>NC_044302.2:27858338-28190004 GCF_004027225.2 Strigops habroptila
CAGATAACTGAAATAAGGACATGAAACCATCTTTTAATGACCATTATCAGGTCATTAAAATATTCAGTACCTCTACCTTGACTGTATCTAGGTAGGTCTAAATCACATGGTCTTTTACTACTGAACTCCTAAAACTGTAACTAGAATGGACAGTGTTGTTTCATAAAGAAAGGTAAAACATAAAAGACATATTTATGTCTGATTAGGACATAATAAAAGCAGAGCCAAATGCTACTTTTATTCAAGTCACTAAAGATTTAATCATATGTTTGTGAACTGGACTATATTTTAGATTATATACTGTTATTGTGAGAAAGTACCGGCCTGTTCAGTATTGGTTTTATATGCAACATTTCCAGTGTTCCCTTCATTTGGGAGAATAAGCAAGCAGAGTAATCACAGGAAAAGAAGTCCCAAGTCACCATTTTTTCGAAATCTATTTAGAAGTAAAAATAGAATAAAGTGTATTGTCACTTGGCATACCAAGATTCATGAAGCAATCAATTTATTACATGCAGTTTCTTTGTTGCTCTTACAAACTATATTTATTGCCATTGTATTAGCAATTACAGAATGAAGTTAACAGATAAATCTGCTCTAATTTTTCAAGAAATTCTCATGTGGGTTTGAGGCATTGCGTGAGTATTTTTTACTGGTCACATTTGTATGCTTATACTTCTATTAGCATGGAAAAAAAAGAAAATTGTAGTTATAATGACAAATCTGTAATTCCAGCCGCAAAACCTGAAAGTTTGCACACAGCTCATTTTGGTATATACTGGGAAGTCTTAAAAATATCCTTGTCAGATTTCTGAATCATTGCAAGTCGCAAAGATTTACTGAGGTCTAGTCCATGTCTCCTAAAAGGACATTTCCTATGAATGATATTTTTTCATCTCTCTGTTGTAAGAGATTAATGTTTTCATTTGTAAGATAACTTTTTAAGGAGATCTACACAGCTACAATAGCAATTTAAGGTTCTTCTAGTACATGAATCTGTCATTATTGTCTTTTTTAAACATCTTTTAACTTAGAATAAATTTGAACATTAGTTATTATATTTAATCTTTTTCCAGCACATTATTTTTTTTTTTTTTCCAAGGAAGAGAAATTATACTGGCATACGTTGTTGACATTACGCCTGACACAACAAATATATAAAAATATTGTCATTTTGTATAGATACCAAAGAATTTTGAATCATATGTGATTATCAGTAAAGTTATCTTTCACAAAATAGAATCGCCTCATGATATAGGTAAGTCCTAGTAATGACAAATCTTGAAATAATATCCAAATTTTCTTTAAAAGGCAAAGGAAGACTAGGACATTGCTCAAAATATACAGCTAATATTAAAAAAAAAAAAAGTTATAAAATATATGTAACTCCAATACAAGAATATAAGTCAAAATTAGATGCACATGTTGAAATCTGTTACACCCATTAGGTGATCTAAGCTATTAAAAACTTATTTGGTTTATAAATTCTAATAATAATTGTCAATAAAACATGCAAGCTCATCATGTTTCAGTATTCTAAATCTGTTACCACAAAAACACAGGTTAAATCCAAACTGACATGTGGAAACCTGCAGTAATTACAAAGTGGGTTGAACAGTCATTCAGCATGCATCATGTGAAATCTGTAAATAATGAGCATGTGTTTGTTACAGATTCATGTTTGAAAGAGGGACACAAATCTCTAAGTAATTGAATGAAAAATACAAAATCAGATAAAAGAATAATTGGAATTTACATATAAAATAAAGAATAGAAATAAAGATTACAAATATGTTAGTCAAGTGAATTGTTTATGATTATAAATATGTATTGTCTGATATGAAGAATATAAAGAGAATGCCAGAAAGTATTCTCTGAGCAAGAATGGACTTTCCCATTCTTAATGAAGCCAGTCTATCAAGAAATTACTCATATATTGTAGAACATATTAAAAAACATAGACTGGGAATTGTTGGTCTTGTGCAACTTTCAACTTAAATCTTTTCTAAACTAAGAAACAAAAATTGAAATTCTTCGATACTGATGTGTGTGAAAAGGAATTAAAGCAAAAGTTAAAAATAAGAAAGTAACACAATGTTTACTAATTTTCTGTTTGACAAAAACCGGTTTGAATTGGAGACAGCAAAAATACAAGAAGTAAAATCTCTACCAGTTGAGCTGTTAAGCCAAGAGTAGCTAGCTGGAACATAGTATTCAGATTTTTAAATCAGTTTTAAGATTAGTAAATTGTAATGGCATGAAACAACTTAAAATAGCCATCTTAGAAGCATTAAATCTTAGATTTGCAAAAGTAGTTAGATTTCCAGTTCACCCTGTATTAGAAAAAATTCTACCTATAAAGCCAATGTCGCCAAATGCAAAGCTACTTTAAATTGTAGGAGAATTGTAATTCTTAGGAGACTTGGGCAAGTTATGTAATTTTTCCTGTATTTTGTCTGTTAATGAGATTCCTCCAAGACAGTTAAAATAAAAAGAATACATATGACAGAATGATGATTGATTGGTATATTATTTCAAGTAGTATTAATTTTTTTTTAGAATAATATTTTCAATATTAGGTAATGAAACTTACGACTTTGGCAATGACTGTGATTTCCATTCATTGTTTTTTATTGTAGTTCCAGACGTATTTCATTTGTCAGAAATAAAGATACAATGAAGTTAATACTGAAAATATCTATACAGAAGAGGATGACATATTATTACTTCTTTTCCTTATGTTATATGGCTTTTCAATACCACTGACAAGTCTTCCTGAAAATATTACTGTTGTTCTCGCTTGAAGGGGAGAATTATGAACAGGGACATAAGATGTAGCAAGCCATTAAAATGGTGCCTTAAATAAACAAATGAAAGCCTAGATTTAGAGCAACTTTTATTAAAAAAAACCCCAACAACCAACCAACCAACCAAACAAACAAAAAAAAAAAAACCAACCAAAAAACACACTAAAAACCAAACCCCAACCACCTAGCCAAACAAACAAACAAACAAAACCCCCCTAAAAGAATTACTGTAGCTTTTAGCATTGAGAGGAGCAAAGTAGCTTTCTGCTTTTATTTTTCTCAGTATAATTATATATACAGACAGCTTTTAGAAAAGGTGTAAGCAAATGACAGTCGTTATAAGAAGCAATATAATCCACATATATGTTTTTATTGAAGTTAAAGAATGATTGGATTTACTGCTCTACCTTTATTTCCCCTCTTCCCTCCCAGTCTTGGGGATAAAAATATAAAAAAACCAAAGCGTAAATATGAGGAATTATATGGTGGATCAAATCAGGTTCTAGTTCAGAACATGTTTGCAGTAGGGTCTGTTCCTGTCTTAGAGAAAAAGAGAATCAAATGGGAAAAAATTAAAAACAAAAAAACCCCAAAACCTGTGATCTTTGATCATCATAGCTTGTTAAAGTGCTTTTTGAGCTAAAGATTACATCTGAAGCCTATTTCACAGCTACTGATGAATGTGTTTTCTCGGAAACCTGATATGAACATTGTGTTCTGAGATGTGATTATCACAACCCCCTTCCTCCAGAAATGAAATGGCTTTTTTTTCTCCAAGAAATGTATGTTTATGTATAAATGTTTATTTAAATCCCACAGTTTGCTGCCAATTTTTTAAGAAGTGAGAGATTCTGAATCAAGTATGGCTTTAAAATTAAATTTCTTAATTTTGATAATTTTGAATGGTGAAAAAGAACTTGAAAGCATGCAGAATAACATAAAGTTTTACAACCAGAGTTAATAAACAAGACAAGGTTTATTTCTTAATTAATGTTATTGGAAAATATTGAGAAAAAAAATATTTTAAAAAGCATATACTATAGCTTTGACTTAGTTAATCCATAATAGCAAATTCATGATGAAAGCATTCATTTATTGTAGTTATTTTAGGGTTTTAGGTGGTTGGTTGGTTTGGTTTGTTGGGTTTCTTTCTAGCTTTGGGCAGATGTAGGAAAAGACCTTTGTGAATAAAATGTTAAATGATATTGACACCTGTGAAGGATCACAAGTAGCAACCATTCCACGTAAGGAGTCCAAATAAAATCCTATGAATTCTCTGGTCTCATTTGAGCCTCTGATATGCCTACTCTGCACTTGAAGCAGTTTGCCAAAAAAAAAAAAAAAAAAAAATATAGTTAATCAGATGTATTTCATCTCTTGCTTTAATCCTTCTATGTTGCTCATTTTGTGTTTTCCTTGGTGATCCTAATTGCTATGGCCAGACACAAACTACTGTTCCAATGTGTGGATTATTATTGTAGGGGATGACAAAACAGAATAAGTACAGTTAATATTTTCTCTTGCTGGATAAACCGATATACGCACTGGATACTCCAGGCAGAATTCAGAAGCCCTCTTCACTAAAGGTGTTGTAGAAGATAAGTGTATATTGAAAGACACTATGCACCAAAATAGCAGTAGGCAGTATAGAAGTGATATATTTGTGCTGTTACTCCCAGACCATTTTAGAAATTGTAGTGCAAAGAATTGACCAGCTGTCTTGGAGAAAGAGTGGCAAATAAGTAGCACTGTCTACTTATAGCATATTAATTTTTAAAACATGAAACCAGTGAGTTTACTGTTTAGGATTGGAGGTTAAGCAGAAAATATAAGGAAAGTTTAAGGGAACATCTACAGAAGTGTAAGGTTTTATTTATACTACCCCACACTAAAAAGAAGGAAATTACTTGTTTTATTTTGTTGCTATCGCATCCACTTATAAAGAAAAAAAAATACAAAAGAAAAAAAAAACCCAAACCAAACCAACAAACCCAAACCTCTGCAGAATGTAATCCTTTGTTCAAATGTATTTGTCAGTAATCATATTGTTTTTATTTATGATTTTTCAAGTCATGAGGTAAGACTTAAAAACATGTAATAATGATATGTTCAAATTATATCCCAAAATGTAACGGGCTGTGCTACACTGAAGCAACAAAACAGTCTTATCACAGACCAAAAATACCCAAACTGTTCTTATTTAAGGAAGACAATAAGAAATTTAAAAAAGATATATTTTGTTAATTTATATATTTGGGTTTAGTCTTGCAAAGTGCTTTTTAGTAACACTTAGTTTCATTTAACTGCAGAATCTGAAGCTGTATCCTGCTCTTGAAAAGTGTTAAGTAACTCTCATATCTCTTTGAAGGCAATGTTTAATCCTTTCATCATAAAAGATGCAGGTTAGAGATTTAGTTAGTCTTTGAAAGTAAATATATTCTGTGAGACATTCGTCAACTTTCCAGACCTGGCTCTCGAAAGCGGAACTGTTTGAAGTGGTTTTCCTCACTACTAGCATTATAACATAACTGTGACCATTGGGGAATATCTTTATATATATATCAGTCCTACTGTCTGGAAAACCTAATGGCTTTCTTCGTCCATGAATAATGAGCAGTGTAATATCATTGTCTTTTGGGACTGAGAATAAGGCCATATAGAGACATAAAAAGGATGTTTGAGTTCTGAACCAAGAAACACATCAAAATGTAGCTCCAGAATAATTAAGTTCTCTTTAGGTGAAGATGTAGGCATGATGAAGTCATGCATTTGCATAATATAGTAAAGAAAGGTCAAGAGTTTTATTTCTTTTTTTTTCCTGAATTGCAAATTACTGTAAGCTGAAACAGGGATAATATATTGCCATGAAGTTATTGTTGCTCATTTCTACCTTTTAATATCTATGGCCCAATGAGTTGTAAGTCTGCAAAAACAAACAGGTAGGAATGTTGAGAATTATACTAAATTTGTTCAGGAATTCATACAGGAGCAATTCAGCACAAAGATGTTTACAAGTTTATTTTAAAAGTTGTCAAACTGTAGATGACAAGAAAATGGAGAAAAATTACTAGACCTACTGCTATATTATTTAATGAGATCTTGAAATGAAGGATTTGCTTATTATCATTTGCAATATTAATTAAAATAATTTCCTATGTTTTCTGTTTTGAGGCATTAATTCACCATTCTGGCAATTACTTTACATTTGTGTGAGAGCACAGGTCAGAACAAAATAGCCTGGATAAGTTACGAAAACTTTAACTTTCAAATCACAGCCAATGTGGCACCCAGAACAGCCATCTCTTTGGAAGTGCTGTTTCTAGAAATGGAGATGAAGTGAAAACGTACTTCTTTACTTTCTACAATTCATGCAGCCCTCTACTTAGTTAATTTGAATATAATTAAATATGATATGATGTGAGTTGTTTGCAATATTTTCTAGAAAAGTCCTTTCACTTTGGATTTTAACTAAAAGACACCCAAAGAGAAAGATAAGTTTTTAATAATTTGCTATTTAAAAGTTGAAGACCTTAAAATGTTTTAAAAATAACACTTTTCAAATTTGAAAAAGAAAAGGTTATTTCTTCTCATGTAAGTATACAAAAACCAAGTTTATTTAAACCATACACGTACAACATTAACACCAACATATTTTAACAGATTAAAACTACCCTTTTCCAATTCTAAAGTTATAAAGCTTTTCATAACCTGAATTGCGAATATTGGAGAAACCTAGAACACAGAGTCTTTAAAGACAGATATTTTTTTGTTAGTTTTGCCTATGAGAGCTACGCATAAAAGGATATGGGAAGAAACATGGTCATTGTAACAGCTACTGTCTTCTGAACAATGCAGATTTAACTTTGAATTGTGAGTGGAGTGGGGCTCAACCTGGAAAAGCACAATGATACTTTATAAACATGGCATGACTTTTTTGCTTTTTCGCTTCCCAGGGAAGCTAAAGACAATCCCTGCAGTGTTTGATGATTCAGACAGAAAATCAGAATGACATAGTGAAGTACCATGACTGGTTCATAGGAATCTGTACTTACATCTATAAACCTCTACATTTCAAGAACATCCCAACTTTGAAAAAAAGTTTAGGACAAATTTACACTGAGGTGGCAAAATGAAAATAATTGCATGGGTTATTCACCACTGAAATGCAGCATTTAAGGAATTACACACATCAGAGGTAATATAACCCTTCTGAAATCCTGATACTAATGCTGTTCTGTTCAGCAGCTGCTCTAGAGTGGCATCTTAATGTGGCAAGGTTTGCCTGCCTGACGTGTCAGGAAAACTGGATTTTATTGTTCAAGCTAGTGCCTGCACTTTACAAATTTAAAACTGGATGGCTGTTGTTGAAGAATGAGCACAAACCCTTGAAAAGATAAGTTAAAATAGCTCTTGAAAGGTAAAAAAAAAAAAAAAAAAAGAAAAAGAGGTAGGTCAAATGATTGGTAAAGATTTGTGGATCGTAAGGCTTTTGTTCTGCTTCAAATATTCATCTATTTGAGTGATATGCATTTACTAACTTAAAGCTAGAGCAAAGATAAAAAATAGCTTTAAAACACAGTGCAGGAACTGTACTTAAGTTTTAAGGGAAATTGGTTTTTTCTTACTGTCATGACTTTAACTCCTTGTTATGAAATGTGATTGCACTAATGACATGAATTAATTTAAAATTAATTTGCATGCAATAGATACAGCCATAAGTGTTCCATTTTAAGGCAGAGCTGATTTAATGTAACACTAAAATAGGAAGTTACCAGCTTTACTCACTTATAAATACTTCACTGCATTTAATACAACTGAACAGATGGTTTCTAGAGAAGTCCAATAATGACCACAGTGAATAGGAGGTGGGCTGCTCCATGGTTGTGTCCTCAATAATCTATACTTTCCCTCAGGATGACTTTAGGGATCTGCCAGCAATAGCCCAGCTGGGCAGGGCTCATCATTATGTCTCCTACAGAGTTTTGGGGGTGAAGATTATAAGCAAGAATAAAAGAACTTGTTTGCCAGTCTTCTCTCAAGAAGAGATAGAAAAGATAACAAGGTCATGGGGATATGCTTTTAAAGTCTCAGGCAGAGAAATAAGAGAGAAGTGCTTGCAATGGGAAGAAAAGCATTTTACAAAGAGAGCCCTTGTTTAAAAAGCTCCGATGGAAATTTTCACGGGGGACAGCAATAACATTCATGGAGGAGTGTGTGCATATCAAATGCTTAATTTTCCCAAAGAAAAATGTGGGGTGTTTTTTTTTTGTGTTTGACTCAAACCATTTTATTTCAGTTTCAGTTTTCCTTTTCAATATATGTACCATTTAAAAACATTTAAGTGAAAACATTTCAAAAAGGGAGTCTCAGAAACAGAGTTAGTATTTAAATATTTAACTGGAAATATTTTCATATTGTCTCAATTTTACTTCCTACATGTAGTTTAAATTAAAATTCTCATGAAATCACCTAAGATCACAAGGTACTCATCAAGTTTGTAGACCACTCTGTTCTGATGGGACAAAGCTCTGACATGTTTGGGTGAATGTATGCTAGGAAGACTGATAAACCAAGTCATGAATTAGAATTCATCTTAACTTCTAGAATCCTGTTAATTGTTAATTAATAACAGTGGAATTGTCATTACAGAACCCTATGAATAATTTCCTACGTAGTCATATTATGATGAAAACGTTGACCAAGCAGCAATTTTAATAAGCTGTGTGAGAAGTTCAGTAATTTCCTCCTGCAGTTAAGATGATCTCTTTTAATCCCATCAGATGAGTTATTGGCATTGTACTGTATTTATAATAGTGTGTGTATATATATCAATATATAATATTTAAATTACATAGTCACTCAAATTCAACAACGTTAAACCAATTAACTATAAAACTATCAAGAATTGTGCTCATTAATTGATCACTAATGGAATTGAATTTGCTCATGTTATTTGGCCTATTATTATCAGTAGTTCAAATCTTTGCTGCCTTACCATAAAGTTCTGATCAGTCCAAATTCTAGTATGCACTGATTCTGCTAATGCTTGCCATAAAGCTCTGAACATGATAGTGGAAAAAGACATTTCCAGAAACCTGAACTGAGTTGGCTACTTAAATGATTTACGTCGGTATTTCAACTTTTGTTCTTTTAATCCTGGCTCATAAGTGCTTACTAAAAGCTATAATTTCTAAACTTCAGAAATGTCAACTGGTTACAAAGTTAATCCAGAAATAGTAGTTGTCTCCTAGGGTTACACATGATCCTTGAAAACTGTGCATATCTCATTTTGTGATAGCAAAGCTTTCCATTAAATATTCTTTTCCTTCTTGCTTAACATAATTTTGACATGGTTGACACTTCCATTCAATTTACAGTACATTCACTGCTCAAGACAGCAGTTGCCAAGAGCTTAAAAGGAAACAATCAGATCTCATAGCATCAAGATTTTAAATATCGTAATGAAATTGGCTTGTTTAAAATAAATATTTAAATACAAGTGAGTTTTTAATGTATATACATAATTGCCAAACATCCACATACATGTTAAAAATTCACTGCTTGGGAGATGTCTATCTTTAGACAGATATTCACATTTGCACATTGCACCACCTGAAGCTAGCCCATTGTTTTAGAATTTCTATCTTTTCTTGTGTATTATAAACTCACTGTTTTCTTAAATTTCAGCCTATATGAGGTTTCCTGGGTTGTTTTTGGTTGTTGTTGTTGTTGTTGTTGCTGTTAGTTAGTTGTTGGCAGGGGGCAGTGGTGGTGAGGTTTTTGTTATTTTGGTTTGTTTTGTAAAAATGCTTTTACAATAAGAGTAGATCTTCTTGATGCAGGAGAGTGACCTGGAAGACTACTGGCTCCTAAAGCAGTGCATTGCATGCCTTAGGAGAAATTGTAACATTAACTAGAAGGCTATAAACCCCCGCTGAGGTTACTTCCAGAATCTTTATCAGATAGATCTGCCAAAATGCTTAATTTCATTCCTTCTTTCTGTTTTCTGTTATGTACATCCAGTCAGATCACTCTCCTTAAGCTTTTTTCAGTGCAAGCATAATCTTGTGTACCTACACTCAAATTTGCAATAAACCTGTGATCTTTATTTTGTGATTCTTGCTGTTATCACAGTGAGTTGCCTTGATGGAAGGTCAGCATTTCATTAGTGATGTACAAACACAGAGATGGCTGCTGACAATTTGGAGTAAATGGACTTTTGGTCTGATTTTAATCTTTATAACCATGTAAACTTTCTTTCTTGTCTCCTTGAAAACGACATCTTGTATTCAGCAGTTGTTAACCACCCTCTGTTTTTGAGGATTATGACAAAGTTGTAAAATGCCTTTTCTTTTTGCAGTGCTTAAAATACACCAGGCTCTTTTTCTCACTCCTCAATGTCTTTTATTTTGTGTGCAACTACTAGTAATGCAACTGAGACAATTCAGACTTCCTTCGGGCAAGCAACTGAAGAAAATATCTGTTTAACCAGAATGACAATTAGCTGTATTCTTTCTCAATGAAGTCATCCTGCTATCTGGATGTTGTTGTTTTGAATATCTGGTTTTTATCAAACATGTAATATGACCTTTCAACACTCCAGGTGGTTTTGTAGACAATTTTCTTCTAAATAATACAGGGTTGGGTCTGGTTTCTGGCCTAAGAAAACTGGCCTGATGAAACATGGATGAAAAGTGATGTAATGCCAAAGATGCTTGCTCTACCAATGTTATTTATTGGGATAGAAATATCCTTAGAGCAGGACAAATTTGGCCAATTATAGATGTCTGTATTTTAGTCATCTGAACCTACATGAGTCTGTAGAAAAACAATTGAAATTGTCTCATTTTAAAGCTGAGAAGTTGATCAGATGAATGTGCTAAATTTTCTCCCTTGATTATGGAAGGAGTCACAGTTTAGATAAACACATCAACACATCAATTCTAATTTCTAAAGTCTGGCTAACCTGAGCTAGAACATTTCATTTCAATGTGTCTATTTAAATATACACTTTTAAAAATTAAAGTGAAATGTAGGAATTTTTGCAGTCTCAGGTAGAGATTTAACGATATTAATGGCATATTTCACTTCAACGCAGAAACCAAGCTTTTGTAAGGATTTCCATTCTTCAGATTTGGTGATTCCACCTGTAGTTGTTAAACCTTCTATGTTGTTGTTTTATAATTTAATCATTGAGGAACACATATTGCTAAAAACGTAATTTACTGTTCTTCTTGCTGGTTTTGCCAATATTTATTACTATAAATCTTTTAAAATAATCACTCAAAAAGCAAAATTAACCTAAATACAATCCTGAAGTCATTAGCAATTAAAAGAAAGAGAAAAATGTGCGAAGTTTTGTATTCTTAATCTGTATTGTCACCTTTTCCTATTCTTAGCCGATCTTCTTCAACCCCACTCAAGTCACTGAAGTCTTAGGTAAATCCTTAGCCAGATTAAAGGAAGATTTGTTAAATGGCATCAGTGACCAGAGCTGTTTTACTGGCTTCCATTTGTTTCTCCTGACAGGTATGCAACTTTTCAATAGAGAGGATCAATGCAGTTTATTCTCTCTCGTGAGTTTTTTTGGGTTTTGTTTTAATCAGTAGTTCTTCATATTCACAAGCAATGAAGAAAAGTGGCAGTGAAATAGGAAGATGTAAGAGAGAACTTGATGGGTTCGCCCATTAAAGTACTCTATCTTTCTGTAGGGTCATCAAGAGGTATATTGTCATCTTACTAATCCTGTGAAACCTCTTTTTCTATCTTCTGTCATAAAAACACAGGTGGAAATAAAGGGGTCTCAGTCATAGCTCTCTTTCCAACTGTAGTAATAGGCTAGTGGGGAACCGACTTCATCAAAGCTCTACTGCGTGTACAGCACTTTCCCCACTAGCTTTATGTCTGCCAAGCACCCATTTTCATCACAGCAAAATACTTGGATCAACAGGATCATTATTTTGGACAGAGTAAAGCTACAGGTAGAAAGAGAAAATGCATTTTGACAAATATCGGTGACACTTGTAATCTTCAGATGCTATACCCTGAGTGACGGAGTGATGTTCGTATTTCAGTAAACTAGTCTGTTTCCAGTCATTGACAGCAGCCTACCTTTTAGCATTTTCTTCTAGTCTTTTATTTCCCCCTGGATAGATTACTGGCACTTAGGAAAAAAACATGTATTAGTGCAGATGTATGTCAGTTAAAGTGAGAAACCAGGAGAGTGGCTGACAAGCTTATTTCTCACCATCTCCACACTCTAAAGAGCTTCTTGTGCGCAGCTACACATCTTAAATTTCTGCTCAATTTCGTCTCTGAGGGGGACAGGCTTGGTAGATCATTAGTGCTAGTATATTGCAACAGAAAGCCAAAGGCCAGTAACACTATGTTAGTATTTCTCTCTCATCAGAAATTATTCCTACATGCAATTCCCATGTAGGAGGGCATTTAAAACAAATAGTGGTACTATTATTTTAATGATTTGCCATATAGAGTAGTAGAAAATTATAGGGTGGATTATGTCAGAAAAATGCATTCAGATGTAGTTACTTCATTTTTAAATAAATATGTCTAGACACAATTTTTAACATGAAGAGACATTTTAGATTAACAAAATCAATGTATTCATTTTAATAGAAAAAAAATTGTTCAATGCGTATTCCAGTGAGCTGACACTTTATTTTATTGACAGCACAGATAATTAGCAGTGACAAGAAATCAATATAAACGAAGTGTGCAAACCTATCTTTTCCATAATGTTATCAGATTGCTAATTTTAACTTAAGTAACCTGCATCCTACGAAAACAACATGTGAAGGTGTTACCTTACCATTTTAATTTGAAAGAGTTTTAAAATATATGATCTTCAGTTGAAAAAAATCAAACAAGGCTGAAAAGTATTGTTTGTCTTTGACCTAACTCCAATAGGATGTTAAAAAGCCATACCAATTCAAATAATATGCAAACGGTGAATGTAGCTGAGGAGCGGCTGCTCCCTTACCAGCTTCTTCCCACAGTAGTCACCATATTCGTCTAAGCTGACGCATATTGAATAAATGTGAGTGTGTTACAACGGTGTAACATTACACTTAATGTTACACCATTGCTCATATACCAGAATTGCAAAGGTGTCAGAGCCCCACAGACTAGCTGTTCAGTGGCGATGCGGGGAGATTTATTGTTTTACATGCATTTTGTTATAAGCTATCTATTTCTTTATTGGTAATCCTGCTGTCTGTCATACCACATGTCAGTGGGGTAAAGAGTTGTATCAGCTCTGTGGAGAGAAGAAAATTATGCCAACTGATGATAAATCATGTCAAAATAAAAATAAGAGTATAATCCCCGTGCTTGTATGAAGTTTGATTCTCTGCATGAAAACTTCACTGTAGAAATTAGTTGTTTCAGTGAATTCCTACACTGGCTTGCAGTTCTGAGTGAAGTGGTTTTAAACAACTCAGAGAGGACAAACAGAAATATCTTCAGGAGCATCTAGTAGAAAACAGTAGCCCAACATGCCTGTACCAAACTGTGTTAAAGCAGTAAGAGTGCTTTCTGCCTGTTACAAGGAGAGTAAACTGAGCACAGAACTCTGGGAGATCTCCGGCTTGGGTACAGGAGAAAACACTTCCATTTCTTAGGGCTGGGAAGCGGAAAGTAAGAGAAAAAGGGAGAGCCTTGTTTCCTTGTCTGCTTTTCTGTTGCATCCAGAAATGACAGGATGGAAACAGATGACAGTTATGAAGCTTCTCTGAAGCCAGCATCTTAGCTGTGAGAATTAAATTTTGTATGTCCTTGGTCAGAAAAAAACAATAAAGAAGAAAACATTTCCACATGCTACTGAGATGGAAACATCCAAATAGACAATTCAATCTTTAACACGTAGGAAAGGCTTATAAGATTTCAACATAAAGCATTTTTTGAGTAGTCACTACTTACATATTGTTGTGCATAGGTGCATTCTTAATAAAAACACTTTGCCTTGCCTCAAAATTAACACCACCATTCAACTCTACCTATAAAGGCAAATTTAGGAGTTTTTAATGCATAATCTAATCTATTATTTAGTGCCCTTTGCTGTAGAAAAGCTTGATCATCAACCAGTGAAGACACAGATATGTCTTTTGGAGAACATAAAGGTAAATTCAGCAAAATATGACTATTCTTCTATAATTTGTTGTCTTGTAGCAGTTTTAATTGTACTGACTGTGATAAATGTCTTGATCTGGACTCCATTTTTTTTTTTAGTGGAGACAAGATTTAGCTTACTTAAGCTATATACCAAACCTCTTCCAGATCCTGCCCATGGTAGATGGAACAATTCCTGTCTAACTACTGTCACAGATATATGGCAGCCACAGCACAGCTATATTTCCAAAACTGTCTGTAAATCCACCATGTCTTTCTGACTTGCTGTGGCTGACAATCTTCTTCTACCTACCTTCCACCTGTTCAGTCGTATTCTTTTGTCCATCTTTTTCTCTTGAGCCCTTAGAGTAACTTCCCCATACTGCTTCGTTGTAAGGATTTTCTTCTCTTCTAACTGCCAGATAACAAGATTCTCTCTTTTTCACTAATAAAGCAACATTTAACTTGATTAATAACATTCTTTTCACTCAACATAACTGGTTCTCTACTTCATCCAGTTCTCTGTGGTTAAGATAAAATAATATCCTTTTTTTAAAAAAAAAAAGTCATTCTCATCTAATTCATATATAAGCAAGACCTGCAATAACATCATGAGCTACATAAAAATACAAAGAATTTTCTTTCCACTCATGATACAGCTTCCTTAAATACTTGATGTTTCCGAACCATGTGAATATTTTCAGCAATACAAGGATGGCTAATTTCAGAATGCAATTTGGACACTGGTGTAGAGACTTCGTTACTTACTGCCTTAACCCCAAAGTCAGTACTGTTGAGATCCAGACACTAACTCCTCCTCATCAAAAATTTAAACCATGCCTCAAGCAGGACCTGAAACTCAGGGCAGAGAGGGTCAGTGAAGCAGAAAGTACGGTACACTGAACTGCTGTGCTGACTCCAAGGAAAAGGAAGGTTTGGAAATGTGGCAAAATTCATTAATTTCTACTTAAAATATTTAGTATTCACTCTGTGCATGTGCAAGATTGACTGGAGAGAAATACTTTCCCTGAAGTTCATCTGCTCAGGCTGAGATTTATTTTGATAGTTCCATCCTTCTACAGCCTTACTGAAAAAAAAACCACCCGAAAAAAACCATAGAGAAGAAATACAGAGAAAAAAGAAAATGAACACATTGCTGTTCCTGATCCATCACATACTCTTGGATTTTAGGTGCTGGTTTTTTTCCTGTGGAAGTTACCTATAAGCTCTTAAATGAGAATAGTATTGCTTGTAGTACTTATCTTCTGTGAAGTAGCATCACTTCATGACAAAATTTAGATAACTGCTAATAATAGCTCATGTAAAAGTGTTGTGACTGTTTCATTCCTCTTCAGGTGTCTACCTACTTATTGAAGAAATAGGTTACTTTATTTAAAGAAAACCAAGCTTGCAGTGCATAGCAACTACATATTCATGTATGGAAGTTAAGCACTGGTTATCTAAACAAAAAATTAGAATTAGCTACTTTGGAAAATATAATAATATTTATTTAACCTCTGTCTTTCTATATGTGACAGGTAACCTCTGTTTTTGTTTTGGGTTGTTTTTTTCTTTTCTTTCCTCGTGCCTAGATGTTATGCTATGACACTTAATAAAAAAGTGTTAACAGCAAATATTACCTCAAAGTGTGGTATGAGACTAACAATTCAGATAGACTTTCTCGTAACTTTCTTTTTGCACAGTAAATAGGCTCTCTAATAGAGAAACATAGCTACTTTTTCCCTTTTAATTTAATTGTTCCTCTTTGTCGCACTCTCTTTCTGTTACTAAAGAAATTGGGTTTTTTTCTTATTCATCTTCTTCTTTCTTTTTTAAAAATAATATGCTAAAACCATGGATTTTATGAAACATTTATGGAAACATTTCTGAAAAAAAGTAATATCCTGTTTTGGAGGAAAATGTTGATAAAGTTAAAAAAAAAAAAGTAATAAGTGGACAAAGTTAAGAAACTGTCACCTTGCTAATTACTTAACCAGAAAATAAATACATTAAAGTGAGTCATTGACCTAAAACAACCTATTTCTTAGGAAAGGAATTTCTTCCTATTACATGTGAGTATTCAGCGTCTGCCTGGTTCTTTCTGAAAACACCCCTGAAATCTATTTTCACTTGTAAACTATATTCATTTATAGACACAAAAGGAACAGATGCCCACATGATAATAAATTTGGAGCTATTGTTTCCTTGTAATATTTGTCATTTGTACCAAACACAGCAGATTTTTTTCCACCTCCTGGTTTCTTTGCATTTTGCATGTTAACAGTAAAAAGAGATGTAGGAGCAGATGTCAGTGTGCTACCCCCTGCCTTCAGAGCAGATTGAATATTTTGTTATCACCATTTGCAGGCTATTGTGTATAGACATTTACTCTGAAACTTCCTTAGGAGCACTGCAAAATGTGCTTTATGAGAGATATTGGTGGGTGGAAATGTTATTAAATAAATCTTGATACTTTTCCCTTTATTCTTTATCTGTATAACATTTTATTAAAATAACTTTAAGAGTAGGTGCGTTTCCATATAGTCACAAAACAAGCCAGTATATTGTATGCTTAATTGCAGTTTGACTTGCATTACAGTGTTGCACTTTTTCCTCACTGCACTACAACTGTCTTCTGCCTCCACATCAAGTATACCTTCCTCAAAAAGACGCAAATTAAATCCTTGATCTTACTGAGGCTGACGTGTAATTTTATCTATCTTTAATGGTGCCTACAATGATAATCACCTGTTGCTAAGCACCATTCCCTTACTGGTTGTGATATGCTTGCTTTGGAAGGTCTCAAGGGTGGCGTAGACTGTAAGACTGTGAAACTTATTCAATCATCCTAGCTGGGGTTGTCCTGCTGCAGCATGTATATTACATGTATATTTGACGAAAAGAGCAGCCCATTTCGAAATTTCTTATAAAAATATCCATAATTGAGCAAGAAGAAGACACGAATGTTAAGTCACACTCTAAATAGCTCCACTTGTTAACTTTCAAGGAGAGTCCTCATAAAATGTGAAATGTTAACATTAATTTTCTAATAACTTACTTGCTTATAAATGTTAAAAATTCCCTACATACTCATTTTGAACATAAAACCCCCCAGAAAGTCTTTTAATATTTTCTGCTTCTTTGTTATAAAATAGTTAAATGGATGATAACTGCACTCCCATTTATACTCCCTGACACTTAAGTGTAAGAGTAATTAGTGAGCCTTCCCATTCATAAACAGGCCTGGAACTGTTGCAAGAAGGAAATTGAGACAGAAATTTGGAGCTGTTTGCTAACACTTTTATTTTGTCTTGCTTTCTATCCCCTGTTCTGGAAATGAGTTGTTGTGCAACAGCACATTTGACTTCCTTGTATCTCATATTACTCATAATTAGTAGAAAGAGCTGAATTTTCTGTTTTCACTGAACATTTTAATCAATCATTTTACCAAATAAGAATTTATCAGTCTGATGTAAATTCTAACGAGGTTTTAAAATTCTACTACCTTTAGCTTTTGAATGCATTTTTAAATGAGTCATCATAGAAGTGCAACTTAATATTATTAAAGCTTAAAGGCAGGCCTTGAAATGAAGGTGAGTAGAAAGTACATTTTGTTTTTTCTGAATTAGCTGAGAAATTACCCATTAGTGTCAGAGATGATCTGTATTCTTCTTCTAGAATGTTAACATTCTTCCAGAGATTCTACACATGAAAAAATATAGACCTGTCTAGAAATTTAGAAGTGGTAATTTATAAATATTAAAGGAAAATTTTTTTTGCCTTATTAAAGGTGCAGTGACCTTGATAGTGTCATCCTGGTTTGACAGACACTTTTCAATTGGGAAGAACTGTTTTTTGGCATACATCTCAGTCCTCTCTGCAGAATCAGAGAGTATAATTTGTGAATAATCAGAGATAATTTGTGAACCCTTTGGTAGTTGACTGAACTCTTGTCATGGTTTAACCCCAGCTGGCAACTGAGTACCATGTTAACTGAGTAAACTTCCCACCCCAGTGGGATAGGGAGGTTAATTGGAAAAAGGTAAAACCTGGGTGTTGAGATAAGAACAGTTTAACAACTGAGAAGGAAAAAAAAAAATGGGCAACGTGGTCTAATATGAGGCATCTCTGTCCATGGCAGGGGGATTGGAACCAGATGATCCTAAGGTCCTTTCCAACGCAAACCATTCTGTGATTCTCTGATTCTAATAATAATACTAACATCAATAATGATAGTAACGTAGAGGAGAGGGAGAGAGAAGAATAAAACTCAATATGATGTTCAATACCATTGCTCACCATCTGCTGACTGATGCCCAGCCCATCCTCAAGCAGTGATCAGCCGCTTCCAGCCAACTCCCACAGCTGGGAGAAGAATATACCACGTATGATGAGCTGTGGTATGGAATATGCCTCTGGCTAGCGGGGCTCAGGTGTCCTGTTTCTGCTCCCTCCCTGCTTCTTGTGCCCCTCCTCACTGGCAGAGCATGAGAGAATGAAACAGCCCAGGGTAAGTGCTACTGAGCAACAACTAAAATATTAGTGTGTTATCAGCATTATTCTCAGACTAAAGCCAAAACACAACACTGCACCAGCCACTAGGAAGAAAATTAGCTGAATTTTCTAAAGCCAGCTGAAACCAGGACAACTATGTATCCACCGAAGACAAAATTCAGTGCTTGATGATAGGTGTCTGTTGTCTCTCAAGCCATCCAGGTGAGTGTGGCATAGTCATTTCTCCTGTGTCTCTACTGCCAAGGTTCCTTTCACCTGCCTCTGTTTTCCTACCTTTCTTATTTTGCATCATTCTATTTATTCCCTTTATCCCATATTACGAAATACCATTCACCAGGTTTCAAAGCTCCTTATGGCTTTTTCTTTCTCTACCAATCATATTTCATTTAGTGTTTATATTACAACTGACAATCACAATGGATCATATGGTCATCACCTATTATTTTAGTTTTTTAAACAAACACCATTATTTTTCTTCTTAAGTTCTGTATCATACTTGAAAAAGTCCTCCCTGAAGAGCTACCTCTTTCTCTTGTTCAAGGTTACTTCAAACCTCTTTATCTCCCATGTCTGTAAAAGACTATTCTGAAGTAAAGCCCTTTTCCATCTGATAACTGTGTTTATCTGATTTTCCTTGTGTTAGCATTTAAACAGGGCGGAAAAAGAGCTTTTTTTTTTTATTTCCTGGCATGGAATGTCCACAGTAGGGGTGAAGAAACACACTGGGAGAAAAAGACACCTCATGCTAACCTGAGCTGACACCAACTGATATTTTCAAGTGCCTGTGGGCTTTCCTTCTGTCAAAACACAAATGCAATTTTTTTAAAGTATAACAGGATGCACCAGTTAAAAGAGGTTTTTTCTTTTTGCCGCTAATGGCAACAAGATTAATTTTTCATTATTTTCGTCTTGACAAGTAAATGTCACCATGCCTGGCGGAACCACTTCTGCAAAAAGTATAGCATCTGCTTGCAAAAAGTATAGCATCTGCTTTTCCTCAGCACTCTGCAGAAATACAGAGGTATAAAGAGGATGTGAATGACATTTATTAATTCTATCAGCAGAAACTGCATGCTCATTTGAGGACAGAATTTAGGCTCTGTTTCCAGTGTATAGTCATTTCAAGGACATAGGCAGTAAGTCATTTCATGAACAAGGCAGGGGAAGGAAGATGAAAAATAAACAACAAAGGCAGCACAAATATTGCCTTTGGTATTGCACAAGTCCAAAAAAAATTTTTCAAAACATGAAGAATATAAATATGACTGAGCTCTGAGAATGGACTGTTCAGCTGGAGGGAAAGATGGTCTTTCCAATATATTGTACAGTGCAAATGGGCAGGAGAGCTGCACAACTACAAACCTGAACAATTTTATTTTGGTCACATTTTCAAACCAGTAACAAAGGTCTTAATGCAATCACATTAGTGAGAAAATACTAAAATTTATCATAAGGCCTAAAGCTAACTCTCAAGGTGATTTACATTCCTATAGAGTGCAAACAGTGTTCTTACAGAGCCACAATATAGCATTAAAGAAAATACTCCCTTGGTAGAAACAGAAATAATTTTACTTTCTTGATTTTACCTGAATCTAATAAAACCAGCATCTAGCTTTCATGTCAATGCAGCCTGAGTAAGCCTCAGAAATTTTTTCTTTCTTTGGGTGAAAAGGGAAAGGCACTGAACTAAAAATTTTTCATAGAGTCATCATGGAATCACGGAGGCTCAGACTGGTTTGATTTCGAAGGGAACTTAAAGCTCATCCAGTTCCAACGCCCTACCACGGGCAGGAACACCTGCCACTAGACCACGTTGCTCCAAGCCCTGTCCAGCCTGGGCTTGAACGCTGCCAGGGATGGGGCAGCCACAGTTTCTCTGGGCAACCTGTGGCAGCGCCTCACCACCCTCACAGGGAAGAACTTCTGCCTAAGATCTCATCTCAATCTCCCCTCTGTCAGTTTATAGCCATTCCTCCTTGTCCTGTCCCTACAGGCCCTTGTCGAAAGCCCCTCTCCAGCTTTCTTGTAGCCCCTTTAGGCACTGCGAGCTGCTCTAAGGTCTCTCTGGAGCCTTCTCTTCTCCAGGCTGAATCAGTCCAGCTCTCTCAGTCTGCCCCCAGAGCAGAGCTGCTCCAGCCCTCACAGCATCTCCGTGGCCTCCTCTGGACTCGCTCCAACAGCTCCACGTCCCTCTTGTGTTGTTGCCCCAGAGCTGGAGGCAGGACTGCAAGGGGGGTCTCCCCAGAGTGCAGCAGAGGGGGACAATCTCCTCCCTCGACCTACTGCTTACACTCTGGGGGTGCAGCCCAGCACACGGGGTAGTTCTGGGCTCAAGCGCACACTGAAGCTGGGTGATGGGGAGCTTCTCATCAGCCAACACCCCCAAGTCCTTCTCTTCTGCTCCATCCAGTCTCCACCCAGCCTGGGTTTGTGCTTGGGATTGCCCTGACCCAGGTGCAGGACCTTGCGCTTGGCCTTGTTGAACTACATGAGGTTCACAAGACTTGACATTAGGAAAAGGTTCTCCACTAGGAGGATGGCTGCTCACTGGAACAGGCTCCTCAGGGAAGTGGTCATGGCATTGTGCCTGCCAGAGTTTGAGGAGGCTTGGGCAATGCTTTTAGTCATATGGTTTAGTTTTAGGTAGACCTGCAAAGGGCAGGAACTTGGACTTAATGATCCTTATGAGGGCCTTCAAACTTCATGTTATATGATTCTTTGATTCTCTGATTCTCTGGTTCTCTGATTAGTGAATTCTCTGTCTGTGGCTTTAAGTTTTCTAAATAGTGGGACTTGTCTGTACTCCAAGGTGTTTAGCACTTAGAAAGCTGCATGCAGTTTCTGTGGGCAGCTTTTGATGTCACATTGGTATCCTCCTTCACACAATGCTCCAAGATGCAAAGCTGCTTACTGGTTTATGGGCATATAAATTATCCTAACTCTGGGAGGGAGGAAGCATTTCTAAAGACAGTAACAGTGTAGGTATTTCAAAAAATGGGAGCAGGACCTGGTTCTTTAAAGACACTGTTGTAGTAGTCCCTTGACTGATTCAAGACCGTGTTACCTTAATCCCCAAGCAAACTTGGAAGTGACTAAAGAAATCTTAGAACTTAGATAGGTAACTATCAAAAAAGGCTGACAGAGAAAAGCAGGGGCAGCAAGATGGGTTACGAGTTCATGGTTTGATAACTATATTAACACATATATCACATATCTGATAACATACATATATCTGATACAGTCAATGGAGACAAAAGAGGCTTTTCTACAGCACAGTTAATTTTATCCTAAAATAAGTGTTTATGATAAGTTAAATAAATTGTGACTATTTCTCTCAGATAGCTGAATAATACATCCAGATAACTAGCTCAGATGTGTCTGTATTACAGATGTCTGCATGAGGGACTTTTTATAAAGTCACAGAGAATACTAAAGACTGAGCAAGGACTATACACCTCCTCCATTACCCTATGCAACAGAAAAAGTGCTTTTCCATTTAATGGTAATCCTTAATATTTTTAATTAAAATGTGAATAATTTCTGTTTTTTTCCTTTGCTTAACTAGACCCAGCTAGGATGACTAAAATCTGCATATGTTGATATATATTTCCAAATTCCTGTTGTGATGATCACCATAGTAATGCACAAAGTTTTATTAGCTGCACTATGCATCCTTCACTCTTATGCTAATGTCAGTCATCATTATCATATGCAATAGCTGGAACAAGGCAAGAACAAAATAAGGTTAGCCATTTTTTCCATCTGCTGCCTCATTGTAGGGTCTGGCTCCTCACTATTTTGCTAGTATTTTTAACATTTTTGAGAGCACAATTTGATTCATAGTTCATTATGTCTCTTAACATAGAGCTATTTTTTGTTTTCATTTAAATTGAATTAAATTATTGAGTAGTTTTACGTCACCTGGAGTAGTTAATTCTGGCTAAAGATAATGAAAGATGGAGAAGAAAACAGGAGGGAAATTTTACATAATAGGATAGAAATAATATAATAATAAATAACCTCCATAACAGTAGATCAATTATCTTTTCTACACACTATAAATTCATTAATTCTTTAAAAACTGTCTTATATTTCTAAGCTATAAGTAGATTAATATGGAGAAAACCATGAATTTAGGGGAAATATAGAGGATTGAGCACCCTAATGCGATATGTCTCTTCACCACATATATTAGTAGTCAGACAGAAGATTCCTTTTCCAGGTTATTTTCAGAATCAGTTTTAGTGCTTTCTTTCAGGAAGAACTGTTTTTAATTCGATGGCCTAATTTTTTATTAGGTCTTAAGTAGAATTTGAAACAGGACAGATCCTTTTTGCCTTTTTACCCATAAATTCAGCATGCATGACATGGCTTATTCAGGTGTTGGCTACACAGATACTTCAAATATACTGTGCACCATAGCAGAGATGAAGCTATTAAAATGAGACTGCTTTTAGGCTCAGATAAGGATTCTGCCTCCCTATTGAAACCTGCTGTTCTACCAAGAGTCTATATGGAAACCTTAAAAGAAAATGTTAAGTTTTAAGGACACAAATGTCACAGTATGCCTTTAATCCAAGCTCTTCTTGAAAGCACTGGGAATGTCACAAATTTGCAGCATCACAGAATAATTGAGTTTGGAAGGGACTTCTGGAGGTCATCTGCTCCAAGCCCTCTACCAGTTACCCAGAACCATGTCCAGACAGCTTTTGAATTTCTTCAAGGATGGAGACTCCACAACCTCCCTGCGCAACCTTTCCCACCGCTCAGTCACACTCATACTAAAAAAATGTTTCTTGATACTGAGATGGAACATCCTGTGTTTCACTTTGTGACCACTGCCTCTAGTTCTATCACCAGGCACCACTGAAAAGAGCCTGGCTTTTTTCTTTTTGTGCCTTTCAGGTGCTTAGCATACATTGTTGAGCTTCCCTCTAAACCTTCTCTTCTGCAGGCGAAACTGTCCCAGCTTGCTCAGTCTTTCCTCATAGAAGAGGTACTCTCATGCATCATCTTGATGGCCCTTCACTGGGCTCTTTCCAGTATGTTCATGCCTCTTTTGTACTGGGATCCCAGAACTGGACAACAAACCTCTATGTATGGCCTCACCAGTGCTGAATGAAAAGGAAAATCCTCTCCCTCAAACTGCTGCAATGCTCCTGATGCAGCCCAGGATGCTGTTGGCCTTCTTTGTCACAATGGTATGTTGCTGACTCATGTTCATCTTTGTGTCCATCAGAACATTTAGGTCCTTTTCTGCAGATCTTCTTTCCAGCTGGGTGACCACCAGCATGTACTGGTGCATGGACTTGTTCCTTCCCAGGTGCAGGACCTTCTACTTCACCTTGTTGACCTTCATGGCATTCCTGTTGGCCCATTTTTCCAATCTGTTGAGGTGCCTCTGAATGGCAGCACAACCCCTGGGTTTGTGTCATCTGAAGATTTGCGAAAGGTACTGTTTGCCCCATCATCCAGATCATTAATGAAGATGTTATACAGGAGTGGACCCAGTGCTGGCCCCAGCAGAACACCGCTATTTACTAAGCCTCCAACGAGACTTCATACCACTGATCATCATTCTCTGGGCCAAAATACCTCAATATCTGCTCATCCAGCCCGTACTTACCAGCTTCTCTATGAGGATCTCATGGGAGGCAATATCAAAATCTCTCCCCTTCATCTACAAAATCAATTCTGTTCATAAGTTGGCAGCACACAGAGTTTGAAAATAATCTGAAGCAATAGTCTAAGTTAATGCTTGGCTTCCACCTAAAGAATGTTAATTTGGACATTGTTTACATACCACTGGTGTTAAATTATACTAGCTATGGTACACATCTGCTGCGGGGTCTCAGACACTGCTGAATAACTGACTTGCTGTAGTCATACCTGTGCAGAAACCCAAGTCTGATCCCATCCATGTAACTTAACTGTCTGCAGATTTAGTGCTCAACAGTCCAGGCTGGTGCTCAATGACCCCTAGCTTTACTTCTGGGCCCAGCTTAAAGACAATTTCTTTTCTTGCTGCTCAGTTGTTGGGTGCATGGCACATCTAGCTCTAGTGTCTAAGTCCCACAACCAACCTGCCAGCTTCCAGTGGGTCTCTAGATGCAATCAGTGAGCTATTTCTTCTTGGATGGCTGGCCTCCAGGTATTGCTAACTAATTGACAGAGAGGCAGCAGTGCAATGGGAGATAATTAGCAAGATTAGTTTTTGCTGTGATGGGAGAATAGGAGGATGACAGTGGGTCTTTGCAGAACAGCAGAAGATTCGCTGGGGATTGAGCAATGGCCAAGTAAGTGTTTGTTGAGAAATTTTGCTCAATTTCATTTTTCTTCAGAGCAGGACTACTCACGATGCCTTGGAAGGGTTGTTATAGACCACTGAGATGGCCAACAAGTGAAGCCAGTGTGTTGCACATAGTATTTCTCTGTCAGTCCATAGGTGCTGGAGCTCTTTTGTTCTGGTCAGAATTCTGCTTTGGAGACTCTGACAGTTAGATCGTCAGTGGTGTTACTGCCCAGAGCTCTAGTGGATGGTGTCTGAGTTGCCAGTATATTGTTTGTTGTCAGATTTCCTAGCCCTCATCAGGTTCTGGTAGTTTTGGACACTATAATCTGAAACTGAATCAAAGCAATTGTTGGATCTGATACTGTAAACAGAGCCACGAAAAGGTAGCAAAAGCTACCAAAGTTCAAGAGCAAACAAGAAAGGTTTAGTTCGAACACTTTTATCATTGTGGCTTACAGCTTGACTTTTCCCCTGGTCATCCTGCTGGAAGGATAGAACCTTTCATTTTTAATTTCTTACAAAGCAGAGATTCTATATGTATTTACAACCATATGCTTTTTTTTGTAAGTTAAGGTACTTTAAAATTTTTTTCTAATAGTAAAAAATGATGCCTATAAGAACTGTAGATTTGTTATAACCAACCTTTACCATATACTACAAATTATATACAGCAGCATTAAACAAACAATACAATCTTAATAATAAGATTAATGATAATATCATCCATCAAAATACTGTATTAACTGAATTACTGAATGAATTGCTTTTAGAAAGTGCTTCTTTATATCCCTGCCTTATTTCCAGTAATATATTCTCACCAGTCTCTCAACACTCAGTCAATTAAGAACTTTGTGTGAGTATCTGTCCTGAGGACCTGAGAGCATCTCTGAGCTCCTAGGTGTGGCAGTCCTCTGTGTACTAGTTTAAAAGCAAAGAGTGACCAAAATTTGAAACCAGGAACAATAATCATGCATTGCTCTTTGGTGAGTCCTTTAAGTTGGCTGACAGACATGTGATGAAAATATTGCACACAGAGAAATAACATTCTGTATAACTTGCTCCTATTCAGTCTTCATCTCAGTTCATTGAAACGCTGAGTTAATAGGTGTCTTCTCAGAACTTTAAACAAAGTACTATACAGAGCTATTTATGAAAAGCTATAAGAAGATGTTCCCAGGAAAATTTTGAACATGAAATGCCATAAATGTTACAAACAAAAGTTGTGCTAGTGTAAATAATATTAAAATTTTATTTCATAGTAAATCTGATGATGTTTCTTACTTTGAAAGACTTATTTTAATGAAGTTTCAAGATACTTTTACCCTTAAAAAATTTAGCACAAATATGTAAATATATTCCTCTTATTCCTCTGTTCAGGAAGAGTGCTAGTATCATGTGGGCAATAGGATCTTTTTCACTTGAGCAAAACTGTATCTGTTCTTGGCCACCAAACAAACAATATGGATGTCTGCAGGGGTCATTAGTCTTTCAGCTCTTTTGTTTAATTAGTGGTCTGTGTCTTCAGTTACTAGCAGGTAGAAATCTGTACTTAAGGTTATACAGAAGATAAGGGCTATCCCTCACATAAAATAAATTTCAGTGTTTGTTAATGGGCTACTGGGTCGAAAAGGTTTTCTTGAACTCATAAATTACTTCTCTCTGCCACCAGCTGATGTCTTGCCATGAACAAGAGACATAGGCAGATTTTCTGTATGAAGAATGTTCTGTACTCTTCATGTTTTATACTGGGTAGGCTAGTAACTGGCAACACTTTTTTTGACCTTTCTCTCTAACATACCTAATCTCCACACTGTACACTGTCACAGAGCATTAGTAACCCTTTATATCCTTCCCTTCCTCTTCTTTCTTTCTTTGGACCAAAAGTAGTCAAATGCTGCTACATCAAACCTTTGTGAACCAAAGACTTGGTTGCTGTTCACTTGGAGTCTTTTCACTTGGAGTATATCTACAGGTATCTCTAACAACTCGTTTTACAAGTATAGAGTCTGTGCTGTGTGACAGAGTGGGCTATGCAACCTGACATCTGGCTTTTGAAATGGAGCTACATGTAAATGGCTAAATTAGAATTTAACTGTTGACCCTTTTGTATAAGGTTAGGACCAGCAAAAAGCAAAATCAAATTATATGGAGCTGGCCAACAATTCTGTTAATTATACTGATCCATACGTCTTGCCTTTAGGTTAGTGTTGTTTCCTTTTACAAGGGAATTACAAATTATAGTATAGATGCTATCCTAGCATCTATATTTTGGTTTATTATATGTCACCTCTTTCAATAAAGAATTGTTATTTTTGTGCCACTACTTCTGCTCCCTGATATTAACTTCTCTAAAATCCAGAACTACACTCATGTAGACATCAGGCAGTAGACTTGAATTTTTCATTAAGAGCTTAAATGAAGATACCAACATTTCAAACCAGAAGAGGTGATACGTATTATAAATATGATGGTTGGCTATGCAGTCTATGTGAAAATAATTCTATACATATATGAAATACCACATAGGGATAAAAAAAAGAATAAAAAAGCTTGCCTAAAGAGAAATAATTAAAAATGGACTATGAATTTATTGTCTTTGTTAAGGATAAGTTTGTTAAATTATTTAATATCCAGATGGTACTTTTAGTCTTGAATCCATCAAATGGGTTTAAACTTAAAGCAGGGGATGTTGAGGTTAGATATAAGGAAGATGTTCTTCCCTGTGAGGGTGGTGAGGCCCTGGCACAGGTTGCCCACAGAAGCTGTGGCTGCCCCATCCCTGGCAGTGTTCAAGGCCAGGTTGGACGGGGCTTGGAGCAACCTGGCCTAGTGGAAAGTGTTCCTGTCCATGGCAGGAAGGTTGGAATCAGATGGTCTTTAAGGCGCCTTCTAACTCAAACTACCTTATGATTCTATGAAATCCCACTGATACCACCAAAATGGAAACAATAAATTGAACCTCTCTAGTTTAAGATGTAATCCAATATACAAAAACCTCTTTCTTGTCTAGACCAAAGATCTGAAATTAAATGTAGACTAAACTGAAATTCAAGAATTTGCATAAATGAGGTTCCAACTATTTTTTTTTTTTGCTACAATTTCAAAATGCTAATGAAAAGAGAAGACGATTGTCAATATCCATAGGAGCTATACTTTTATGAATTTATGAATAATAACATTTCTCACTTACTCATCTCTCCCCTT
This sequence comes from Strigops habroptila, assembly GCF_004027225.2. NCBI lineage: Eukaryota > Metazoa > Chordata > Aves > Psittaciformes > Psittacidae > Strigops > Strigops habroptila. The sequence continues at coordinate 27,886,284 of NC_044302.2, forward strand.
GCCATGATTGTAGGCAGCTGAGATTACAGGAATAAAATTAAAGAGGTAAGGGAGAATCATTCCTAGTATGAAAACTTAAGGAAAAGTTAAGTGGTAGAATTAATGTAGTAGAATAACATGGTTATTTTCAATTTATAGTGAATGATACTTATACACTCCGAGGAAAATAAAATTTAAAAATTTAAAACTCTGAAAGTTATAAAGAGGTACAAAAGAAATCTGGAAATTAATGCAAAAGTCATCCTAGCACTACTTTTGAGAGTTGTTTACGCTGTCCTTGTAAACCCTGTTGTATCTGAAGTGCTTGGTAACAACTAACTGTGAACAAATAATGTAAGAGGATAGACTCAGAGGATGAAGTCATGAACTTGTTTAAATCTGTGGAAAAATACATTTGACTAAAGGAAGACAAAGATTCAGACTTGATTTTTTAAATATGTCCATCCTGATTAAGTGCTAAAGGATAGAAAGAATTCTAGCAGAGGTCCTGATCACATAGTCATAAATATTTAGGTAGTCCATTCCAGTTCCCATCAAAGGAGAAAAAAATGACACAAAAGGACAAAATGAGACAGTAATGAAGGTCCATCTGCTTCTAAAGTGCCAGAAGTTTATATGAGATTTTTTTTCCAAAGGAACCAGTGAGTATAGCTCAAAAATATATGTAAAAACTCATAACAACTTAAGGAAGCAGAGCTTTCAAATGCTAATTTTCTTAGTTATTTGTAATACTCATGGATGATAAATTCTGGTACCATTAACATAAATTTACAACCTTATATGAAATATTATTTTTAAATATATGAATATAATAGATTTCTACATGTGTTTTAGAAATATGCAAACACTGTGCTGTGAACAACAAATTATGATTGTGTTAGCAAAAGAAAATATAAAAGCACATTTGAAATTGTATTTCAATGTAAGTTTCAGAGCATGGAAAAATACAAATACGGAAAGGAAAGAAAATTTAAAAAATGTGTGGTATGAAAATATAACTCTTCCAATGTGTGGAAACCATAATTCCCACATTATATATGAAAATATATTTTTCACAAGCTGAGGAAAAAAAAAAGGAATAATCAGAAACTGAAGTTTACCTGAGATGGTTATATACAAAATTGGCCTGAGCTCAGCATTTCCTTGTTACAATAAATTTGTGCTTTTCTGAATGAAGTGTTATACACAACCTTTTATTTTGACTGATTGTCATCATTTGGGATAAAATTTGAAATTCAGTTAACATATGTTAATTCCCAAATGCCTGTTTTGAGGGGTTCATTTATATAATTTAATGATGCTCATATGGAGAAGTACTGCTCATCTGTTTGAATTCTGATGGAGAGATAAAGGATGACTGGCGATTATAGAAAACTTAACTTACGAAAGGCAGTGTTTCCCCATGTTTCTTCCAGCTGCCCCTGGGAGTGAGGTTATTAACATAAAGACTCAATGACTCTTTGGGTTACTTGTCCTTGCTTTGCAATCCAGTTGCCAATTTTTCTCAGAAAAAACATCTTCTCCAGATTGATTTGAGCTCCTGACAATCATGTGTTTCTTTTGAACAAACCAATCTGGTCATTCTGGACTGTTTCATCATAAAGATAAACAAAGAAATTTACCGTGTGCATGCAGCTAGAAGACATACATTGTGATTGTAACATGGAGAGAAATTTGTTTGCTTGCATTTTTTTCCCTCACAGGAATCTTAAAGGTGCCCCATGCTTTAGTATTCTAATACCCTCAGTGAATTGAGCAAAATTTAAGCAAATAATCAAGCCATTGACCATTATCATGTGTTCTTCAAAATACTTTCTTTTGAGTTAGAAGTGCAAAGGATTTTGGCTTGATGATTTGGATTTGATGAAAAAGAACTTTATATTTTGTTGAGACTGCTTCTAAGGAGCTTGTTTTCTAATGTGAAAAAGACCTTTGCTTTGTGACTTACATTATCATTTGATTTGAAATTGGAATGGTCCTTACCTTTGCACAGAATATAATTTTAATCAAAATGTGGCTTGTACTTGAATTTTACTGTGTGTGGCATTGCTTCCACTTTTCAGCCTAAGTGCTACATACTGTCCTTGATCTGTGGGAGGACAACCAGCAAGTTTGGGGTTGAGGGAAGAGGGGTGCAAAGGGAATATCATATAGCTTTCAGCCAATAAATGCAAAGACAGCAAAAGGGAAGCGTAAAGGGAGTTGATATAACCAGAATGTTTTCTATGATAACTGACACATCTGGCTGATTGCATTTATAAATAACATATATGCATACAAACACACACACACATATATATACACATATACATCTATATATAAACTAGTTGCAAGTGTCTCATTATCTGACACTCATATGTAAGTGGAACTCCTTAGAAATAATCAAGGGTGCAAGAAATATTTTAGAAATACATTTAGTGGTATCTGTCACAATTATACTCACTTTTTTAAGAACAGATGTTCTTTCATTAACAAGTAAAGGGAGAAAAATCACTTTTCAGAAAGAATAATTTTCACACACTCACTGCATATTTCAGTAGGTTTTTGTAACATTAGTCTTTGACAGTGTAAGAATTGGGAACAAAGGTTTGTACTTGATATGCAGAACTTGTATTTAACTTTTCAATATCATGTCTCTGCCCTCATGGAGGTATTCTTAGAGTTATGCAGAGTTAATACCATGGTTCAAAAGAGAAATACGTAAAATATTTTGTCATCATTCTTGATGGCTGGATATGTTTCATTCTTGCATAATTAAACACATCAATATATACGAATAAAATGTAGATTTGATTATTTATTAGACATATTTGGTAAAGCTGGTATTCAAAAAGGATTTTCAATGTACTTTAATGATATCCATACTTCCTTTGCTTTAGTTTTTGATGTGAAGCTGTGACTGAATAATCAGTTTGGAGTTAAACATCAAAACAAAGTAAAGAAGACTTTTACATGATTTTGTGTGCCTGACAAATATGCAGACAATTAAACTTCTTTAGTAATATTTACATGTAATATTTAATATTTAATATTTGTAAAAGATGTCAAGCATCTTGAGCATCTCTGTCTTGCTATTTCGCTCAAGTGGATCCAAAAACCCCAGGTCTTGAAAAATAATTCCTAATTGTAGGTGTCAAGACTTCTTTTCTGAAGTCCAAGGAGTTTAGCAGAATTTGTTTCTAGGTGTTTGCCCAGTTGGTTCTCAGACTGGACTGCACAAGGGTTACATTCCACATTTTCGTCTTGGACAGACTGGTTTGCACATTTTTATGCAGTTACTTGAGAAATGCACAGGAAGTTCAGCTTTTAAGGGAAAGATTGGGTTTTTATTGCACTGGCTCAGAGTGACAGTGCATCACAGGTCCAGTACATCTAGCAGATGCCTCTGGATGCTCCAGTTGTAAGGTGTGGGCTCACTACAGCTATAAGCACCTGCACAAGCGGGGTTGTGCACCACAACACTTCTACACAGGGAACATGTTTATGAGCTCCCAACATATCAAAACTCGTCTACGACCACTGCATTGGCTCCAGATGTTCAGGGCCAGAAGGACATCCACTGCTCCAGAAATCCAGGTCAAGTTTAACTTATCAGAAAAACACATTTGGAACACATTTAGAAGAAACTGCTTGAAACAGCTTGGGTTTTTCTGTTCTGGATTAGCAGCAGGTATTCCAGCTAAAAAGGTTTAAAAAAAAAAAAAAAAGGCTTCCAAAATAGTTTGGAAATTCAACCATCTTCATCAACTGCATCTTCATAGAATCATAGAATCATAGAATAGTAAGGGTTGGAAAGGACCTTAAGATCATCTAGTTCCAACCCTCCTGCTATGGGCACGGACACCTCGCACTAAACCATGTGGCCCAAGGCTCTGTCCAGCCTGGCCTTGGACACCACCAGGGATTCACAACTTCCTTGGGCAACCCATTCCAGTGCCTCACCACCCTCACTGTAAAGAACTTCTTCCTTATATCTAATCTAAACTTCCCCTGTTCAAGTTTGAAGCCATTACCCCTTGTCCTACCACTACAGTCCCTAAGGAAGAGTCCCTCCCCAGCAACCTTATAGGCCCCCTTCAGATACTGGAAGGCTGCTATGAGGTCAGCCTTCTCTTCTCCAGGCTGAACAGCCCCAACTTTCTCAGCCTGTCTTCATATGCAAGGTGCTCCAGCCCTCTTATCATCCTTGTGGCCTTTGGTTTTAGGCATTTGGTTTTAGGTGATAGACATTTATATACAAAAACTGTATAAAAATAACCTTGAACCCAGACTGTCAAGTTTTTAACTGACTGTGGAATACAATCCCTACCTGTTAACCCTAGTCCCAGTGAATACATATTTAATTGGATAAATTAACATAGAAATGTTGATTCAGTCTATTTTTGAAACAAAGTATCTTTTTTGCATTGCCAATTAGCACTTCCAAGGAGACTTACTTTTTCAGAAATATAAATTTTTTTCATTAGCATAGATTTTCTGTGTTTTTAGCTTGTGTCTTGTTAGCCAAGTCTTCCGTTATCTTTTCCAGATTAAGATAATGAGAAGAACCTATAAATACAAAGAAAAAATCTTAAAATAAGAATAGGTGATATTCATCAGTAGTAAATCAGGAATACCATAGGACCCTTTTGATGGATCCGGAACACCGTCCTAAAAGTTTCAGGATAATTAGCTGTTAGTTTACCACTGCAAGCTATGCTAATGACGTTGCAATCATGCTGTACAAGGAAAGTGAATTTTAATAGCTCCAGCATATTTTCAAATGAAATAATTGTTTTACGAAAAAAGCATGTTTGTCTAGCAATCTACTTACATAAATTAAGCATATTGCAGCTGAGGATATTACGTAAGGATGATGTAGTATAAACACCATGTGAAGCAAATAGTGCAAAAAATGTATAGATTTTGTAAAACTGGCCTGTTAAATAGTGTTTCTGGCCATCTTGTGTACATGATAACCTCAGCTCTGACAACTGGAAGTGGTGTCCATCTAACATCTCACAGTCCAGTGGTTTCTGAGAATCTAACGAGCCAGAAAATCTTACCTATACTATTCTTCAAATGCCCTTTTAATGCACTGTGGGGATAATGGTTTTCTTGTGTTGTTATTAATGCCTCCAGCAAAGACAAAGGACTTCTGTCATGTTTACAGAAAGCTGAGACAAGTGTTATTTGATGCTGTTTAAGGTTTCTTTCTGATGCTACTTCCCTTCTGAGCGAGGACTATACTGTTTGCGGTGTTTCAAATGCCACCTTGATGCCTCCTAGGGTCTCATTCCTAGAAGAGATCGCATTATCAATGTCAGAGAGTTAATGACTGGAACTGATCATAAGCAGCTTCTTTTTCAAGGCTGAGCTGTTTGTCAAAAATGGCTGTTCACCTTTTTCTTAGTCTCGTGTTCACAGCATAATGTCAGCCACTTTTTAGATACTTCTAAGCAAGTCACGAGTGCAGGTAGAACTGCAAAAGGTAGAAAAATAAAGAAAGACATGGATCTGCACAAACGTTGATATTTTTTCTAACCAGTGTATCAAAATGCTGAAGAAATACTATTGAAGTATTACCTATATTTGCTTCATACTCGTGCAGAAAATTATGTCAATTAATTTCATACACATGCAAACTTCACAGTACACTTCGTACAAAGTATTTTTCTCCTTGCTACTCTCCATCCCCACCACCTGCTGTATAATTTAAAAATTACAATAAAATTCTGCACTGATTTTTAACATCCATCCTAAGTAATCCAGAAGAAATGTCTTATAATAAAATGTCTTAAAATTATTAAATTTACCTAGTCCCTTCAGATACATAGTTTCAACTGTGAAATTTTTTCTCCTCGGTTAATTTTTGGGGCAGTGCAATTGTAGCAGTAGAGGCTCTGGGATATAAAACGATTATTTGTTTTCCCCAAACTGACATTTCTTTTTTATTATGATTATGTAAAATTACTTACAGACTAAAAAAATTAAAGCAAAAAAGAGCAGACTCTGTAATACAGTGTCTGAAACAGAGGAAGGAAGAAAATCTGATCTGAAAAAAAAATGTATGTCAAATAAGGTGAAGCAGAATACAAGGGTAAGAAGAGTGTGTCAAAATTGACATACTCATATCTTTCAGATCACTGAAAGATCTTTCTGAAAACAAGAAACTCTGCATGGAAGAATAAAGATGTAACACAATAGAGACACTATGCAACTGAAATATTAAAAGGAGGATTTTTCTATAGTTCTATGGTAAAATCATAGAATCATAGAATCATAGAATCGTAAGGGTTGGAAAGGACCTTAAGATCATCTAGTTCCAACACCCCTGCCATGGGCAGGGACACCTTGCCCTAAACCACGTGGTTCAAGGCTCTGTCCAACCTGGCCTTGAACACCGCCAGGGATGGAGCATCCACAACCTCCCTGGGCAACCCATTCCAGTGCTTCACCACCCTCACTGTAAAGAACTTCTTCCTGATATCTAGTCTAAACTTCCCCTGTTTAAGTTTGAAGCCATTACCCCTTGTCCTACCACTACAGTCCCGAAGGAAGAGTCCCTCCCCAGCATCCTTACAGACCTCCTTCAGATACTGGAAGGCTGCTATGAGGTCACCATGCAGCCTTCTCTTCTCCAGGCTGAACAGCCCCAACTCTCTCAGCCTGTCTTCATATGGGAGGTGCTCCAGCCCTCTTCTCATCCTCGTGGCCCTCCTCTGGACTCGCTCCAACAGCTCCATGTCCTTTTTATGTTGAGGACACCAGAACTGTACACAGTACTCCAAGTGAGGTCTCACAAGAGCAGAGTAGAGGGGCAGGATCACCTCCTTCGACCTGCTGGTCACGCTTCTTTTGATGCAGCCCAGGATACGGTTGGCTTTCTGGGCTGCAAGCGCACACTGCCAGCTCATGTTAAGCTTCTCGTCAATCAACACCCCCAAGTCCTTCTCTGCAGGGCTGCTCTGAATCTCTTCTCCGCCCAACCTGTAGCAGTGCCTGGGATTGCCCCGACCCAGGAGTAGGACCTTACACTTGGCTTGGTTAAACTTCCTAAGGTTGGCATCGGCCCAACTCACAAATGTGTCAAGGTCCCTCTGGATGGCATCCCTTCCCTCCAGCGTATCAACCGAACCACACAGCTTGGTGTCGTCGGCAAACTTGCTGAGGGTGCACTCAATCCCACTGTCCATGTCGCCGACAAAGATGTTGAACAGGACCGGTCCCAACACCGATCCCTGAGGGACACCACTCGTTACAGGTTTCCAACTGGACATTGAGACATTTACCACAACTCTTTGCGTGCGGCCATCGAGCCAGTTTTTTATCCACCGAGTGGTCCATCTATCAAATTGATGTCTCTCCAATTTAGAGACAAGGATGTCGTGCGGGACAGTGTCGAACGCTTTGCACAAGTCCAGGTGGATGACGTCAACTGCTCTGCCCCTGTCCATCAGTTCCATGGCTCCATCATAGAAGGCCACCAAATTGGTCAGGCAGGATTTCCCCTTAGTGAAGCCATGTTGGCTGTCACCAACCACCTCGTTGTTTTTCATGTGCCTTAGCATGTTTTCCAGGAGAAACTGTTCCAAGATTTTGCCAGGCACAGAGGTGAGACTGACTGGTCTGTAGTTCCCCGGGTCTTCCACCTTCCCCTTCTTGAAAATGAGGGTTATATTACCCTTCTTCCAGTCATCGGGAACTTCACCTGACTGCCATGATTTTTCGAATATGATGGACAGTGGCTTAGCAACTTCATTCGCCAGCTCCTTCAGGACCCGTGGATGGATTTCATCAGGTTCCATGGACTTGTGCACGTTCAGGTTCTTAAGATGGTCTCGAACCTGATCCTCTCCTACAGTGGGCCTAAGGTCTTCGTTCTCACAGTCCCTGCATTTGCTTTCCAAGACTTGGGTTGTGTGGTCAGAGCATTTGCTGGTGAAGACTGAGGCAAAGAAGTCATTAAGAACCTCAGCCTTCTCCAAATCCATGGTAGCCAGTTCTCCTGATAGCTTCTGGAGAGGGCCTACATTGTCCCTAGTCTGTCTTTTATTTGCTACGTATCTATAGAATCCTTTCCTGTTATCTTTTACATCCCTTGCCACACTTAATTCTAGCTGGGCCTTAGCTTTCCTAACCTGGTCCCTAACTTCTCGGGCAATGCTCCTATATTCTTCCCAGGCCGCCTGTCCTCGCTTCCACCTTCTATAAACTTCTTTTTTCCCCTCTAAGTTTCCTCAGCAGCTCCTTGTCCATCCATGGAGGTCTCCTGGCCCTCCTGCTGCACTTTCTTCTAGTCGGGATGCAACACTCTTGAGCACGTAGCAGGTGATCCTTGAATACCGACCAGCAGTCTTGGGCCCCCCTGCCCTCTAGGACTGTATCCCATGAAACCTTACTAAGGAGGTTCCTGAAGAGGCCAAAGTCTGCTTTCTTGAAATCCAGGGCAGTGAGCTTGCTGCATGCTCTTCTCACCGTCCTGAGGATCTCAAACTCAACCATCTCGTGATCAGTACAGCCAAGGCTGCCCTGGAGCATTACATTTCCAACCAGTCCCTCCCTGTTGGTGAGCACTAGGTCCAGCATGGCACCTCTCCTCGTCGGCTCCTCTACTGCTTGAAAGAGGAAGTTGTCTTCCACACAATCGAGGAACGTCCTGGATTGCTTGTGCCGGGCCGTACCGTCCCTCCAACAGATGTCAGGATAGTTGAAGTCCCCCATGAGGACCAGGGCGTGCGAGCGTGAGGCTGCTCCTATCTGTCTGTAGAGCGCTTCATCCACAGAGTCCTCTTGATCAGGCGGCCTGTAACAGATCCCCACCGTAATGTCCCCCGTTGCTGTTTTCCCTTTGATCCTGACCCACAAACACTCTGTTACCTCATTACCCGTCCCCAGACAGAGTTCCATACTCTCTAGCCTATCACTGACATAGATAGCAACGCCCCCTCCCCGTCTGCCTGGCCTGTCTTTTCTAAACAGCCTGTAACCTTCCATTCTGACACTCCAGTCATAGGAGCCATCCCACCATGTTTCTGTGATACCAATGACATCATATTCCCGTAGCCTTGCACACATCTCTAATTCCTCTTGTTTGTTCCCCATACTACGGGCGTTTGTATAGAGGCACCTTAGCCGAGCTCCAAATGGAGCCGACTCAATGGCTGGGGCAGCTGGAACATCTCTACATCGCTCCAAGCACTTATTACAGGTGCTGGCAACTGACCAGGAATGTTGGGATGGATCAATGCTCCCCTCCCCCAACACATCTAGTTTAAAGCTTTCCTGACCAGCCTGGCAAGCCTCCTACCAAAACAGCTCTTCCCTTTCTTTGTCAGACCAGCTCCACCAGCCTTCAGTAGATCTGGCCTCCCAAATGGAGCCCCATGTTCTAAATAGCCAAACCCCTGACTATGGCACCAGCATTCTAACCATTTATTAACCTGCCAAACGCGCCTAGCTTTTTTAAGGTCCTCCCCTTTGTCCTGGAGGATCGATGAAAAAACTATCTGAGCTCCAGAGCCCCTAACCACCTCTCCCAGGGCTCTGTAGTCCTTCTTAATGTTTTCCAGGCTACTGCTATCTATATCTCTAGCACCCACATGGACTACTAGGAGGGGGTAATAGTCAGCAGGACTTACTAGAGCAGGCAGCCTCTCAGCAACATCCCTGATCCGAGCCCCTGGCAGGCAACACACCTCCCTCGAGAGTGGATCAGGCCGGCAGATGAGTGCCTCTGTGCCTTTCAAAGTAGAGTCCCCTACTACTATGACCCTCCTCTTTTTCCTGGAGGCACCAGTAGCGATCCTCTTTACTGGTGCATCAGCAGGGTGCTCATTAGGTATGGTGGGTGCTTTCTCATTAGCCCCCTGCAGAACCGCAAAGCGATTCTGGGTGGGGACATCAGATTTAGGAGGAAGCCCCTTGTCGTTAATTGTCCTCTTCCTCCTTTTTTTGTTCGTTTTTCTCGTGACTAATTCCCAGCTTCCTGGGTTGCTGCTCTCCTTCTTTCCTATATGAGCAGTGCTAGACGTTTGCAGCCCCTGCGCAGTTTGGGCCTGGAGCAAGCAGCCCAGCTTCCTCTCAGCTTCCCTGGCATCTTTTAGCTCTCCAACAGCCTCCCGCTGCTCAGCCACCTGCTGCAGGAGGACCTCCACCAGGGCGCACCGAGTGCAGCCCTGTCCATTGTGCACCCCCGCCTCAAGAGACCAGTCGAGGCACTTTCTACACTCCGAAGTCTGCGCCGCAGCCTCCCCTCTCATCGGCTCTGTCTGGGTGCCTACACTGGCCACCGCCGGGGCAGAGCTCCCAGGGCGGGCCCTGGTCCTGAGGCGAGTGCTCACCATCCCGCTCGCTGCCCGCTCGAACTGCCATGCCACGCCCTGGTCGCCGCGCTCCCTGGGATGGGTTTTTACCCGCTGGGGGCTGGTGCCGTCACTCCTGGCGCCGCCCCCTGTGAGTCAGCTGCTCGCGTCAGCTGAGCTGCCGGCTCCTGGGCAAGTCCTGTCGAGGACTTGAGGCTCCCTCGGTCGCTGTTGCCGCTCCGAACTGAGGCTCCTGGACGCTGTGCTTCCCCCCGCTCCGGTGTTAAAGGCGTCCTCTCTGGAGAGCACATAAAGTACCCATAAACTCGGAAGATGCACAGAACTTGCTTATTGAAGTTTCAAACATCTGTAAAAGGATTTGACAAAGAATGAAACTGAATTAAATTGTCACTCCGCATCATTGACACCTGACTGCCACTGCTTCTAATGATACCTCATCTGGCTCCACATAATATTCATTAATTAATAGTCCTACACTCTTTTAAGGATCATAAAATCATAGAATGGTTTGTGTTGGAAGGGCCCTTAAGGCTCATCCAGTTCCAATCCCCTGCCACGGGTAGGGATACCTTCCACTAGACCAGGTTGCTCCAAGCCCTGTTCAACCTGGCCTTGAACACTGCCAGGGATGAGGCAGCCACAGCTTCTGTGGGCAACCTGTGCCAGGGCCTCACCACCCTCATAGCAAATGCAAAGGACATATCCAAATGTGGCTGCACACTTGTGAGGAGCTCAGGGGCTGAGAGGAGAATTCAGTGTCTGGGCACACATGTCATGGTGCCTGAGAGTATGTGAACGTGGAAGGTGGAGTACACATGGGTAAAATCAAACTCCTTCCAAAGTAAAAGTCACCTTCCCCTCCTACCAGGCAACACATTTTCTATGCCGTTGCTGCAGTATTTCCTACAAAAATAAAATAAAAAGGCAAGCGTCTATACAGTTTAGCTTAATTCACCTCCTAACAGTCAAGCAGGTCATGGAAGAACCACAAAATGAACGTCCACATGCAGTATGAGAAAACTGACTAATGCTAATAGCTATTCCAGACTGTTACTCCAATCAGACATTTCTGGCAAACTATTAACTACACCTCAATAAAATTATAATGAGAAATGGGAAAATGTGACAAATCAAGTATTTATTTTTTGAAGACTTACCTTTGCTGTTTTTTCAGTTACCTCAGATATAGATAATATCTGAAAAAGGCAGCATGTAATGCCAAGACTTCCAGAATGCACAGTCTTTTGTGTAATTACAATGGAATTTAGTTATCGAGGTGTTAATGTTTTCCAATTTTTTATATAAAATAATGATAATAGATATCAAAAAATCAACAAATTCTGTATCAGGTTTTTTGTATATTATTCTTCATATTAGTCTATATTCTTTTAATGAACCTTAATTTTAGACTGACTTGCAATAAGCAATGACATGAGGCAGTATTACAGACAAAGTATAAGTGGTTCAATTTAAAATGTTCATATTTCTCTTGCCTTTAAAACTTGAATTTAATGAGAACTCAGTTCACTGTTTCATGGAAAAATTGCACACTGTTGTATCTTTGAATTTCTCCCTGGAAAAAAAAAAAAGGACGAGAGCAGGGAGGAGAGGAGCATTCTAAGCTAATTTCTTTTCCCTTTTCCCTTTCCTCCTTTTTATTAATACAGGTAAAAGAATGCTGCCTTGTGTTGTCCAAAAATTGTTTATTGTGTTTATTTTTCCCTGTGATTTTGTCAAAGCTGATTGAAGCATGCTGCCAGATCTCCAACACAATTTTAAGGAATGGCTCACATGAATTTCAGATTTTATTCCTGAAGGATAGGCTTGCAGAATTCAAACTTCTATTCAGGTTATACTTTGTAAAAGGAAAATAAGCTCTCTGCTCTGAGAACTAAAACTAAGAAACTGAGGTTACATTTGACAAACATTGTCTTGGAGCAGCAATTCTGCTTATCAAGGAGGAAAAAAGTTAGAGATGGAACAAAAGCCATTCCACATTATGGATAGTCCTAATAAGCTACTTATGACCTCTTTAGTCCCTTACCCCAACTAATTCACTGTACAAGCATGGAACTTTCAATTTAAAGCTCTTAGTTTTGAATTACCTCTCTATGGCAGCTAAGGCTACCGATAGAAACCTGGCCATCACACTTTGTCTCCCTGTCTTACAGTTCTCCTGGACAGTTTTGCTATTCCCAAGCCCACTGCATACTCTGAAAACCTCATTTTCTGTATTGATCTTACAAAAGTACAAGTTCTGGAACTACATGCTACTGTATAAAGTAAAATATGCTTGCTGTTATTGTATAACTAAGTGAACTTCAAAAGGAAAACTATGTTGACTGTCTAGCAAAACTACATTGCCTACTGCATATGGAAATTTCTATTATAGAGGCTGGATACAAAAAAAAAGCTGGGTTTATATTTTCTGTTTGTCATATGTTTCATTATACCCTGAAACTTTGTCCTCTAGTCCCTGGCAAAAACTGCCTCCAAAATCTTGCCTGGCATTAGGGCTGGGCATGTTGTATAAGCCAGCACCATGTCAGGGGTGGATATAACAGCTGTGTAATGTGGGCAATTATGCACTAGTGTTTGAGGAAGTTTGTGCCTTTTATAGCTTACTTTTACATATTTATGCATGGTTATACTTGGGGAGTATAGTGTGAAGCACTAATATTTATGAGTTCACACACATATACATGAGCCTTTCTGCAGAATGTGCTGCTGCACCTTACCATTGTGAAAATTTGGACTTCATACTTAAGTAAGTAGTGTTAGACTCTTACCTCTTTGCAGGATTCTACAGTCTTAATTTGTCTCTGTGTCAGTTATACACTTCTGAAAAGAGAATAGGTTTTACTGATACGGAAACTGAGAAATATTGATTTCTACTTGTCCTAATGTAAAATCTCATTTGTAAAAGAAAAGTGAAGAAGTTTTTCATTATTGTGCTGCCTGTCCCAAGTTCTGGATTAAGTAAGTTCCTCAGTTTTTCCATGAGTTGGAATCTGAATTTTTTGAGGGGAAGGGAAATTGGAGGAAAGATCACGTTTGTCAAAAGACCATTACTTGACAAATTCTCTATTTGCAGCAGTACTGGCTGTTTCCCTGTGTGAGTCAAATCAAATGAGTTGGTGTGGTCTGCAGACACAGACAAATTGGATGTGTTAGCCTCTGTTACTTCACGGTCAGTCAGTGTTTCTTAGTTCATACCAATTTTTCTGTAAGTCATGACTGCAGATTCTTAGGTGTAGGTTTCATAAGCATTTTTTCTCCTTTTCCTCATTGCTATATGATAAATTGGAGAAGGGGAGATTGTTCTTACTAGCAGGTCTATATGTCAAATCTCCTTCTATCATTCTTGAGAGTAACACGTTTCCCTAAAAGAGCTCAATAATATGTAGCTGCGAAAGAGATTTTTGGCGTTAATCGCAGTGTTGGTTTTTCTGGTTAATATAGAACATTCTTTGTTGATGCTAGTTGTAGCATATTCTATAAGTTTTAGTCTAAACCACCTCTTGAAGACTGTATTTGAGATCTATGAAATAAAATCAGAGAATACCTCTGAGTCTGGGTGATGCCTTCTCTTATCGTGAAAGCTTGGTCAATGTCCTGCCACTTAAGAAATACGTCTTGTAAGCTGCTCATTTTGGTCCAGTGAGGTGTACTTTCCCAACAAGCTTAAATGGAAGTCTTGCTGACAGAAAAATCTTTAAAAATGCATTACCTCATGAGAGTAAGGAAGTATATCAATATGTTCTGCAGAATTTTTCCTCTCTGTGCCTACAGCACACAAGTGTAGGAAAACTTCTCAGAGTTCAATACAATAATCCTAAATGAATCTTTCTGTTAGAGACTTTACAGAATTCAATAATCTATAACATTTTCGATTTTAATATGAGCTTTCAAAAATCACTGTTTTTTCCTCATCTTTGTGTCAGTTATTTATTATATTTATTTCTTTAAGATTCCTCATTGATTGCTACAAAAAATCATAGAATCATAGCATCCTAGAGTGGTTTGAGTTGGAAGGGAACTTAAGACCATCTGTTTCCAACCTTTCTGCCATGGACAGGGACATGTTCCACTAGACCAGGTTGCTCCAAGCCCCGTCCAACCTCGTCTTGAACACTGCCAGGGATGGGGCAGCCACAGCTTTACAATCATTTATTCTACTTGCTATTAATTTGAGGTGATTTGGGTAATATCAGTGCAATGCTTCCCTCCTTCACTGTAGTCAGAGTCATGTGAGATAACCTAATTATCTATAAAAAGTCTATTCAGTTAGTGATTCAGTCTGAAGTCTATTCTACAGGTTAAACTGTGGAAAAACCTCATTTTATGTTTAACCATTATCAGTATCGTAAGTAAAAACACATAGCTATTGAAAAATGTCCCACAATTTTCTATTATGTAAATAAAATAGCTTCTATAGATCTTTGTCTCTCATCATCCTGTTTGCAATTATTTAAAAAAGTTGTCTCTCAGAAGTTCAGAGAAAGTGAATATTAAGCAACTGATTCAGAAAGTTTATAAAACTGAATTTGTAGTCCCTTCTATTTGTACTGCAGACCTGATTCTGAGATAACTGTTGGCAGTAATGAAAGTCAAATACTCTCTGCAATCCATGTTGCTAACCCACACAGCTATAGCTTTAGCACTCATGGAAATGATCAGATGAACAATAAGGAAAAATGAGTATGTTTGAATGTGGCTGTCTAGAGTTATCATCAGGATTGCAGTAAGAATAATTGCAAATCTTAAAGTGCTGTTTTTACATTTGTAAGATTGTTGTTCTTTGGTGTCCTCTGTCCTAATTTGTTTCTATTTTCATTGGAATAGAAGGGGTTTATGTGACGGTTTTTTACCCATTTAAATCTGAAAATTCAGTCTTAGAAAAACTTATGAAAAGAAAGGCTACAGAATATTCAATTTATGAAGAAACTTTCTCCTTACAGACATTTCATAATTAAAATAGTTCAGTTGCTTGATTATCTCTTTTTTATTAATAGAAAAGTGTGAAAGAATTTTTTCCACATATTTTCTAAAAAAGCCAGTTGTTTCTGTGTGAAAGAATTCAGAGCAGTAGGTAAATTATCTCTGGCATTAGTTGCAAGCTTTGAACAAAAGACAAAATTAAAACCACCAGAGTTTGATGGAATATTTGTAACTAATATTTTTAACAACTCACTTAAACTGCATGACCTTAAAAACTCTTTTTCTACATAATAACTTGAGACTTACAAGTAAAATCCATGAAAGTTGCAAAGAAACTTTGGTGTATACAACTACTGTCTCAATTTATGCTTACAAAGTGCTTTTCGAAAAAATAAAGGGTTGTGGTTTAACCACATCCAGCAACTAAGTAACACAGGTGCTTGCTCATTCTCCCTATGAAGACAGGGAGGAGAAATGGAGAAAGGTAGAACCCATGTGTTGAAACAAGGACAGTTTATAATAACTGAAATAAAGAAAAATATTAAACCAACAATAATAATAATGATAATAAGAAAACAGAGAGAGAGAGAAAGGAATAAAACTCAAGAAAGACAAGTGATGCCCGATACCATTGCTCACCACCCACTGATTGATACCCAGCCCGTCCTCCAGCAGGGAATTGGTCCCTTCCAGACAACTCCCCCCAGTTTACATACTGGGCATGATGTGCTGTGGTATGGAATACCCCTTTGGCTAGTTTGGGTCAGGTGTCCTCTCTCTGCTTCCTCCTGGCTTCTTGTGCTCTTTCTCACTGACAGAGTATGAGACTGAAAAGTCCTTGATCAGGGTAACTTCTACTGGGCAACAACTAAAACATCGATGTGTTATCAGCATTGTTCTCAGACCAAAGCCAAACCACAACACTGCATCAGCTACCAGGAAGAAAAATAAATTTATCCCAGCTGAAACCAGGAGAAATAGCATTTCAAGGAACGTAAAAAAAAATTGACATATTTCCGTGTTGAAAGCCTTTCTCAGCCTTTTTTTTTTTTTTCCTGACAATAGATGGTTTCTTTTACTTCAAGAATTTGAAATAAAAACATTTTTATTTGTATGATTTGTATTTTATTCACAAAAATATAGGCCATGTACATGTTGTCATCTGACACTCATCAAGTAGTGGATTATTCAGGAGAGTGCCTAAGAATATATGTGGTGTATTTCAAACTGGAGTTCAAGGCAAGCTATAAAATCAAGGTATGCTCATGCATGAAAGTGACCTTAGTGTTCACCCTGAGGGTGGATGAATTTAAACAGTCACTTCATGGCATGGTTGCTGTGGAAATGGCATAATTAATTTTGAATGGCTTAATTGAAGTGAAAGAGCTCAGAGTAAGTCAGATCAGAGCTACATTTTTTCCATGAAGTCTATAGTCTTACGGCTGAACGAGTACAAGATTTTCTGATTGCTTTTTTTTTAGGATGGATTTCCAACGCATGTGTCTACAGAAATAATATCTTGCCCACCCTGAGAGTACCCACTGGATCTACTTTTCTTTCTGCAGAGTGGGCAGACCTCACCAAGGCTGCAGGTGATCCAAAAAGTACTAGCCAAAACTACAGCATGGTGGGTTAGCTACGGTTCCAGATGATGGAATGTGAGTTTGAAAACCTGAATCATGAGAAGAAAAATAAACATCCATTTCCAGAGTGAAGTTGGGGCATCATATGAATATGGATCCAGTCACATGGTCACAGTATATTTTAGGAAGGAAGTCTTATTCAAGGATCCCAGTACTTACCTATCTCATACAATTTGAGTACATTTCCCTTCTGGGTTGTTCTGCCCTACTAACAGAATATCTCAAAAGGCTTAGGAATAAGCAAGTTGTGATCAGGAAGGGAACTTCTGGACCTCTCCAATTGAAACAAAACCCAGCAAACACAAATAACAGGTTAAATATTTTCCAGCCAAGCATTTTCATGTCAAATCTGTATTTACTAAGGTAAATCTCTGTTAGATGGCAGCTGAAATGATGTTTTTGGAGTGCAATTTTAGAGAGGGTGCCTCAAGTTTGTCAAAGGCTTATTTTAGTTTTCTTCTGGTTGGAATCTGGGACTTTGTCTATGAAAAATCATATATATTAAATATGAAGTATTAATCTGTTCTGAAAAAAATTGACCTCAAAGAAATCTTTGTTATTTAGATTCATGTTATTAGACAGGTTTCCAAGAAAATTTCAGTGCAGTTCACAGAAAGGTCTTTCCGAAGAAGTACTATAGTATGACTTATACCCTGTAGATTCACTTGACTGAAGTGGATGTTCTTAAGCAGTCCATTTATTTAAATAACCTAAGGCTTTCTTTGTTTATAAGCTGATAATAAGCTTCTGAGCTATCGGAATGCCACAGTATTTGTAAGCCTTGACTATGTCTAACAAAATGCAGTTCTGTTTTCAGTTGTTACTGTATTCTCTCGATTTTTTTTCCAATTAAACAATAGGTAAAATCACTCGCATGGGACAACAATATGATGCAGGTTCACCATGAAAGTTTCCATAGTAAATGTCTGGGGTAGAGATAGCTTTCTTCGTAGCACTTCCTGAGATGTTATGGTTTTAATTTCTTATGAAAACAGTCTTGATAACATAGGGATGTTTTAGCTGTTGCTGAACAGTTCTTGCACAACATCAAGGCCTCCTATATTTTTCACTGTCCCATCAGCAGAAGAAGTTGGGAGAGGACAAAACTGGAACAACTGGCCTAAAATGTCTGAAGGGATCTCCCATACCGTGTAAGAGGCTGGAGAGGCTATAGAGGCTTGAGAGATGCACTCATGAGTCTCATGAAGGTCAACAAGGCCAAGTACAAGACTTTGCACTTGGCCTTGGAGCAATCCCAAACATGGATCCAGCCTGGGGAATGAGTGGATTGAGAACATCGCTGAGGAGATCTTAGGAATATTGGTGCCTGAGAAACTGAACATGAAAAGACAATGTGCACCCAAAGCCCACAAAACCAACATTGTCCTGGGCCGCATCCAAAGAATCGTGGCCAGCATGTTGAAGGTGATTATTCCCCTCTACTCTGCTCTCGTGAGACACTCCCTGCAGTCCTGCATCCAGCTTTTGGGCTTCCTAGACAAGAGAGACGTGAAGCTGTTGGAGCAAGTCCAGAGGAGGCCAAGAAGATGCTGAGGGGACTTAAGCAGCTCTGCTCTGGAGGCAGGCTCAGCCTGGAGAAGAGGAGATGAGGATTAGCATAAGAATGATTAACATGTACACGAGTGGACCCTACTCTTTGAGCAGAATTTCACTCTTAGCATTTTCCAAATCGGAGAAAACAAGGGTTTCCTATGTCTTGATTCGAGTTATGATTAAAAATAAGTTTAAAAAAATATGGTGCGATTTGCAGTTGTTGGCAAAATTATTACACTTAGGTTTAACTTAATTTCCACTCAGCTATGTCAGAACCACATTTTCCTGTTGAGAATTATTTTTAATTCTGCATTTTTCTAGTAACAAGTGGCATTTTCTACAAATTTTATAAAAGCTTTTATTTACTATTGTACTTGAACATACTGTTTTACATATTCTCCTTTTTCATTTTACAAAGTGTGTGTTGCCACACACTAATAATTATTTTTCTCTGGCCTGCCAAATAAAATAAAAATTTGACCCTGTATTTGTTAAATTAGTAAAGAAAAATATCATGCTTCTGATTCAAGCATTTACCTGTGGAGAATTCAAATCAGTTCATCACCCTATATCTCTGTTTCACAATTTTTTTCAGGCTTTTTTGGCAAATTCTTATGTTTTCTGAGAAGATTTTTGGGTACTTTGTAACATTAAGCTTTTCTTTTGTGACCTATTTCAGTTTGCAATATTTCCTGTGGAGAACAAACTAGAAACACTGCTTACATCCAGACTATAACAGTAACATATTTTATTAAACCTCCAGTGTCTGAATTTGGCAGTGTGTAAATTTGGGAAAGTAAAATGTGGTGGAGGATCATAATGTACATTAAGCTAACCACCATACAAGAAAAAAACAGTCAAAAAATCTTTTAGCATACATCCTATTTTAAGATATTTTTATTCAATATAAGGACTATTGTAGTTGATAGTGCACATATATACACAGCTTAAAGTATACAGATTGTATTTCACAGTTACTGAAAATACAAACTGAGAAAAAATGGATTACAGTATTATAGCTATTGTAACAGAATAGAACTCATTTAGCAGTTGATATGAAACCTTCATTGTAAGAGCCAGAAGAATGTGTACACTAAGAGACACATCGAAGTTAGGGAAGAAAGATTAATTTATGAAGCAGTTTATAAAGAAAAAACAACCTTACAGAGACAGAGGTTAATCAGCAGAATCACCTCCCTTGACCAGCAGGTCATGCTTCTTGTGATGCAGCCCAGGAATTTCTGGGCTGCAAGTGCACATTGTTGACTCATGTCCAACTTTTAATCTACCAGTACACCCAAGTCCTGCTCGTCAGGGTTGATCTCAATCCCTTGGCCTGTACTGATACTGGGGCTTGCCCTAACCCATGTGCAGGACCTCACATGTGGCCTTGTTGAACCTCATGAAGCTCACATAAGCCCATTTATCAAGCTTGTCCAGGTCCCTCTGAATGGCATCCCATCCCTCAGGCATGCCAACTACACTACTTAGCTTGGTGTCATCTGCAAATGAGGGTGCACTCGATCCCCCTTTATATGTCGTTGATGATGGTATTAAACAAAACTGGTCCCAGTAGACCCCTGAGGGACACTTGTCACTCATCTCTATCCAGACATGGAGCTGTTGACCACACTCGGTGGCCTCAATGAGACCATCTAGTCGATACCTTAACCATCCATCAAATGTGTATCACTCCAATTTAGAGAGACGGATGTTGTGGGGGATTGTGTTAAAGACCTTAGATAAGTAAGATACCTGTAGCTCTTCCTTTGTCTACCAATACAGTAACTCCACCATAGATGGCCACTGCACTGGTGAGGCAAGACTTGCCCTTGGTGAAGCTGTGCTGGCTGTCTCAAACCACCTCCTTAGGATTGAGAGTTTGTTTACTTAACTGAGTTTTGGCATAGGATATACCACTTTTATCACTGGCTCTCCATTTAAAAGTTTTGTCTGGATATATGCTTCCTTATGTTTGAAATAAATACGTATGGAACTATATATATAAAACTGGAAAAAACCAAAGGTCATATTTAAGGCTACCGTTATATTGGTTAAAATACCTGGAAAAAAATAATGTAGTATTTCAACTGCAAAGTTATAGTATCCTTCACAGCCAGAATGGTTATTTAAGTAAAATTCTGTTTATATTGGTGAAGCAGTAGATCACTGTATTTCTCAGAGATTTAAAATAATTCGCATGACATATTCTATAAAAGTCACAACTAACTTTTTTTTTAATAGAAATTATTCCTTATAGGGATACTATAATTACCACATGTATTCCATAATAATACTTTTTGTCACACATTTGGGCACCAGGGTATTTTTTAATATTGCCAAGTATTTACTTTGTTTTCGCTATATCTACATTTATAGGACAAATATAGGTCTCTAAATTGGCTACACAGTTATTATCCTATCATGAATGAATTATCCTATTATGAATAATTCCACTCCATAATTTTAAAAACAAAAAGAATACTGATCCAAAAGGAATGTCCCTTTGCAAGCAACAGCTCCTGCCATTTTGAGACTGTAAGACGCTATCCGATCTGCTTCATACAAATCAACTTTAAAAAACATTTTTTTTAGCTACAGCTGTTATTTTGGATGGAATTGTGGTGTGGACAAACATCAAAGACAAATATACAGATACAAATTAGGGCTTTTAACTTATTGTGGCTTTAATGAACAGTTGCAATGTGCAAGGACTCTTTATTTAATCCGGCAAAAATAAATAACTTCCTGTTTTGTACTGGCACTGATTGAATTCCCTGGTAAATTGAGGCAATCCTGAGTGATACTAATAAGATGTTAACACTGAGCCCTTAAAAAATGGTTTATTTAACTGGTGGAGAAAACTAAAGATATTAACGTATCTTAATATGGAATGGCTAATGATAGGTGAAATGGTTGGACCTTAGATTACATACATTTTTCTTTGTTTAGTTGAAATCTATTAATTTCAAAGTGGTTTGGAAAATGCCTCTTTCAGCCTTTTCTGTGATAAATGCATGAGTAATTTTCTGGAAGACTGTTGCAGACTGATCACTAGCACAAGTGTATTTTAAGTATAGACTGTCCCACTGTTTTTCAAAATTTTTTCTTTTACTTCATCAGGTCAGGAGCTAGTTATTTTTAAGTAGATCTAAATGCACTTATGACTAAGCCCGTGCACAGTGTTATCTGAGTCTGCACATGTAATGTGATGTAATGTAATAGGAAGTTCCTGAATGTAGTCTGCTAGACTTTGAAAGCCTCTGAATTAACTTAAAAATGTCCTACTTTTGCAGAACTGTCACAAATGGTTGCATATCTGAGGTACATTCCTGATTTCTTTTGCTCTTGAGAAGTCCTTACCAGAAGGCATATTCAGGGTGTATTCAATGGCAGCAGCTAAGCAAAAGGCAGGGCAATGCAAGGTCAGTGTTGCCTTTACAACAGCAGGAGTAAAAGAAACCATATTTTATATCTGCCCAGCTGAAGAGTTTAGGCTCCTGCAGAATAGTTGGAAATCTCTTAGCCTTCAGTACAGTCTGGGTTAGAACACAGGAATCACAGCTCATCCGTGAAGAGACTGATCAGCATCTGTAGACAAATCTACTGCAAGGAAATGGGTGCATGGTAGCTTGAAGTAGACTGGCTATATTTTAGGATGAGATGAGAATAACAAGCTATTCCACAGCAAAATAGCTTCAGATTGAATCTTTTCAGCAGTAGGTATGAGTTACATATTATGGATCTGATAACCACTACTTTGCAGAAGGGTATTCTGCCTGTAACCTGCTATACTGAGACATTCATACCTTGGTGGGAGAGAACGGCTTTTGGGTTATGTATGCAGTGGTCAACATAAGAAGGACATGGAGCTGTTGGAGCGAGTCCAGAGGAGGGCCACGAGGATGATAAGAGGGCTGGAGCACCTCCCATATGAAGACAGGCTGAGAGAGTTGGGGCTGTTCAGCCTGGAGAAGAGAAGGCTGCGTGGTGACCTCATAGCAGCCTTCCAGTATCTGAAGGGGGTCTACAAGGATGCTGGGGAGGGACTCTTCCTTCGGGACTGTAGTGGTAGGACAAGGGGTAATGGGTTCAAACAGGGGAAGTTTAGACTAGATATAAGGAAGAAGTTCTTTACAGTGAGGGTGGTGAAGCACTGGAATGGGTTGCCCAGGGAGGTTGTGGATGCTCCATCCCTGGCGGTGTTCAAGGCCAGGTTGGACAGAGCCTTGAGCCACGTGGTTTAGGGCAAGGTGTCCCTGCCCATGGCAGGGGTGTTGGAACTAGATGATCTTAAGGTCCTTTCCAACCCTTACGATTCTATGATTCTATGATTCTATGATTCTGTGATTCTGGTGACTTGTGGAGGGACTCCATGTTGACTGCTCTTCAGTTATGGGGGGGCAGTCTGGCATCTGTGAGAAAGTTAATGGTGAGGGGATTACTAAGGAGCTAACTACTAGCTTCATGGAAATACTGACTACTGTAGTAGTAGATATTCAGATTTTACATCTTTTGGCACTTGGCCTTGTTGAACTTCATGAGGTTCTCAGGACTTGACATTAGAAAAAGACTTTTCACTGGGAGGATGCCTGCTCACTGGTACAGGCTGCTCAGGGAAATTGTCATGGCACTGAGCCTGCTGGAGTTTGAGGAGGCACTGGGCAATGCTTTTAGTCATATGGTTTAGTTTTATGTAGTCCTGCAAAGAGCAGACACTTGGACTTGATGATCCTTATGGGTCCCTTCAAATTTAATATTCTATGTTTCTTTGATTCTCTGATTCTGTGATTAATGAATTCACTGTGTATTGTTTTAAGATTTCGAAATAGTGGGGCTTTGTGCGGCAAAGGGGTTAGCACATTTTGAACTTCAGAGATAAGAAGGAGCTAATAGTTCTCCAGTATTCAGAAAAATTTCATTTAGAAAGATTTCTTGTTGTATGTGGTGTTCAACCATATTTCACCCTAAAGCATTGCTTTCAATGAGTCTGCATGGTGAAATGAATTACAGCTTGTCACAGTGCCTTCCAGGCAATTATGAATATTTTTTTCCTGAAGATAATTTTAGCTTAATTATCTCAATGAAGCAGAGATAACTATTGCAATTTTAAGAAGAGTGTCTGTAACTTCCACAGTCCATTCCCTTTCTTGTCTTCAAAAAGATCCACATCAATCATGTGTGTGTTGCATGGGTGGGATGTGATTCTTACTTGGACCTTTTAAGCTTTTTTGAAACAGCTGACTGCAGACTGCTTAGAGCAGTTAGATACTTCTCCCTCTTCTTCTTCCACAAAAGCTAATTTCAGTTTAAGTAAAGTGGACTGGTTTATTGGACTAGTTTCACAATATGCTTGTTGGGCAATGTTATAGTGATCCCTCAACCAGCTCTGGGATCTTGCATATCTCCATGGAGCGGAAGCATATCAAGCAATAATAGTAACTCCACTTCTAGAGGTAGTGTACTTTGCCTCTTAACAAGACTAATAGATTTAGACTTGGCTCTGCACTTCGCAACAGTAATATTGTGGCCAGAAGCTAATCACACACTTATTTAACTTATGCTTACAATTGAATTAGAGTTATGAATAAGTATTTTTTTACCTATAGTTATTTGTGTGATGGAGATATCTGAGGATGTTCAGTCCTGTGCAAATACACAGAAAAGTCCTCTTTTACACAGTAGACTGGTGCTAGAGCACTCCAGCACAAAACTTTGGTTTTAAATCCCAACTCTAAGGAAGCACAGGGCTATAGTCTGGGAAGATCTTCTTTCCCTGGTGGAGGAACTCCATATTTTAGAGCCAGTTAGTTACATGTTATTTGAGAAGCCACACAGTTCTCTCTTCAACTGAAATATTTTTTCCTACTCCTTGTGAACATGGTATGTTACATACTAACGGGACTGCACATCATTCTTTTGAATGAAAGAATTTTTTTTCTTGAAGAGGGAATTTAGATGCCCATCTATAGGGGAAAGCTCAAAAATGTTTATCTCTTACTGAGATTTATGTCTAAATCCCTGAAAGTGTCTCTGGTGCTTAAACCGCGCTTTTTGCCTCGCTAGTAAAGTTAGTAAAACTTCCTTCTTCATTCATTTGTACGCTGTGAATCTTGCAGTTATGAGTCTGAGTAATTTTCTTGTATAAACGGGTGTCGTCAGTTGAAAGACACCTTATTTTGTCTCCACAACACATATTTCTTTGGTGCTTAAATCCCCATTTCTGAATCCAGGCAAGATTTTCAAATACATTTCTATGACTGCTTCCCCTTGGCCATGTTAAAAGCTTTTTGTTCCAGGCTTGTCATTAAAGGACTTCACCTATGAGGCTTTTGAGATCCTTAAATATGTAAGGTTCTTTATGGATAATTGGACAAGTCATGTTCAATTGCATTCCAAATAATACAGCTGAAGTAGGCAGTAGAGAATAACGGTAGAAGCATAAAAAAATGCATGGAAAAGCAGACCTGACTTTCATATCCAATACAGGAAGGAGATTTGGAAAGGGAAAAGTTGCATTCTAAATCAAGGAAAGAATGACATTATTCATTTATGGTGGATCTTAATCCTTCCTATGGCCTTATAAGATGCCTATTCTGGGATGGCTTTTATTTCTTTTAGATGGTTTATTTTTAAAAGTCAAAAGTACTATTCAAATTTCTCAAAACAGAGAAATCTCCAGAATAAATATCAGGTAATACTTCTATGTGGAAAAAGCGCTTTGCTTGTACATATATAAACTAAAAAATGAATTTGTCCTTACTATAAAAGGCAAGTTAGATTTTAAATTTTCTTAAATGCCTGGCAAACTAGAAGTGACAATACTTTTTGTTTGTTTGTTTGTTTCTGAAAATAAAACCTATATTACCTCCATATCTGCAAATAATGTGCAAATAGTAGGACATCTCAAAGTTATTTGTGATTTTTTTCCTGCTTTAAAAGCAGACAAGTATTCCACCAAAATAACAGATTTAGGTGCTAAGCTGAAAATCAAATAATGAATTACTTTTCAAAAAAAGTACAGAACAGAGGGGTGAAAGACAGAATTTATTTGTTCAAAGCTACAATATGTGTGGCTGTTCATGTGATAGTTCAGTAAACACACTGGTGATGGAAAATGTTCATTATACTTGTGGACCTGGAGTAAATTCCAGAAGGTAAAGGACAGAAATGAACTAAGTAAGTAGAAATGTGCTAAATGCTACATGACTCAGATAATCGGATCAAAATACTGCCAGTAAAGAACACATGTCTTTTTAATCAAGATATAGTAGTTAAGGTAATTGTTTGATTTAAAAAAAAAAAAAAAAAAAAGGTCACCCTTAAAAGATGTATTTAATGAAGTCCTTTATGTTTTTAAATCATTCTACAACAATTTTTAGCTCAATGCTCCTCATTCAGGAGGAGCAAATAAATCAGATTTTATGTCTTGAAACCTTCCTTCCTATATATGGCAAAATCAGTCCGAGTGTATTTAAATACTGACTAGGCCAGCATAGGCAGGGCTGCTGCCCTGAGCTAAGGATTTCTTCTTCCCATGCTGTCTCCTCAGCAACAAGAAAACAGCTTATGCAATCCTAGCAGAATACTAGAAACTGATATCCACCCTCTAGTATTCCTGTGGCACTCGCCACCATTTGAGAAAACATAGTAAAATGTAATTCAGAAAAGCTAGTAAAGAAAGGCTGGCAATAAGCCACTCTAAGCAATACGAAGAGCTGACCACAAGACTGGGAATGTAGCTATACCTCCTCTGTAAGGTAAAAACTCTTCCTGAGAGCTCCAGCAAATGCCTCTATAATCCTTGTGGCAAGACTGAATATCTGTATCAAGAGCAAAGCTTTTATAAGAGGGCCTTATTGAAAAAAAGTTAATTTTCTTTGCTTGAATATCACTACTTTTATGGTCAAGTAGTCAAATTACTTATTTGCTAGCTATGATTCACTGTGTTTGTCATCAGGCCTCTGGGTGGATTTTTGGGCCAACCCAATCACTTATAAAAAATCTTAAAAACATGAAATAGGTTACAAGATTTTTTTCTACTCATGGTGAGACAGGCTCTTTCAAAATAATGAGACCAAAATAGCAAGACTGCTCTGCAATGCTGTACCTGGAAGAGGAAAGGAAATAAATGTGTGCTATCTTCTTTTGTTTTTTTGCTTTCACAGCAAATAAAAGCAGGCTCATGGGTTAGAGAGAAGCTGTGGAAGGAGTGTAGTTAAATCTTCATTCTTTACTTATTTCCAGTGTTTAGGCACCACAATGTGCAGTCAAAATGTGGTTGTTGTTGTTTTGGTTTGGTTTGGTTTTTTGGGGGATTTGGGGGTTTTTTCTTGTTTTGTTTTGTTCTGTTTTGTTTTGTTTTTTGTTTGGGGGTTTTGTTTGGTTTTTTTTTTGTTTGCTTGGTTGGTTGGTGGGTTGTTTATTTTTTTGATGTCCCTGTGCAATACATATGGCTTTCTTATGATGAAATAAACAGTTTATGCTGACATGTCCCTGGAAACCCACAAAGGAAAGATTGTTACTAGAGGTATGATGATAAAAATGTTTTCTGAGTAGGCTTCAGGAGAGGTATAAGATGCTTCAAGTGTGTAAGAAACTTTTTTCCTTTTGATAGACAGAAAAATAAACTCTATCTGTCTGGTTTCAGGGACCTTTTGCCCAGGGAGAGCCCTATCATCTTCAGCAAGAGATGTGGGAATCATCAGGACAAAAGAAAAACAGCCAGAAACCAATTGCTGCAATGTTAGAGGGAGTATCCCAGCAGAACAAATAAATTTCTGGAGAACATAAGGTGGATGGAAAAGGTGAGCTATTACTAGCACATTGTTGCCATGAGGGAGCATGACAGAAAACTGCAATGTAAACAGCAAATTCAGTGTGGGAAGGCGATGGAACAGCTATACCTGACATGTAAACCTGTGTTTGCAACCTCTTCTCTGCTCCACGGACTTCATAGGCAAGGTCAGCTCAGCACCTCATCATATGTGAAACACAGGTATTCCTTCAGGTACGAAAGGAGCAGCAAAAGAGAAGGAAGAGCATATCTAGAACACATATTGCATGTGACAAAAGCATGGAAAGAGTCTTTGCAGGATTAGTATGTAGTCAAGGCATGTAATAATTTTAGTACACCAGATTTGCAAAACATATTCCCTCCTCCCAGTTTGTTGCTGGCCATTGTTGCTCAGCTGGTTGAAAGCTGTGTCTGCACTTCCTTTCCTGTTTATTTTATGCATTTATTTAGTTGGCTTTGGTTTTGTTTTGTTTTTTTTAAGAAGGGGTTCAAATACAAAGTGCTTTTTTGCTTTTATTTCTGTGTGATTGTTTACTCAGTATGTGAATGTAAACTGTTGGCTCTACTGTTGAATTTTAAAAGTCAGAGATCCTAAGGAAGCATTAATTAAAATAAAATTCTGCCCTTAATAAATTCTGACATAAATTTGACAACTTCACCACTATAAAAAAAAAGAAAAAACAGAAAGAAAGAAAAAGATGCAGGAGGGAAGAACCCCCAAAAACAATCTGTCGTGTTAAAGATACATTGCTGTAGTTGCATTATCCATTATGGCAGCTCCTCCCCAGCCAACATTTTACATTGTTATGATAATTTGCTCTGCAAAACAAGAGTGTGGGCACATACGGTATCCCATTATTTCTTTTGCTTTCTTGGAGTCAGAGCCTGTTATCACAGGTGCATTTTCTGGCTGCCTCCTCCTTCTGTGTAAATGAATGCTGGCATCAACCCACCCCTGGGAAATGCTCACTGCCTCTTCCTTGCTAATATTATGCGGTGCAAAGGACTCCCCTGCAACACATGGCAATTCTATCTTTCTGCATTCAGTCAGTTGTGTAAGCAGTCTCAAGTTGCCTATAATTGCCCAAATGCACGTTTTACAACCATCCTGCAATTAGTTGCAGCTTAGTGTGCAATTAAACCTCCTTCTGCCAGGTGCTCTTACATCAGGTCCATACTTCATCAGCCAGGGCACAAGGCAGATCAGCCAGGTTTTAGGAACTCTCTGGCTTCTCACATCCTGCTCACAGTTGATCACGGCAGTCAACAGATATCCACTTTCGTTGGCATTTTCCTCATCAGCGTCATCAAATGAGATATCATGGGCACATATGTACCATGGTAGGTCTTGCATAATTCATGAAACCTTTTCACATATACCCTACTTTTGGTACGCCATCATTCTTCACTACTGAGTGCAGTCTGCTCCATAACTGTCTGACAAAATCATCTGTAGGAACACTATTGGCTGATCAACAAAAGCTGCAAACTGCAGGAGGCAGAATTAGTCAGTTTTCTGATAGCACTCTGCTCTGGAAGAACCTCTTTCATGGATGTGACTGTGAAATGAAGGAACAGGGAGAGACTTATATTGGGATGGTGGCTTGTGTAAGCACCCCTGGTGATCACATCACTGCATGGTAATAGTGTCATCATTCTTGGCTTCTCAATCTTCATGAGATCCACAGATCCATAAACATACCCACTGTTGCTTTAGACAGTTTTGACAATTCCATTGCTCTCTATGTTCAACAGGTGTGGATTTCTTAATAAAACACACAGTAGGTAGATGAGACCGACAGGATGTTGCCAGTTTGTTCTTGTAACGGTTTCAGAGTTTGCCAATTTCATTTTCACCAACAGAGGTATAAAAGCTAGAAGATGGAAGCAATTCCTTGTCAGGGATGTTACTGAAGATTTGCCGAGCAGAAATGAATGTCTGCATTGGTTTGCAGAAGACAATTTGTGCACATTCTACAAAATAATTAAGATGAAAAATAATAAACTCAGTGTAGTACAGAAGCATCATAGAATCATAGAATGGTTTGGGTTGGAAAGGACCTTAAAGCTCACCCAGTTCCAACCCCCTGCCATGGGCAGGGACACCTTCTACTAGACCACATTGCTCCAAGCCCTGTCCAACCTGGCCTTGAACACTGCCAGGGATGGGGCAGCCACAGCTTCTCTGGGCAACCTGTGGCTTGCCTCGCCACCCTCACAGGCAAGAACTTCTGCCTAAGATGTCATCTCAATCTCCTCTCTGTCAGGTTAAAGTCATTCCCCTTTGTCCTGTCCCTACAGACCCTTGTCCAAAGCCCCTCTCCAGCTTTCTTGTAGCTTCTTCAGGCACTGGAGCTGCTCTAAGGTCTCCCAGTGCCTTTCCTTCTCCAGGCTGAACAAGCCCAGCTCCCTCAGCCTGTTTCTGGAGCAGAGCTGCTCCAGCCCTCGCAGCATCCCCGTGGCCTCCTCTGGACTCTCTCCAAAGCTCTACATCCTTCTTGCGTGGGGGGCCCCAGAGCTGGACGCAGGACTCTAGATGGAGCTTCATCGGAACAGAGGGAGAAAATCACCTCCTTTCACCTGCGGCTCATGCTTCCTGTGATGCAGCCGAGGATACTGTTGGCTTTCTGGGCTACAAGTGCAGTGCTGTAAAGCTTATAACTGTGGCACAGACACAGTTTCTTGCTTCCTTTTTTGCTGAGGCTTGACTCTAAGTATGTATAAACATACACATGCTCATATGAAGTCTGAAGTCTCACTCTATGTTCCAAAGGAATAAGGATTTCTATGTGTCACTCTATGCTCCAGCACTGTCTTTTGAGGCTGGGTATAGTCCATACAAAGTAGACTGCACTCCGTATGTCAAGTGCATTAGATGCTTAAATGACTGATAATGTATTCTTTAAAATGACTGGTTGCTAGAAATAAGTCCTAAAAATCGCTATAAACAGTTCTTATGATTCTTCTTATAATAAGTTAAAAAACTTATGCTGTATTTATGAGGTAATTCTTCATCTAGGATAAAGATGGCCAAGTCTGGAAATCATGAAAACAAAACACACGTACAGACTAATACAGCAATAATTAGTTTATAGATCTGACAATCTTTAGAAGGAAAGGAAATGTCTTCAAAATTATCCAAAGAATAAAACATGAAGTCTCAAAATCTTGCCAGAAGTTGGTTGGGTGTGTATATCTATTGACTGAGAAGTAAGAGAGGCTGTTGGTATTTTTGGCTTAGTTACAATACAAGCTAGTAAGCGCACGTTGTTGAGTTTGCCAATCCCAGAGCAATCCGTATTTTAAAGATTATACGTAGCATCTCGTCTCTGCAAATTGTCTTCTCATCAAAAGTAAGTTCTCATGGCTTTTGAATCAGAAAATCTTTAAAGATCTACAGGTATGTATAAATTCCACCTCTCCATGAATTTGAGAGGATGTAGGGAATATTGGAGAAGAAATATTGTTTAAGATTACTAGATACATATAAAGATATCCAGTTTAGGAGGACCTGAGATACCTTATTCCTTTTCTGCGATCTGAATATAATATTGTCCTCTAAGCTAGATGGAGCAATGAGTGCTGCTCTCTGGTTTGGGGAAGATTTATAGTAAATGAAAGTCAAGAACCAAAGAATCAAGAAAATCAAAGCTGTTAGTTTTGCTCCTGGCTTCTGTGGTGAGGGGGCAGGGCATGGAGTGGAGGAATAGAGACCTATATGAAGAAAAGTGTAACTGAAAAGATATGGCTGAGTGTTTTTTGATCTCTAGAGAATGTAAGAAGTGAGACTGGTGAATGACCCATCATGTTTACAATGGACCTGGGGCATATCTACCGCTTCAAACACATGCTGCCTAAAATGGCTTTTCAAACATGAGCTTGCATTGGTATCTATGATGTGCACATATTGTCATGATTTCTCAGGCAGCAAACTGGCCCTTTTCTCGTATAATTAGTGTCTTCTCATATCAGTTACGCAAGCAGATGATCACACAGTTTGTACACACATATTTCCAAATGTTCCTAGAGTTTGACTCTTGTAGATGATCACAATCAACAACAGCAAATAGGATCCTCTACAAATTGTGATAAAGCAAAATGACCGTTAAGTTGGATCAAAGGCAGTTATTCATTTAGGTCTGGTAGAGTAGTCATTATAGTCATTATAGTAATGCACATTATATTACATAAATATGAACACTGTGTTAATAGCCCAATTCTGCAACAGTTCATTCAAAGGAGCAGGAAAATACTTCCAAGTGAGAGATTTCACAAATAAGACTGCCCAACATGGGGCATGCCATTTGCTGGATTAGTAGGGTAGCGGTGCCCACCCTGTGACAACTGCCACTTCCTAAGGTGTTTAACGGTGTGTGGACATACTTGGGGGTACAAGAAATCACCTGGGTCCCAGTCAAGCTTTTCATATGAACTAGTAATCATGTTCTGGAAAAAAGTATTTTCTAGGTAGTTCAGTCATATTGCTTTTTGAAGTTTGATGTAAACTTATTTTTATTTTCAGGATAGATATTTCTATCATTTTCTCTTGTTTTAGAGACACTGACATGATAAAGTCAGTAGCTTGAAGGTGAATATGTATATATACTGCAGTCTCTAAATTTTGTCAAAATTGTAGCACGTAAATGCATAACACATTAAAAACCTTTTCTTTTTTTTTCACATTCCAATAAAAAAAATACCTTATACAGGTTTTTGACTATAACTCCCCATAGTTTTCCCTTGGAGTCAATAAAAATCCAGAGGATGTAAGAACATAAGAAATCCCCCTCTTAGCGAGATCTGTGGTCCATTTAGCTTAGTACACTATCTAAAAAAATACTTATATATGATGTTATTTAGCGAGACTATGTGAGTTTGATTTATTTCTTGGAGTTTGTGATTAATAGAATGTGTTAATAAATGCAATAGTGTTTCATATAAGATAAAAGCAAGAGAGTAGAATTACTTTTTTTTCTCACTATTCTCTCAGTAATGGATAAAATTGGGATTTAAATAAACATGTCTTACCCATGTGTATCAAAATGTATTGGTCTTTTTGAATGCTAAGAGTGCAGGGGCGGATGAAAACAGATGTTGAAACTGTAAGAAAGTACAACTGCATTCACTGAGCATCCTCTGCAACTGGTAGGAAATTCTATTTCCCTTCAGGAATGTGTAGTGAACCTGAAGCATTATTATGAACCTCACACACAATCGGGGCTGTGGTGATCCTGAAAGAAAATAATAAAAGAAAGTCAGCAGGAACAGTGGTGAGATTTTCTGTCTTCATTGCCAACAGCATTCCTATCTCTTTCCATTGTTGTTAAAACACAGCCAAGGCATTATCTGTTCTGACCTGTAGACCCATGTGCAGCCAGATCCTGCTTTGAACGCATGCTCTGAGTACACATAGGTACTCTGAGGTGCCACTCTAACTGTCACTGCTGCTTTACTTCCCTGTCTGAATCCCAGATGAAAGAATAGTGCTATTGTCCTTCTCAATGATGATCAAGCTATTCTTCATATTGCCTGAGCTCCCTACCCCCAGAAAAACCTGCACACATTCAAAAAGGGCAAGGACTGCAGTGGTGGTCTGCTAGGAGCTTTTTGGAGTTGTTTCACTGTGCTTCTCTTTGCTTCTCAGTAAGAGAAAGGGCAAAGAGGAGTACCAAAGGTGAAGAAAAGGAGGAGATTGTAATCACCTTATCTTAAACACCAGTGAAGAAAGCAGATCACAAGGGCTGCATAAAAGTGGTGGTAAGAGTGGGATGATTGGTGTAATTGTGATAATATCACAACCGAATACCATAAAGAGAAAGCAGAGCTGTTTTGATTTCTTCACTTGTCCAAAGCTACTTCTCCCTATGCAAAGACCTAATTCTGATACAGGTAGGTAGGAATGAAGAATGGTTTCATTAATATGTGACTCTGTGCTAGAAATGTTTTGCCGAATGTTTCATCTCACTGAATCATAGCAAGCAAAGACTTACTGATTGCATTGTCATCTGCCATGAGAAAAGAGCAACACACTAGGCACCTGCTATCCAGCACAATAGCCAGAGAATGAATGGAGGTGCTCTTGAGTGGTGTTTTGAGCAACATAATCAAAATCACCTTTTGTAGGAACTCATGTTTCATCACTGCATCTTTAGGAAGAGCCGAACAACATCAGCTTCCAAAGTCAGATGCTGTGAATCTTTACTGTAGTTACACCATACTGGAAACACCCTTGACACCAAATTAATTCAAATTACAAAGCCTCCTCATACATCTGCTTGTCAAAGACTGAGAATAAGCTATCTCATGGTGTTTAAGTGAAGCAGATTTACTTTTTCTCTGTTTTTAACGACAAGGCCTTTTACTTTCTGTAAATACATTTGTGACCAGTGACAGGATCTAGTCCTGCTCTTCCACATTGCATGGTATGTAAGCATCACCTGTTTTCTGTGTTTCAGGCAGTGGAAGAATGAATAGACTTGAATATGTGTCTATAAAACTGTCACTGGGATCTAAATAAATGGGGCAGTGCAGCCCTGGAGTGTGAGGGTTTTTTTCCCCCTTTATTTAGCTGATTGATGGTTCTGAAAACTAACCCTAGAGTCTGAAAGACAGTTTATTTCCTTTTAGTTTTTAATGATCAGTTGTATTGGTTTTGTTTGGCAAGGTTTTTGTACTGGAGGAGCTGAAGGGGTGGGACTGTGAGAAGAGAGCAGGGGCTGCTCCAGTGGAGCCAATGCAGCTGGCTCCAAGACAGACCTGCCACTGGCCAAGGCCAAGCTCATCAGTGACTGTGGCAGCACCTCAAGGAGAACATAGTTAGAAGGAAAAAGCCTTACAGAACTGCAGATGGAGAGAGGAGTGAGAATATGTGAGAGAGAACCCCTTTTGAAGACCCCAAGGTCAGTGCAGAAGGAGGGGAGGAGGTGCTCCATGCACTGGAGCAGAGGTTCCCCTGCAGCCTGTGGTGCAGACCATGGTGACGTAGCTGTTCCCCTGCAGCCCATGGTGGTCCATGGTGGAGCAGAGATCCACCTGCAATCCGGGGAGGACCTCATGCTGGAGCAAGAGGATTTCTGTAGAAGGCTGTGACCCCATGGAAAGCCTGTGCTGGAGGAGGCTCCTGGCAGGACCCATGTCCCATGGAGAGAGGAGCCCATGCTGAAGCAGGTTTGCTGGCAGGACTTGAAACCCCACGGGGGACCCATGCTGGAGCAGGTTGGGAAGAACTGCAGCCCATGGGAAGGACTCATGTTGGAGACGTATATGAAAGACTGTTTACTGTGAGTAATGCTGGAGCAGAGAAGGAGTGTGAGGAGTCCTCCCTGGAGAGGCCGGAGCTGTACAGACAACAGGTGGTGAACTGATCACAACCCCCTGTTGTGGTTTAAGCCCAGCCAGCAACTCAGAACCACGCAGCCGCTCACTCACTACCCCTTTCTTCCTCCCCCTGCTCCCGGAGGCATCGGGAGGAGAATCAAAAGAATATAACTCCCATGAGTTGAGATAAGAACAGTCCTGTAACTAAGGTATAATACAAAACTACTACTGCTACCACCAAGAATAATAATAATGATAAGGGAAATAAATAACAAGGGAAGAGGATACAATTGCTCACCACCCGTCGACAGATACCCAGCCTGACCTGAGCAGTGATCTGGGCCTTCCGGGTAACTCCCCCTGGTTTATACACTGGGCATGACGTGCTGTGGTATGGAATACCCCTTTGGCTAGTTTGGGTCAGGTGTTCTGTCTCTGCTTCCTCCTGGCTTCCCCTCCCCCCTGGCAGAGCGTGAGACTGAGAAAGTCCTTGGTTGGAATAAACATTACTTAGCAACAACTAAAAACATCGGTGTTATCAGCGTTGTTCCCAGGCTGAAAGTCAAAACCACAGCACTGCACCAGCTACTAAGAAGGAGAAACAATGCCTGCTGTAGCTGAACCCAGGACACCCCCGTTTCCTGTCACCCTGCACTGCTGGGGTGGAAGAGATAGAAACTTTGGGAGTGAAGTTGACTCAGGAAGAAGGGAGGGGTGGGGGAAGGTGTTTTTAAAATTTTGTTTTATGTCTCGTTATCCTACTCTGATTTGATTGGTAATAAACTAAACTGACTTCCCCAAGTGGAGTCTGTTTTGCCCATGACGGTAACTAGCGAGTAATGCCTCCATGTCCTTAAGTCTCAACCCATAAACCTTTCTTTTTATTTTCTCTCCACTGCCCAGCTGAGGAGGGGAGTGACAGAGTGGCTTTGGTGAGTACCAGGCGGCCAGCCAAGATGAACTCACTTCATCACCTGCAGGGACTATTTCTGCTAAATGAAAGTCAAGCACCAAAACATCAAGAAAATCAAAGTTGTTATTTTTGCTGGTGGCTTCTGTGGTGAGGGGCAGACCACAAAGTGCTCTCATAACAATGTTCAAGTCACACTCACTGAGTTCATTTGGAAACTTGGATATGTCTTTGGAAATCCGTATAAGGCAGATGGATTGATGAAATTAAAAAAACCCCCAAAAACCAAGAAAGTAATTGTATAATTGAGTGGTGAAAATTGTATAATTGCGTGGTGGATAATGGTTAGCTCTTTAGCTGCTTCCCCACTCTGCATTCCCCAAAACATCCTTCTTTTTGTGGTGAGAATTTACTTTGCATCATGTAGTTAACATACAAAACTTTTGATCTGCCTTCATACAGATGCCTATTCTTACTAATAATTGACCAATTACAGTTAAAAAAAAACCAGAAATGGCAAGCAGAGTACTGCTGAGCACTTGAGAACAAATCTGCAATCATTTTTAGACTTTGGTTTTATAATTTTCTTTTGTAAACAGTTATTAAGAAGAATTTGTATATTATGTCAGACATGCATGTCATTACTGTAAGATAAAACAAAGATCTTACAGTGAAATAATGTGTGCTGCTATGTTCTCAAAATGTCTGCTATTGTATTTTATCAGCACCCATGCTTCGGAAAAAAAAAAAAATACTGAATGTCATACTTCAGAACTTAAGGCAAGGTACAATTGTCTGCCACAGGGAAAATGAAATGGAGGATTTGTTGTACAACATTTCCAAGTTCCAGGGTCCCTCCTTTTTTATAAGCTTTTAGAAATTCCTTTTGTTGAGTGTGATGGACATATGTTTGTGTGTACTACTTTTTGATAACTCTTCCCAAGCTACCACAGTAGGTTGGATCCCTCCCTTGAGACTGAGCTCCAGTGCAAGCCAGAACCCATTTTCATGCCTAAGACTCCATCTCGGGGAAACTGGCTGCCCCACTTGAGCCATAGGGTGAGCCAAGATAGGTTCCTTACAAATAATTGGAGAATTTCAGCTTGAGGCTGAACATGAAGGAAGTATAATCAGTTCATAAAATCATAACAGTATCTAAACAACTTCAATTTGAGAACTCTAACAGAACTGTATTCCCAAGGATACCGCACCATTTTATGAGCTCTAAATTTTTATTTTTATTTTTTTTTGCCCTCATGAAGTCAAGGGAAAAATGAAGACAGAATTTTGTTTTTATAATAATCTTATGACAAACAGTAACTATGTGACCCAATTAGAATCAATCTTGACATAAAAGCATCTCTCAAGAATTCAAGGAGCTCCACAGAAATCAGATGATTCGGCATCAGCTCCCAAGTTCCCAAAATAATGAAAGTATATACATATAAAAGAGAATAATGTTAAAATTAAAAAAAAAAAATTAATATACATTACCTACATTAAACCATGACAATGTGAGAGAGACATGAACTACAAATCAGTACTTGTGAATAAGCAGTATGCGTAGCAGAGGGTACTACCTAATTGAACAACGGTTGTGGGAACTGTGTTGGGAAAAAGAAAGCATTTTAAGTAGAATAGAAATAAAAAAAAAAAAAAAAGCATTGATATGGCATTCCTGGGGAGAAGCAAAAAAAAAGAAAAGGAAAAAAAAAAAAAAAAAGAAAGTAGGATGGCCAGAAGAGGTGAAACCTAATATATTGGTACTACTCTTCATAAGGCTGTGCCTGTGAGTAGAAAAGTTAGTGAGCTGGGAAAAAAGCTCAGTAGTTCAGTGCTGTGAGACAACTGCAAACTCCCTATGCAGATGAGTCATCAATATAAAGATTAAAGTCTTGGACAATCAAACAGTTTTCAAAAAAACACCTCAAAGTTGTCAAGAGATGAAAAAATTCTGTAGTAATTGATCCAACCAGCTTCAGGGCGCAATAACAATTCAGTAGTAAACCAGACAAGAGTAAGATAAAGGTGAAAGCAAGATACTCAGATTTTTTATTTGTTCGTTAGCTTATTCTAAGCAATGTGATGGGACTTTGGAAAATTACATTTGAAAATACTGCTAGACATTATTATTACAAGATTGTAAAGTCATGTGCCATTGTCTGCTTCACAGACTGTAGGAGGGAGTAATCCTGCAGGACAAGCCATTTTTCATGCTCTCTAACTCCTACACTTCACCCCTGCTGCCTTGCAATAGGTTCAATTTATTTTACATCATGTTTAAAATTAAGGTACTCTAGATGGTTCTGACAAAGGACTTCATCATGTTCATGTTGAATCAATGATTAGTTAATTTACTTAATCTACTTTCTTAATTTTGGACAGCAGAGACTTGAATAAAGATTGACTCCCTCTGCTTGGACATTCATACAGCTTTAACATTTGGTTGCTGCCTATCTTATTTAATAAAAATCTGTCCTTCAGAAGAAGCCCTGTGTCACTATGAAAGTAACAATAGCTCTTAAAATTACATCCAATGCATTTTATTAGCACTTCTCTTAACTAGTCACTTTGAAATAAAATAACATTCCCCTGTACCTGACAAAGAAATTAATGCATTTCTTCAAGATCAATTTGTAGAATAAATTGACCACCAGTTATGGTAGAGTCACTTTGATTTTCAGTGATTGGTCTCAGTGTGCGTCTTTTTTTGACTTGAGAGTTCAGAGGACTCCAAGGAGTTTAATAGCAGGCTAGTGGGTAAAAGCTAAATACTTTAGTAAACTGAGCTGTAAAATACACTCTTTACAAACATAGGACTTGAAAAATTACTTGAAGCATTGAGTTCAATCACTTGCCATGCTGTGTAATCTATCATTAAAGTATTTGTCTTTCTTCTTGAATAAAGAGAATTTTTCCACTAGTCTTCCTTGAAAAATCACTATTTTGTTGGGATCATTTACCTAATTTCAAGCTTAAATACCATCGTCAGTGTATTCTCTTTTGTCCTTATGCAAATATTGGGTCAAATATTGTTCTGGAGTTTATCTAGCATTTATGTTACCTTTTGCCTTCTGACTTACCTATAAAGAGGATTTTTGTCTGATTTTATATCTATTTTCCAATTATGGACAAGTAGCTCTTTTCTCAGTCTTCTTCTGCATCCTGTGATCTATTTCCCCAGGTCATCCTAGCAGGTTTTTTACATCCTTTTGAGCTTGATCTTTTTTTCCCTAAACCTTCAACCAATTCTGAGCACAGTGTTCAAGGTTTCTTCTGGATCATGTACAATTATTAAAGGTGTATGATGAACAAACCTTTCTTTCCTCTACCATTTTCTGGCTTCTACTATTGTTACTAGACCCCAATGAAGTTGCTTTTCATTTATAGGTTTCATTCTTTCTGCAGTTTCAGCTTTCAGGATCACACAGTACTTCCCACTTTTCAATATATAATGGGTTTCCAACGGACTTCAATAGCTGTGCAAAATCCAGTTCTGAGTTATTGATTTTGATGACAAGAGGACTAGCATAAATCAATAGAATGAACAAAAAGTTGGCACCAAGAATAAGAAATTTAGATTAAAATCTCAACCTTGAAATGAAACAAAATGGTAGTGCAAAATAAAACAGAACACTGAGTTTCTTCAGTGACAGTTTCCAAAGCTTCTTGCCATTGATTTGCATAGTAATTAGGTATCCATACACCGATGAGAAGTGGTGTCTTAGGCACTTAAACACATGATTAAAATTTCCCTGGGTGGATTAAAGTGTTTATAAAATTTGTCTTCAATTGAAATGTTTTCTAGAACTATTTTACTGATTTTATTTTTTTTTTTTAACTAATGTTATTTATGACTATGATGTTAAAATGTATACCGTAAAGCAGCAATCCAGACTTCATGTTTTCCCTGGGCTGCAGTCTTCATAATCTCAGAGAATCTAGTTCCTGACATCTGTAAAAATTGAAAAATTGGTCTTAGGCTTACTTGAGAGCATTGGTTTATGAAAGACTTTCAAAGAAAGGCATCAGTGTAAGTCCATCATTCAAGAATTTCCAAATACCTGATATGAGATATATTTAAAACTGATATCGCTTTAGAGGGTTTTTTTCATATGTTTGACATGGAATTGTATTATCAATTAAACCTGGGGAATATTTCTGGAGGTTTTGCTAGAGAGTTTTTGCATTTTGAGTGCTAAGAAGTTTACACAGTAGAATTTTCTTCCAGCAAAAACCATATTAGCCGCTTTGGTTATTTTTGACAGAAACTGACAGCCTTTACCTACTTTAATTCTTCCACCAACAGCAGAACACTTCTCAGGTTCTGAATTAAAAATATCAGTTTGCCATTGTAAAGTATTTGTTTTCCACACCTTTTGGTAAAATTAGAGGAAAATTCAATAATTCAATATTATAGGATATATTTTTTGCAAACCCCTATTGTCCAGCAGAGCTATTAGAAAGAGGTGTAGTTTCAAAGAATTGAATATTGGTTTTGGACTGAATTTGTGTTTAGCTTTGTGTGTTGGGAATTGCTTGTTCTTAATTTGCACCACTCTAAAGACTAAAGAAAATGTGATGATCATTATTGATCTTGCATGCAAGGGTAGGAAGGAAGATTGCAGTGCACTTGTTGGATTGTGATGCACCTCTTGAAGAGCTGGTCAAGCTGGTCAAATCCGGGGGAGAGGGTGTAAGTCTTATCCGGGGGAGAGGGTGTAAGTCTCGCGCCGGGCCGTACCCATATCCGCAGCAGGTCTCCAAGGTGAACAGCCTCTGGCATGTTGGAACAATGTAGGTAAGGGAAGTCGGCAAGCCGGATCCGTAACTTCGGGATAAGGATTGGCTCTAAGGGCTCCCAGGGAAGTTGTGAATACTCCATCCCTGGTGGTGCTCAAGGCCAGGTTGGGCAGAACCTTGGGCAACATGGTTTAGTGCGACGCTTCCCTGCCCATGGCAGGGGGTTTGGAACTAGATGATCTTAATGTCCTTTCCAACCCTTACTATTCTATGATTCTATGATTCTATGATTCTGTGTTACTGTTTGATTCATAGATACCCTTTCAGTGTGACTAGGCTTACCTAGCTACCTTCACCATAAAGTACAAAATGTCATATATACACCTTATCCTTGTTGTGCTTTTACTTAGTTGCATTTCAAGCTACATGATCAGTGTCACTGAATGACTTGTTATGCAAATTAAGTGACTGTGATTTGCTTATATCATCTTTGTACCTTTTTCTTTCATTCTCAGAAATGAACTTTTTTCTTCCATTGAATTATCAGCATTGCCAAATTTTTCATGTTTCACATAAGAGCACTATTAACATTAGGCTATGGACCGCAAATAATAAACATTTACAAATCTATGTAATTATGAATCTTTTAGTGTTTTTAAATACCACATTAATTACAGGCTTTAGTGTATGGGGAGATGGTTTAAGAAACATTGAGTACCCAAAAGACTCTGTTATCATTGGACAGTAGTAGATTTGGGAGTATTTGGTGTTGATTCAGAAAATAAGTTCTTTTCACACTCTGTTAGGTTCTGATTCTTTTTTAGAGGAAGAGTTCCTAAATACTGTGTAGTGTGCAGATCTGTAGACAATATAGATGTGGCCACATATTATACATAAAACCACCTAAACCTAGGAATTCTTTGATAGGTGCTGGGGACAAAGAGGTACTATAAGACTATAGGTTTATTGCTTTCTGTTTTTTAATCAGAATACATTTAAATTAGTCCTAAAGGAATATTATTAATCTCTAATTTTTTCCTAATAACGTAAATATTAGGAAATAAACCCCTAACTTTATTTGCCCAAACACTCCAAAGGAATTAGGTAAAATTCTTTCAAAGGCTTTATGGTATTCATAGCTTAAA
Organism: Strigops habroptila; assembly: GCF_004027225.2. Classification (NCBI taxonomy): domain Eukaryota; kingdom Metazoa; phylum Chordata; class Aves; order Psittaciformes; family Psittacidae; genus Strigops; species Strigops habroptila. The sequence continues at coordinate 27,927,638 of NC_044302.2, forward strand.
AATATCTTTTTAAAGATCCCTTCCATCAGCTCAGACTTTTGTCACCAGAGAGCAGTTTTATCTGCTGAAAGTTGGGCTTGCAGGAACACAGACAATTTTTACTTTTTTTTTAGAATAGACTTTCTATGTTATTTTAGGATATGGTCTGGACTGTTTTTTTCACACACAGACACAAATAAAACCCCTTATTAGATTAGGAAATGCAGCTATGATCTAACATTGTTCTCATTCTGACTAAGGTATCGAGGCCAATGATAGCAGGGCTGGTTTGATACTGAATGCTTTCAAAAGTCCTTTCTAAATTTGCAACTAAGATATATAGGATTTCTTGTTTCTACTTTTTTTTCCATATAATGTAAAGATTTGTACTTCAGTAACTATGAGACTTATGTATAAGATCTTAATATGCTCCTGAAGTAATTACTTTGCTTTCATAATATTATAGAAAAAGGCAGCCTGAACTTAATAAAATTTGTTCAAAAAAGTGACACCATATTAATTAACACCATGGTGAAGGACACTACCATAAAGCATGTCTAAGCAAGGCTCTTAGGCACTGTGGTCAGAAAGCAAGTCACAATGCACTTAACTGAAGAAATTTATAATGCTCATTTGGTCAGAGTTATGGACTATATTCAAGAATATAATTAATCAGTTGGCAAAAGAATGTTTAATAATGCAGCTATCTGTGCTCCTATATAAGAATTCCCTAATAAAGAACATAGCAAATAGAAAGCATGCAGCAAAAGTTCTATTGCTTTTTATTTTAGCATAAACAGAATTAATTATAACATAATTATAACGTGATTAATAAATTTAAATTTCCAAGAACATTTTTCATCAGATTACTTTATTTAGTCATGCAAATGAATAGGCAATATTTTGAATATTTACCTCCAATAATTTATATATATTTATATAATTTATTATACTAGTAATATATATACATATATATGTAAGGAGATCACTTGCAAAACTGACAAATTTTTAGTCACAGAGATAGATAGAAAAAATCGAGTCAAGTGATTTAACAAGCCTAAAAATAATGTTGGTAAAATTGTGTATTCCAGACCATGCCTGTCACAATATAAAATTTCTACTCTTTACAGAGCTTCTCCAGCATTTGTGTCTTAGTTACTAATGGCATGATTATAAAAATTTAGGATACATTTATCAAAGCTTAGAAACAGGAATGATATCATTAGCTATGCAATCAAAATTTTTACTAGATCATGGTTGATAATGTTGCGGGAAAAGTAACTTTATGTCAAAAATGTTGGTGTTGAACTGTTTTGTGTAGGGGTTTTTTGTATGTTGTGGATACAGGTTGGAAACAGAAGTTTATTTTTTCCTCCAAATATGACACAGAAGTAAATCAAACACAAATAACCACATGACAGCTAAGACTTATGAGCAGCAGATGTCAATAGGTTATGTATTATTTTTATCCTGTGCACAGTGGATCTGTGCTTCAGTCTGTCATTTATAGCAATTGCAGAGAATATGTGTCTTAATTAATGAGTGCTCTAAATCCTTTCTCACTGTTTACCACTGACATACATATGCATCCTGTCTTCTCATCCTAGCATTGAAATTTCTCAATCTTAAAATACAGGGAAGGTGATCTCACAAATAAAGTTGCGCATTACCAGAGCCTTTCTGTATGCTTTTATGATCTGTTTGTTGCTATCATTTGTAAGATGCATATAAGCACCTGTCTTAACAAGCACTTTCAGAAATTAGAGGTATAATATAGGACATGTCCTTACTCTAGGAAATTACCATGCCATACGTAACATCACACATACAGGTGGATCAGAACCATTGTTAGAAGCAGCTACAGTAGGTGGAGGAAATAAGTGACTGGAACTAATATGTCTGAGAGGAAAGCAAGGGTGGTAGCAGTAATATGAGTATATTTGTAGGAATAATACCAATTTACTCTGTCTTGCCCCAAATTCCCGGTAATTTTGAGGAAATTACAGTGCTGCTGATGACTTGTGTGATAATGCTTCATGAGAGTATGTAATTGAACTATTGAATGGAGAAATAATGGTAGTCATCATTAGTAGCTTACTATATAATAAACGTCTTTTTGAAGTCACGACTGCAGTAGGGAAAACATTAAAGAAGCATTGATTTTTGAAGTGTGACATTCTAATTAGATAAAGAAAATGAGGAAACTTTTTGAGGGAGGACAAGTAGCATTTGTGCTTCATACAATTTCACGTAAACATCTTTTCTCTGTAATTTTGGCTATGATGGTATTTTTCATTATAGATAAAGCCATTTCTTTCTGTTTTCTTTAATTACATATGACAGCCTCTTTTGGTTATAGGTATTTGAGCAGAGCAGAATCTTAAAGGATTTGCAAAAGAAGAAATATCCAGGACACATCTACTTGCTGACAACAGCCTGTGTTAAAGTGAGTGTGTGCTACATGTCTTGTGACAGAAGAAGCTATGATTACTTCGATAAGGATTCCACTTAAGAAATATGAGCTCTGTAAACTTTGGAGCACTTATATGAAAACTGACTGAAAATGCAAAGTAGGACTTTACGGGGAAAAGTTCCCATTGGTAACCACTCCTCTTCAGATCTGTAACTGTGTACTGCTTTTAAAGACATGGGAGAGTGTAGGACAACTGGGTTTAAAATACAGTATATTTGACACTCATGACTGTAAAAAGATTAAATGGTCTTGAAACCCAGAGTTTACTTCTGAACACTAGAAAAACTATACCTTGATACAAATATATACTGGAAACGATAGTTACTAAGGTCAAACTTGAATCTGATGATGTTAAGTGTAACATAAGTAAGTAAGGCTTTCTTCACATGCTTATTCCACATAATGATCATCAATGCTTACATAAAGAAAAATAATGGTATATGAGGTGCCAATTGTTATTCCTGATAATCTTTTTTTCATCTACATATCAGATATAAATGAAATAAAAGCATTATTCAATGTCTTTTACAAAAGATAGAATAAAGGCACTATGTTTTACAAAAATCTGATTTTAATATAATATCTTGGATTTACATTAACTTACTGTACAGATTCCAGTTTCATTTAGTAGTATAGCTTAATGATTGGTAAGAAGGTTTTGAATAGACCTTACTGCATGATAACTTCTTTTATTTCAAGATATTAAAAGAGATAAGTAAAATGTAGGGTATTTACATTTCTCAAGTTTCATTACCTGAAAAAATAAGATTGCAAGTCACTCATTCAGCTGAACAGTCCACACAGATATTTAATCCAAACTTATTACCCTCACTGAATTAAGTAGTCACAAGGTAAGATGAGGTGTGAAGCTGAGATGGTCCATGAGATTCAGTCACACAGGTGAGAGACTGAATGAAGGTGATATAACAGCTGTTAAAGTTCAATGTGCATGTTTAATGTGGTAAAGCAGGTGAGTGTAGGTTTAAATTCATCCTCCTTAGCCACAGAACACTTTCCTTGTTTAGATAGAATCATAGAATCATAAAATAGTTAGGGTTAGAAAGGACCTTAAGATCATCTAGTTCCAACCCCCCTGCCATGGGCACGGACACCTTGCACTAAGCCATGTCGCCCAAGGCTCTGTCCAGCCTGGCCTTGAACACTGCCAATTCACAACTTCCTTTGGCAACCCATTCCAGTGCCTCACCACCCTTGCTGTAAAGAACGTCTTCCTTACATCTAATCTAAACTTTCCCTGTTGAAGTTTGAAGCCATTACCCCTTGTCCTACCACTACAGTCCCTAAGGAAGAGTCCCTCCCCAACATAGGCCGCCTTCAGATACTGGAAGGTTGCTGTGAAATCTGCGCACAGCCTTCTCTGCTCCAGGCTGAACAGCCCCAATTTTCTCAGCCTGTCTTCATACAGGAGGTGCTCCAGCCCTCTTATCATCCTCGTGGCCTTCCTCTCCACTTGCTCCAACAGCTCCATGTCCTTTTTATGTTGAGGACACCAGAACTGTACACAATACTCCAAGTGAGGTCTCATGAGAGCAAAATGGATTGTGAATGACTAAACTCTGTCCCACATCATGGAGAGCAGCAGAGGTCACTGACTTGAATAAGGACCTCTGGAGATCAGAGATGGGACTATCACCAACACTCTATCAGATCATGTGGATATACCTAATCCAGTCTTGAACACTTCCAAGCATGGGAAATACAAATTAATTGAAATATAAGCATTTCATAACATGTATTAATCTGTAGATGTTTTTGAATATGATGACTAAACATTTTGTTAGTTTATGGAATTAACTGGGCAACTGAAAGCTTACATGCTGAAACCATATTGCATTTAATTATGAGGAGGAAAAGACATATATTTCACTCTGTTAAGTAGTGTTGTCACAGCCAAACAATCAAACAAAGCCAACTGACTTGACTTAAGTCCTGCCTAATATTGAAATGGTTGTTTACTCTAACATCTCAGAATTAATAGCAGAGTCAAGGAAGATCTTATTTCTAACGTGTCATGAGGTTTTATTTGAGTTCCTAGACAATATGTTTCTGATGACCAGAAGCTCACAAATAACTTATGAATAATGGAAGTAAGTTCTAAGTTATGATTCATTGCATGATTATAAAGTTGAAGCATACTGATGCAGTAAACCCTACTACTTTTTTTGCTTTTTGAATGTTAAAAACTGCACTTTCTGCTTGCATTAGGCATGGTTTCTCACAAATGTAGTTACTTGTTGCTCTCACTGATCTAGTTTAGAGTGCTCAGTATTACAGTACCTTGTTAACGCTAATTGTCTGATTTCTCTAATGATATGTGAACCTCCCCACCTTACACTTTGTGTAAATTATCTGAAACTACTAATATTATCATAAATACAATGAAATAATTTTCAGAGAGTGGAAAGTTATTTCCTGAAAAATAATTCTGATTGAATTTTAATTACACATTGTCCACACTATTATTCACTTATATGTTGCAGCAAGGATTCTCTCAAACTCGAGGAGCAGACTTGAAAGGCATTCCTACTCAAAGGGACATCCTGGTGTGCAGCTCGCTGTTGTGCAGGAAAGCTCAGTGTGCCCTGTGCTGTCCAATATGTATTAAGTAAGATAATTGCCTCATAATCATATTTGCATACTGACTACAGAATTTAATTTTTTTCAAACTTGGCTTGAGTCAGACCTTGACCAGGACTATGGTGGTATGGGTCGTGTATGCATGTTGGTCAGATTAGCCCTTGGCTGTTGTGTTATTATCTTTTTCCCTTAATCCACTTTGAATCAGAAGTAGTTGTCATGATCGGATACATCCATTACCACCACCACTGGTGGTTATTACTGGAGCAGAGTTACAGGAAATAAAGTTCAGGTTGGGGAGAGGGCACACTGCCACAGATCCTTGACTGTGGCAGGGCGTTTGGAATTGGATGAGTGTTAACGTCCCTTCCAACTCAAACCATTCTGTGACTCCGTGGATCTAAGATTTTATTTGAGTATGGTTAAATCTTTAATCAGAAAATAAAAATAGTAGTATCTATTACTGTAACATTATAGAGCAAATTGTGAATTTTCAAGACAGAGTTGTTTGGCAAAAGTAATAATAAGTTGGACAGCTTGCATCTGCTGGTGAATGCTTTGTAATATGAGGTACGGAAGTGGAGACAAAGGCTTTCATTCTCCAGCTGTACTGGCTCTGATTTGTATTCAGGTGCCCACATTCCTCTGGCTTTTCAGACTCTTATGTTGGAATTACGTACCTACATATCTCTGAGGAGGCAGTTGTCATCTATGTGAAGATGGGGTTGTCACCCATTAAAATGATCTTTATAAATAGTTCATTCAGGTCTCACCAGCCTATTCCTCTTCCAGTTTTGTGAGCAGACTTTTTCTCCAGCTACTCTGAGCTACTGTCCAAAGGTGGCATATAATTGTTAATCAGACAGGATTTCGCTATTGCAGGAGAAAATCAGCCACAGCAGGGAGCAGTTACAAGCTTCTGATCGTAAAAGTGCCTCTGGCACTCAGGACAGAGATGAGTGTTTTCACACCTATCAGTGCTGTAATGCTACAGCCATCATCTCCTTCCCTGATAGGACTGACATACATAACCACTTACACTCCTCCATTTCTTGTAATTCTGCCACTAAAATGACTCCCAATCCCACTGACCTGGGAACATCTGCTGCTCACATTCCTATTGTACCCAGAAATATTTTCATTACTTTAATTACTATGTTATTTTACATATTTGTTAGCTTAATGCTCAAGAACTTTGAAAGTTGTCTTATATTAAACTAAACTGAAATGTTTTACATTTTTATTCACAGCACTATTGAAAGACAAAGCGTATTTGAGAGCTGATTTTGACTTTATTAGCGTCCAAGGAGAGCTTTAAGTTTATGATTTTGTGTTGTGCTTAGATAATGAATGTACTGTAGTAATTGCTTAGCCTTTTCTAAAAAAAAAAACCCAAACCCAAACACCCTAAACCACCCCTCAAAAAACAAACCAAACCATGTTGTTTGGTGTGATTCTCCTTATTTATTTATTAGCATAATAAATTATGTGGCATGCTAACGTTTTTATTCACTTGCAGCGTTTGAAGGTGTGTCTTAGAAGACACAGTAAATAAAGCTCAGAGATGTTAACATCCGATAGTATTTAAGACCTAGGATAAAGGGTATTTGCAAAGTAGGAGAGACACTGGTAGTGAGCATGCATCGCAAGATGGATGGAATAAAGTTACTGGTTACTGTTATATTGTAACAAATATCTAAAAAACACAGCTGCAGTGGCGGTCCACAACTGCAGGAAGATGGAAGGGTCCCCAAAGTTGAGGACATCTCCAAGATCAAGGAGAAAAATCCATTAGCAACTGAAATGAGGAAGTCGTTAAGTTGGTGGAAGAGAGCAATTTCCTTGTGAAGGCCACAGAAAAATCCTAATTAAAATCAGTCAAGGGTACTGTTGTGTGCAAAATGACTTCTGCAGTGGTAAAAGGCTACTTCCTCAAGCTTTTTTTTTTTTATTTTCCATGGGAACACAAAAATTAGAGATTATGTTTTTGTAAAATGGATTGTCGTTAAGGTGAAGTGATATTTTAAAAGGAGTTGCAGTCCTGTAAGGTATTCCTTTCAGTTTCTTTATTGGGTTTGTCATACCTACAACATTAAAATAGGAAAAATGTCAATGCAGCTAGATCATGGAACATGTTGAGAAGACAGTAGAAGAAAGAACAGAAAATAACAATAATAAAAGAAAAAATTTAAAACCAAACATGCTGTAAAAAGTTGTGCAACTTTATAAAACTGGTTGATAACTAAGTGAAGCAAGTCTGGAGAAAGGTTGAAGTCAGACATGACGGACTGCAAAGATTATGAATAGGATAATTTTGGAAATTAGTCATTTTTCCATGTTTGATAATAGGTAGAACTTGCAGAATATTTCAACAACAGGAGAATATTTCACAACAGGCTGATCTGTCCTGTGTGTACAAAACAGAAGGGAAAAAAGAAATTGACAAGGAGGCAGTGTTAGAAAGGAATGTAACATATAAGAGGTATTTCTCAAGGTTCACAGTGACTATTTAGTCATGTATGACAATATATGACAGTGTTTGTATGTAGGAAGTGATTAAAAGAATAAAATCTGCAGAGCTATGAAGTAGTTATCTAGGGAAAGAGAGAGAGTACAACATGTTACTGGGGGATTATAAACATCTAACAATACCAAACTTTTCTGAAATTAGCGCAGTGGAATTAAAAGATAAAATAAAACCAAAAAAAAAAGTAATACAGATTAAATAAAGACCATCTTCTGACTTTTTGTGTATAAAAACCTCACAAAAATAAATCCAAAGCTTAATGTATTTATTTATTTTACATTAACAATATTTCTTTCAAAAAAGTTTACCATTTGGCTATTTCCTTAGCTCATTTTGTTCCTCCAATTTAATTGTGATTTTGTTACTATTTTTGAACATATACTGAGACTGCTAAAACAAATCATATAGTTAGTGGACTATTGTAGTCGCTTCTGTCTTGCAAAAAACACTCAAATGCTCAGACCTGGTGAACATAATGGGATAAATAAAGCTGAAATTTTTGACTACACCTTTTTATACTGTCAAATTTATTTTATAATTATTTTTTCAGTCTTTCTTTATGATTGCTGAGTGAGAGGTGCTATCTGAGGGAGTTTCATCTGTTCTTGTACACACATTTCTGTGAACAGTTTTACATCATATGAAGTAATAAATATATCTTGTACTGCTGGATGTCTTTAACAATGTCTAATAATGTCTCTAACTGATCATACAGAAATACTTGATATTCTTTCTGATACCACTGGTAGCCTCTGTGAGGGAGCTCTTGCTACTCCATGCAATTATACTGGTTGCCAGTACATGTGGGTGAGGTCAAAAGATTATCTAAAAAAAATGAAAAATCCTAAATGTGAAGTTTCTTATTAAGATATTAAACACTATAAGGTCTTTTATATGAAACATTTTGATATTTACATACATACATATATATAGGTAGATACACACATAATTATGCTACACATTACTTCATCTTATCTTAATATTTTATATTCTATACTTATATAGTCATTTACACCCATTGAATAAGTATATTTTTGAATTACATAAAAAAATCTGTTAATGTAATGGTTGGATTTAAGCTTTTCTCTTTATATTAAAATGCAAAGAGAATAGTAGAGAAACAAACAGGAATGAACTGCTAGCAAAGACAGTGAAATTGTCTCATCTAATCCTACTGACAGTCTGGAATTAAATACTTTCAGGAGGATACATGAAAGGCTAGTGCTTCTACTGTATGGTTCCAAAACAAATGACAGGAATGATAAAAAAGACGACAAGGTTTTTATTATTGGCTGTTAACAACATTCAGGTCAGAACATTTCACTTACATGGATTTGGTTTGGTTTTTTTCTTTTTAAACTGTTCCATTTAGTAGTCTACCTTGGATACATTAAACTTTAAGAACAGCTCAAGCCGCCATTCTATTAGAGATTTACACATACATTCAAAAGAAAGGGGAGAAGGAAATTAGAATAACATGAGCGGAACTATGTTCTGTTGAACATCTATCTACATGTGGATGTGGATTATTGTTCTAGAGAATAACATATTTGTATGTTAAAAGAAAGTTCTTCCTCTCATTTTTCTCTGTGACAGAAGACATTATAATTCCCAATATGTTTTTTTGCATTAACAGTGATCTGTTGCTTTTGAAGAAGATCAAGATGTATTCTATATTACCAACTTTTTTTAGGTTTTTTTAGTTTCTTAATACTTTCCCATAGAATTAGTATACCATGTCTAATGGTCTTTTAGACTTTCCAGCACCCTCTAGGACAGTGAGCTAAAAGACCATATAAGAAAATTCACCATGCTAATTGGAAGACTATGTGGCAGAGGTGTAAACAGCCTCAATATTTCTCTAACCCTTTAAGCCACTAAATCATCTTTTTTCTTCTTATCCTTTTTTTCTGTGATTTTTTTATGTTCATTTGTTTTGCAAAAAACCCCATACAAACTGCAAACAAAAGCACACAACAGTTAATCAGAAAAATGTGTATTACAGTAGTGGTGGATATGATGATAGTAAAAAAATGGTTGTACTTCTGAGCACAGCATTCTCCACATGAATCACAACATTTCTGTTTTCACGTTCCCCAATGCCTTGCTTGCAACCTGGAGACCAATTATTGATTTCAGATTTAGTATAAAAATAATCAAGTCATTGAATCCAGCTATTTCCATAAAAGAAGTTTGTTTCCTACTGGAGTAAATGCTTGGTAAAGAAGCCAGTAAAAGTGCAATATATTTTTATACCAAAAGAGTAGCAAAAATGAAGGATTATATTATCATCATAGGCCCCGTCTCAGCCACATTTTCCGGAAAATAAGACCAACTAAATTCTGCTTATCACACATATGGATTAAAGGCATTTCACAGTGTTATTACTGTAGTAGGGGTAACAGTATAAATGTCTGCTACAATTGAATGGAAATAATGACAAATGTGCAGGTTATGAGGAAATTAAAAAAAAAAGAAAAAAATGGTTTTTTTGTCAAAATAAAATTGAAGAATAAATAAAAAATAAAACCACCTTCATTATGTGGTTTATTCTAATAACCTTTATATTTATTAGAAATTATGTCATCAGCTGTCATAACATAATAATGTGCATTTTGAAAGTTTTTTGGTTACCTAAATAAATAGAGATATAATTACACCCTTTTACAGTAAACTACTAAATTAATTTTATTTTTAGCTTTACAGTGGTTTATTTTAAGGTGTTAGTGTCACTTTCAAATTATGTTTACCATTTCCTCTATTTCTGACTTCTATAAATTCCATCACTGAAGTAAAAATAATTTCTTTTTAACTATGCAAAGCTTTGGAAAGAAGACAATTGTAAATCAATCTGAGTGTCAGTAGCTGAGACGAAACAAATAATTCCTGGACATTATGGCGATAGGACACCATTCTTCATGTCCAGTGAGTATCATCTCCTATACCAGAAAGCCCATAGTATCAAAGCCTAGAAAATGATCCCTAGAAAGCTTTATATTGTATCTACTAACCCTTTTGCCCACCTCCCATGTTATCATGAGGCGATAATCTAGAGCAGCTATAGATGAGGTCAAGGTTTAGCTTCTCACTGAAAAATACTTAATGAAAACTACCTTGGTTGAAGTAGAATTAGAAAAATCTTAATGGTAAATGAACAGATATGTGACTAGAGAGTCTTCTCTTTGTCCAAAATGGCAGACAATTTAAAAATCACATTTTTAGGGGGATGGGTGTAGGGCAAGCTAGTAAAATTGCTACTGAGCATATAATTTTAGCAGAACTCCTAAGTTTAACAGGAATCTCCTGTTGTATTTGAAGTTCTTTTGAAGTTGGAGCAGAACCATTTTTATGTTCTCTGTCATTTCCACAGGCATAACAAAATACAAACCAGATGCTACAACACTTGATCATATTATACAAACGGCACCATCCATCTGATCAAATGTCCTTTTTTCTTCCTCACAGCTGGCCAAGGCTTCCTGTTCAGCACTTCAAAATTCAAAAAGAGCAAAAACATTCATGTAGCTCATACTTATGCCCATCAAGAGAACTGCGATAAACACTTGCAGTATGCATACCTGAAGCAACATTTGAGGGAAAAAAAATTATAATAAAAAATAATAATTGCTATTTAGCATTCTGTGGTTAATTGAAGAAGTTTGTCTAACATGTTAGTGATTCCTCTGGGTGCAAAAGACTCCTCTGATCCCTATGCCTAATCCCATCCTCCCCTATTCAAAGTGGGACTAACTTTTATCAAGTTGCTTTGAGCCTCACCCAGGCACGTTTGCATATTTTCATGGACAAATGTTTCAAAACCCCTCATGGTGAAAAAGTTTTCCCTTTCGTCTTATTGTAATCTCCATCACTGCAGTTCGTACCTCTTTTTTCTTGCATTGCCACTGAGATCTGCCAATCACTACATTTTGTTATAATGAAACTTGTGTGAAATTGTGAGTAAACCAATTCCTATTGGTACAGAATTTGGACAAAATACTGACTTTCTGAATGTCATGGGGTTTTTGAAAAGAGAAGACGTGTGAGCGAGAACCTCCTGTCCTCTCCCACCCATGTGCTGGAGTCAACAGATGCAGGTGATTCAAAAGTGTTGAAAAGTAAAAAAGAGGTGGAAATAATTGAGCCAAGAGAAGCAACAAAGCAAAAAGAGAAAATTACTGCAGCTGACGTGCAAATTGGAGAAAATAAATATAGCAAAGCTGATTGAATAAACACAGTTATTGCTACCCGATTAGAACTTTGCAGCAGAAATATGTCCTAGTTCTCTTGAGACTGTATCCTTTGTGTGTATGTGCATATATTCTTTTGAAAGCTAAAGATCTTAAGGCAGTGTGCTTTTGATTGATGGTTCTCTAATTACCAGGTAAGCAGCTTGCAGCTTTCATCTCGGCATCTCTGATTGCCATTTGGAGGAGACTTAGTTGCTGCTGTCAGATCATTACACTGTATTTACAGTTGCATTTGCATTATCACTGTCACTTGTAAAACTAGTTTAGAAAACGACTTGGATTTTTGTGGTGGCTTATAGTTGTACCACTATTTGCTGTTCCTATATGAGTGAGCTCATTGTCATCTTGCATGTCAAAAGTGGAGTTCTGGTCTTATGTCTATTGTACAAAACCTCTTATGACTTTCACATAAATAACTATTTCTTTATTGTGCCTAGCTACAAAGCATTGAATAATTTAATGACATGCAACTATATGTGATGAATTTTTGAAGTCATTAAAGTATTATTATCTTCTACCATCTGCCTATATCTTGATGATTTTCCAGTTGAACATTCCAGTAGATAAGGAAAATCTCAAATGTTCCTTGGAAAAGATGTGCTAGTGGCATTAGTTGCAGTATCAGAAACAACAGTGAAGAGCCAAGTGCTCTTTGCATTGCACTGAAAGCCACAGCAAATGACAGAGGAGATGATTGAATTTCTGAATGGAATTTTTAAAAGACTTTCTGCATGGGACATTAAAATTATTTCCTGTGATTCTTTTCTGAGCTTCATGACTAGGCGTCATAACGACTTATAACAAAATGTGTAATCCCCTCACAAATATCTCATGAGGAAATAATAGCTCCCATCATTTTCCACAGATGGTAAACTGCTGAGAAACTGGGATCAAATTTTACTTAAAAAGAAAGAAACTGAGAACATATAGAGTATGGTCATCAATTATTTCTCTTTTCCTCTCTTCTTAAACTGAACTATTATCTCAGACCGATTGGTTGCCTCCATAATAAAAATGTTTACGCCTGATGCCAAAACCCATAAAATCCACAAAAGATGTTGTTAATACATTGCATTTTAATTTCATTTGTCCCTTAATCATCACAATATTCCCCATTGGAAGCATAAAGTTATTACTTTCCCATAGAGATTTACTCTGTGCAAACTTGTAGTTGCTGAGGAGGACAGTTGCTATGAGCCCCTTCGTTCATTCTACTTTCTTCTTGCTAGAGCCTCACATGCAGTTTGTGAGGTTAATCCTGTGGATGGAGCTGTAGTTTTCATATTTTATGTGATACATACAAAGAGTAAGACTGGTAATAGCATAATAATGAATTCTATTTTACATTAAACTGAAGTATACCCTAAGTAGACCCTGCGTACCCTAAGTATAAGCCATATGTAGCTAGTATATATTACGCTTTCCTGGGAGCAAATGCTGAAGAAATGACAGTTTGTGCACCAAAGATCTTCTAGTTGCACTCTTCATAGATAAATAGGTTTATGTGCCTAAAACTTCAGTGAAACCATCTTGGTTCCAGCCATTGGGAGGGGTGTGTGCGGAAATTGCTTATATGGATTTTATTGAATCTTGAACCTTGCCTGCATATTGCATGTTTTACTACATAATTACTGCACTTACTATTGCTATTTTTATTGCTATTATTTAGTATACTTACTCTTGCTATTGCTATTACTATAACATAGTTACTATTTATTGCATAATTAGTGCATCACTAATCTGTTTAACACATGATTGCATTCTGCAAGTTTTTGTCAAAATATGGTGCTAAAACTGTATGAGTCTTGTCTAGAATTAACCACAGTTTCTGTAACTTTGTAGATACCTTCTTTAAAATGAAAGGCTGTAGATTCCTGATAAAAATATGGAGCTTTGGAGCTTTGGCTACCTACTTTCCTTTTATGAAAAAACACACACAAAAAAGTGTATTTCCCAGACCTATGTGCTCCTGCTGAGGAGCACAGTTTTCCTACAACAAATGTATACCATAAGTGTGACAAGGTATGTCAACATCAGTGCACATGGCTGTTGCATTGAAACTGGAAGAGAAAACAATTGTAGAAGATAATCTCCAAAAGAGCCAGCTGAGCAGATTTGCCTGACCTGTGAGATGTTTTTCCTTCAGATACTATCAGACTAGCCTGCTAAAGTAGTTGTCAGCCAATTCAGCTAAGAGACCTTCCTTAACAAATGTTATATATTGAGTCTTTATTTAATTTGCAGTGGGGAGGAGCATGGTGGCTTGGTATTGTTTATTTAATTTTGTCTGGGGCTTTGTTGTTGTTGTTGGGCAGTTTTTTTGAAAACTGCTGCTGTCTATGAGCATGGCAATGTGAGAAAGAATTAGTTATGGGATGAACTAGTTTCACTGTCTATAGCACTTTTGTAAATCAACAGTTTACAGTCCCTGTCTTCCTCTGAGATAATTTATCATGTGAAATTTTAGTAGCACTACCTTTCTTCAGATTTGTGCTTGATTATGATTACCTAAAAGAGAATTACTGCCAAGAATTAATAGACTCTGCCATATCTAACGAAATAAATTCTGGATATAAAGTTCATGCTGATGCTGTAGTTACACAGGACTGCCTCATACAGTGCTGTCATATCAGATGAGTTTTTAACTTCTGGCTATCTTAGAGACATTTGTCTTCTAATACCATACCAATGCATAAAACCATAGAGTAAAGTGCATGTTTTATAGGCAAAAAAATGAAACTTTACAACTGGCATAGAAATGTGCACTTTGAGTATACAAAGTGTACACAAAATGTCACTAATCCCATCTGGAAAGTCAGGCATGTATATCACATTCTATGGTGTAGAATATCATCATTCAATAGACTACATTTTACATGTTGGAGTGAAGATTTATATTGTGATTATCTAGTGTAATTGAAGTACCACCACCTAATATGTTATTTCTGGGTACCTGTACAGTATTGCTTCAAGAATGACTTTTGTCAGAGACCTCTGAAAAAGTTCTCATCTTTTAAGACATAATTGTATAAGAAACTAGGCCAAAGCCATACTATGGCCAATGGTCCAAACAGTGTTTGCTGGCTTAGGTTCCTGCGAACAAAAAGAATGACTGTGCTTAAAGTTCATGCTGGGAAGGGTCACTGACAGATCATCCCAATCATGCTTTGCTCAGCATGATTCACATTTGGAAGAGGCATTAAGCCGACAGAGACCAAAACCATGCTAAAATATAGACAGTCGTGGAGCCCACACTAATCAACTTCTTGTAAGAGTACAGAGGTATCTTGCCTGTGCAATGTATTTTACATTTGCATTTCAATTTACTATTGCTCAATGTTCTATTTATCCTTGACCATATAGAACCATGATTCATATTGCCTCCTCAAAATTCAGCAGGGTTTAGAAAAGTAGATGTCTTGAAGGCAATCCTGATTTGCTCCAACAAAAAAAGATGCAGCAAATTGTCTCTTTTAACCGCCTTTTGTGGGACCCTCGCAATTTGGTGAGTTTGGAGACACCTTAGGGTGATGCCATGCAAAAGGCAGTAGTTCCTTACTGCATGGAGGGCAGGCTCTGCCTTCATTTGGAAAATAAAAAAAATTCAGGTGGTTCTCAGAGCCGTGTGCTCATAGTGAGGGGCACAGGTTTCCTACAATTCTTCTGTGATGGATTTACTACTTCCTTGGTGATTTGTAAACTGAATTAGCCAATTTGTGCATGTGTACTTGATGAATAGTTCCTGGTAAGTTTAGAGCAATGTGAATCTAAGTGAAAGGAGAATAAGGTATTATGGAGGAGAGAAGAAGAAAAAAGCCACTGAGATACTGTGGTTTAAAATGTGTCTCTTTAAAGCACTGGCTAAACAAAACTCACGTCACTTACTTCTCATTTTAAGCATGTATGCTGCATTAAAGTTGGAACATTTTCAACTTATGATGGGACACCGCAGTGGTTGGTATTATACAAAACACAGGAGGTGCCAGTTCCTACTCTGGTGGGTGTAAAACCTGAAAGGCTATCTCTGCCTGTGAGCAAATATTCATGTTTATTTACTTTAATATCGTGAGTCTTATATGCATAAATCAGTTCAGGCTGGAAAATACATATTTACATATTGCAGTGTAAATCTCACTTTACCAGCTTTGCTCTGGTTTTTTTTTTAGTATATATTATGTCTCATTTCACTTCTATTTACTTAGGAATTTTGAAGCACCAGAGGTGTCATGTAAACATGACATAAGAAAAGCCTGTACTGACAATTGGTTTTTTGTGCTTTTTTGGATGCCTTCAGTATATATACTTGAATACTGGCGTATAGAGATCTATTCCAGTTCCTGTGTTTCTGAAATGCCCATAAGTATTTTAAGCTTTGCAGCTGCATACTGCAAGAAGTGATAGTGACCACAGAGATTCTTGAGATTTATAAATTTTGTGGTAAAAATATTTTTTTTTTTTGAGACAGACTAATCTAGTTCCTTCTCTTCTTCTTTTTAGTCTATATTACTTGCATAACATTCTTTATAAAATGGTCTTTCTTTGTGTCATGTACTTTTGCACACTGTTTTTTTACGATTGGACGGTAAGTCTGGAAGCAAATGACTTCATGATGGCAGGAAGAGGGGAATCTGGGCAAGTTAAAATTACTAAAACTCAATTAAAATAAGGATAATTGTATTCCTCCATTTGCAAGCACAAATGTAATAAAATCCTACACAAATTTAGAGAACAAAGGTTATCTCACAAATATTACCTATTTGTACAGCCTATAATCAAGGTTTTAGTATTACAGCCTATTCTAGGTTTTCCTGATGCAATTCTTTATTACAGGCCTAATGATTACAGCCCTATGATTTGCTACTTAAGAAACAATTTAAGGTTTGGGATTCTTTTAAAGAATATAATGATTTCAATAGTTAATGGTTTTGCCTAGTATTTTTTTTTACTGCATGATTCTACTATAATTCAAGTATAGTTTACAGGTTAGTTGCACTCGCTATTTACCCGCTCAGCTAATTTTTAAAAATTCATTAAAGAACCTGGTATTCAAATTAATTCAGTAAAACTTTATCCTTTCCATTTTCTGATTTTAAGTATGTCCAGAAAATATGTGTTAGATATATTACCTTAAAATTAAATTCCTTTCTCAGTAAAGTTATTATTTTTAAAGGAAAGGCTTATTTCAGGGATCTCTTCTACCACAGACATCTCTGCTGATACCTGCAGCTGGCTCTCTCATGCTGGTGTACCCTCTCCCTGCACTCTGCCAGTGGATAATTAATCGTGACAACTAAAAAAGTGTCAGAGTTGTGTTTTCATAATATAAAGGTAAGCTGTCAGTGCCTTTAAACACATCTATCTATAATGCATTCAAGAAATAGAATGATTGCAATTTTCCTCCTCTTCTTCATAGTCACACTTTCTTTAGCTTCGGGTCCGTGAAGATGGGCCACAACTCTCCAACTTTTTCTTCATGTAGGTGGATCATCGGGCTCATTTCCAGGCAGGATCTAGGCTGCAGTTCTTCAGCGTAAGCAACTAACTTCTCAGGATAGAGAGGGAAAAGCAGGCAAATTGTAAGCTCCATATAAACCTGGATCAGTTCATATTATAGCACAAAAACATCCTCAGTTGCAGGCCACCAATCTGCTCCTAGCTCTGTGTACAACTGTGATAGACATGCATATAAAACCCTTCCGCTACCAAACATCAGTTAACATTTCTTCAGGAAAAGGGGTGAGGACTCTCAAGTAAGAAGGAAGCTACCAGTCCTGTAGCTGCTGAGTTTGGGCTAGAAACACGCTAGAAACCTCCATCAATATGTTGTCAACCACACAGTAGAGGTAAACATCTTGCGTCTGTACTTTCTACCTTGCCAGCAATTTCACTGACAGTCAGTGTCATGCTTGCTAGGGTGTAGATCCAGCTACCTGCTTTCTTTTCAGTGCTAGTTATCTTTCACTATTCTGATGTTTTTCTGACAAAGACAAGTGATCCTCTAGGGGAAGGCACCAAGAAAATTGGTGCATTTGCAAAGATTAATTTGCAAAGATTAATTTGCAAATATTAATTTTCATGAGTAGGATGCACAAAAAAGGCTGCTTCACAATGTAATGCACATGCGAAACCTAGAAAAGAATAGTATGTTTTTTGCATGTTTTTTGTTTTGATTTGGTTTGGTTTTGTGGGGGGTTTTTTTTGTTTGTTTGGGTGGCAGTTTTTTTGTTTGGTTGTGTTGTTTGGGATTTTTTTCCCCTGTATATTTCATTAGAGGCTCATCTAAGATGGAATTTGCAATATTTTTAATTTCTTTTTTTCCTCCCAAACACAGGAAACATCCACCGGAAAACCACAGGAGTAGAAAAAGAAACTAATTGCTAAATTCCAAAAGTTATTGAGAGAAGTAAAACAAAATCTTAGCCAAGAGAGCTGGACAGACAGCTTGTGTTTTTGCCTGCGGTCCTGGCCAGAGAAAGAGTTCCCACCAGCAACACCCTGAGACAGCTGTTGGTGCAGATTTCTTCCTCTAGGCACATTTAGTCTGTGTGCCCAGCAGATTAAAGAAAGACAAGCCAATATTTCTGGAGACATCTGCTTTTGACATGGAAGGACCATGATGATCTGGTGACAGAAATAGAGAAGGTGAGTGGAGCATCTTCTGGGGAGAGAGTGTGGCAAAAGGACATGGTGAAGAGAGTTGTGCCATTGTGGTCTTGCAGATTCTTCTTGTTTATAAGGTTATTTGTGGTTTGTTAGATTTGGTTTAAGTTTTTTGATTGCTGGTTGATTAATTTTATTATTGTATTATATACTGCATTTATGGAATAGCTTACCAGATGAAAATACTTTCATTAATTTGAAATAAAAAAAGTCAGAAAATCTTGTGAACTTCTTTAGAAATAAGAAAGGCAGTGTCTTCATGTGTGTTGCACTTCACAATAAGAAAAATTCTTACATTTACTGAGAGTGGGTGTCCCTTCCCTGTTAGGTTCGCAGTTCACTCATTCAGCTATTGAGAATACATATTAGTCTGAGATGGTATTTTGACTGATACCTTATCTAAATGATCTCTGTGTGTTTCCTCATTAAAACTATTGTATTCCAAAATAGAATGTAATTTAACACTCAGGGAAGATAGTCTATTTTGAATGACTACCATTCTCAATTCTGTCAACAAAGGACAAATGCCAGACAATCCTGTTTCTCTAGAAAGGATAACATATGCTAGTATTTTGACAGCCTGCTGTCTCCAAGGCCATGGAATTGTCTTGTTATGGGAGAGGGAGGAAAGGGATGAATGACTTAAGACAGAAAAGGAAATCCTATTGGTAGCAAATTTGAACTGGGCAAACGCAAGCTGCTGAAACATCAGTTCTCATACTGGAGTGGTTTTAGCTTGGACAGGTTTTAACTTTTCTCTTAATGCCATCATGGGCCCTTAAAGTAGTGTGTATCCAGCTTATCAGTGTGGACTGTATAGTTCCAGAAACCACAGCAGGAAAAGCCTCTGGTGCTTTTAGTAATGCACTTGCTTCCAACCACCAACAGCAGAGTATGTGGTAGGTAGCACTGCCAATCTCTGTTTTGAAGTTTTCAGCAGCAGACTTCATCTCTCCAAACATAGGTTTCTTAGCAAGACTCCATGCGTCAATGATTATGGTTTTGATGGAGCAATGTATGAGTATTTTAGGTCAAGTCCTGCCATATGCTGTCAATACTCTCCAGCCAGGATGGTTTCTCAAGGCTTTTGTGCGGAATGTGTGGCTTACCTGGAGGAGGGATTATAGGATTTGGTGCCTCCTTTTGCACCATGTCAGCCAGGAAAGGTAGGTGCACTGAAGACTATGTGATCTAAGCTTGCAATCCAAATTACATTATTGCACACAGATGTGCAATAGAATTGGTACACTTGAATTCACTGCCACAGTGTTCATGAGCAAAAAGTGCAAGATGGTCACTTGGTTAAGTGACCCTGAGTCTGAAATTAAAAGTCAATATTAAAAACCAGTGCAGATATGCCTCAATTCCAAAGCCAGTCTTTATTGTTCTAAGTACACTTAATGCCATATCCTTAAAATCAATGAGGATTTTCTCTGTATTTGAATAGGAACAGAATGACAGTTGCAAATAGATAATTACATTTATGCATCCTATACTCTTGAGTACCTACCCTAACTTACAATTTCTTTTCTTCATATTTTATTTTGATTTTCTAGAGGACATCTGAAGTGTACCAATTTAATATGGACTGGTTGATGCTGCTTATCAAAAAATAATTGTGATGTTGTTTTCCATAACTCTCATAAATATGGCACAATGGCTTTCCCAGTCCATAATGATGTCTTGGCAGGATAATACTATTTTATTTTACAGTATTTTGACTTAGTATTTCATTTATCAGGTCATTAACATATGAGACAATCTGTGAGCTGTAAGATATCCCTTGTTTGTGTTAGTATTCAGTCTCCATTCCCACTTTACAAAGCTTTTTGATGTTATTCCTTTGTTGACTTCATGCATTTAAAGACCTAAGCATTTCTAGCTTACTTGACATTATACTTTTTCTGACTTTTCTTGGGAATAAAACTTCATCTTTTTCACAACACATTGATCCATGTCTCCTGCTTGCATCACAGAGCAGCTGCAGGTTCTATTTTGATATTTCTCCATTGTATTGCAGTATTGCCTGTTCTTTCCAAAATTAGTCTCTAAAAAAAAAAATATCTTGGTTACTCTTTACCATTTATAGATTGAAATTTGGAGATTTTTTTTACCTTTCCAGATTTCTTGGAATGGTAAGGCAGATTTTATTTACAGTGAAAATCTCTTAAAGTATTTCATAACTTTTATTGTAAATTTGAAAAAAGCTAGGTTTCAGTTTCAAATTTCAAGACCATCTATATTTTAGATCAACTCCTCTATGTTCCTCCCTAACTAACCCTGCTGACACTGCATCAGTTGGCAAGATATTGACGCTTACAAATGCTTTAAAAGTTACCTTAAAATCAGTAAGCTGTTACACCTTAAAATAAGTAGCAACAATTGATTTGGAATTACTCTGGGAAGTTTAGTAGCCTGACAGAATAAAAACTCTAAGCGGTGATGACATAAAACCAAGCAAAACTGTTTTTCTTATATTAATTACAAAGTAATTTATCAGTTCAGAAGATGCATAGATGAACAAAATATTGGCAGTAAAAAAGGTATTTAGCACCATAACAGTCCCTTTTATTTTCATATCACATTTAACCATAACTTTGCAGTTCTAAGAACAAGATTTGCAGGGAAAGCAACAGAGAATTGAGAATCACTTATTTAAAACAAATGATTTAACAGTGAGGTCTAAGATTTGCTATTTCCTTTTAGAACAAAGATTTAGTTCACTTTATTTCATTATTTACTTTATGTTCTTAACAGTAAGTTGTATATGGTTGTGTTTAATGACAGTTTATCAAATGCTCATCATTTGCATCAAAATTATTTTTAATTCCCTTTTATCAGGTCACTTTTTCCCAGCCTGACTTGTAACTCTTCTCAATTTTGTCTGCCAATAGAAGGAGCTCCTGTATTAGGCAATAAGCTGAAGCTCCCAGGGGAACCTTTCGTCTGATCCAGACAGATGGATTCTGGCTTTCATACTGGGTGATGTGTAAAAAAATTTTGATTACAATTTTGGTACAAACTAGCCAGTCGTATTGCAAACAAACCCAGTGAAATTATTGCCAGATAGGAACGTAGCACTGTTTAGAGGAAGGTCTATTCAGGGATAAAAATCATCAGTTAGGTTTAA
Source organism: Strigops habroptila (assembly GCF_004027225.2). NCBI lineage: Eukaryota > Metazoa > Chordata > Aves > Psittaciformes > Psittacidae > Strigops > Strigops habroptila. The sequence goes on from NC_044302.2 coordinate 27,949,252, forward strand.
CTGCTTGTGTCTTGTCAAAATGAAGTGGCTGGAAGCACTCTGTTGTAGAGGGGTGGTCAATGTTGCCCCTGCTTTTTCTGACAAAGGATATTTCGCTACTGCAAACATAAGCTACTGAGTGCTACTAGAGAAATGCTGAGGACCTGAAAAACATAAAACACCAGTTCCAGAGCATTTTAAAGATGTTGCTGGTAGGAATAAAGGAAAGCAAACACATACATACACTTTTTTTGGAATGGGGGTGATGCCCCTGAAGATAGTTGAAAAAGGCATTGATTCAACAAAATATATTCCAGTTTGCAACAGGAGATTTTCATATTTCAGTAACTGATGGATGTTGTCAAAATGTCTTAAGGAACACAGAGGATTTTGACAATTTTGTTTAGGCAAAACAAATGTATTGTTTAAGTTGATTTTAAAATAAATTCATAGAAGCACACTGTACACTATTTATCTTGTTTTCTGAAAATCTTAATTTCATTAGTTGGACCCAGATTTCTTAATTAATTCTGATAGGCTTTCATTTTTATCAGCAGCCATTTTCTCCTATCGGCTTTTACTTTCAATGTTCGTTTAATTAACTTTTTTCTTATTCTTTTCACATGTTTCTTAACTTCTTCTTGTGCTACAACTTATGCTGTTTCAAAAAACTTCTTTTTATTTTCTTTCAAATATTAAATCTTTAATGAGTTTATATGAAAGTGATACATGAATTGAGTGCATTAACTACCAACTGACTATGGGTAATTAAAATCACTAAGAAGTTGATGGCTGGGCTGAAAAGATGAAGCAGCAGTCAGTTCTCACGATTTTCTGGTCCTCATATTCCTGGACAAAAGTGTCATTTTGCTTTTTTATTTTTCATTCATTGCTCCTTATCTGAAGAGTTTTTCCTCACCTCTATCAGTACAATGGTGCAGGAGAGAAAATAAGAGCCATAAAACATGTTTTGCTTGCCAAAGTGTAATGAAACACAGGGCATTATACAAGAAAAATCCCTCCTGACTTGCTTCATGTGGCATTTTGCCTGCGTAAGAGTGAATGATCTCTCTTACTGAAACACCTGGAATAAAAATTGAATTGTTGAGCAAAAAACTTGTTGAGCAAAAGCCTTCCCAACATGTACAGACTTGAGCCTTTACTTGCACTTAGGCTGCATAACAGAGACCCTAATATACACTTACAGCTGCTACAGGCAGATAAAAAAACATTGAAAAGACAAAATGAAGAATACCAAGCCAGACCTAACAGACACAGCAGGGTATTGGGAATTGTATTTCCTCTTTTTTTTCTGTACATATATTCTATTGGCTTTGTGAAGTCAATAGTTATGAAAATACCCACCATAGCGTATAACCCCTAAATACTTCAGGGTGAGATTCTCATGTGAATTTATTTCTTTTATCCTCCATATCACTCTTCCAGTATAAAAACACCAATAAATTGGCAGCATATGCCTGGTAGAGCATTCCCCTGGTATCTGTAGAAACTGTTGGGCATTACTGATCTGGTCTGGATTTGTCTCTTTGCTTGTGATCTTCCTGAGAGAGAGGCAAAGTCATGATATGGCCAAGCTACACTCTGTCATATCTCGCACTTGAGTGACTTCTACTATTCTTTTTCTCTTTAATCTATCCTATACTACTTCACTGCAAGATAAGGTTGCACTCCTATTCTCTGTATTAATAAATGGAGAGCTGAGATAAAGATTTTCCAGCCTGCAGCTCAGCTTCAGCTGTCTCAGTAACTAGCATGTTGAAAGCAACACTCAGGTGACTTTGTGGATCTATGATAACCTTTTATAAGAATCTACATTTGAATGTGTTTACTATATATCTACTGAGACATCTTTAAGCATCTTTAATATACAGAAAAGTTTGCAGCAAAGCTCAAGAAAATTCTATTTTAGCTAATTATTGCTTTCAATTCCTATCAAATCTAGAAGAAAAAGAGTTTTAGCACAGGGGAGGAAAAAGACTGTGCTTCCTAGTCATCACTTGGTTACTGTGACCCCAGACTGATTCAGGTACAATATGCCTCTAAACTTTGAGACTTTTTTATGATGTTATGTCAAAGTTATGCTACTTACGTCAAGACATCAGAGTTCAAGTTAATATCTTCCTAAGAAACATGCTGCCCTAAAAAACGATCTGGAATGCTGGGGAAAATCCGTCTCTTGGATTTAGTTTTTCGTACAAAAGTGCATGAGTTCAATGTTCCTGTTACAACCCTGCGGTTTAACAGCAGTGTGGATTTGAGAGCCTGTTAATCTATGATTACAATGCCAAGTTTACATGGGAAGAGGGAACAATTACCTTCAAGCTTGGATTTTTTCCTCAGCCACATTTCAACTTTCTGGCAGTAGCTTTCAATCTTTAGATTTGGTCTAAGGCAGACCATTCTTTCTGCCACCCTCTAGGCTTAGCCATGCATGCCAATATCTTTCTGCATAGCAGAAATGCCTTCATACTCACAACTGGTGGCAGACAGATCTTTCTGTATTTCCTGATATTCCTTGTTTTGCCTCTACACTTGGCCCATGCAGCTAAGGAGAGGATGTGCTGGTAAATTTGATAGGCATACCTGCATACCACACTTCTTAGGCATCCCTTTATAGTTTTCCTGCTGCTTTGCAATTATCTTCAATCCTACTGAGTTGTGTCTGAGGGAAGATGCAAACAGGATAACATATTCACAACATCCAAAACATACAACATAGTCTCAGATGCTTTTAAATGACATGAAAAAAGAAATAAACAATCCCCAATACCTTACCTATTTATATGAAGGCTAAATCAGAAAGGTCTCTTCCTTATCCAGTTGGCTCACTCCTCTTCTGAGAAAGCTGTAGTCAAGCTTTCAGTCTTCGTGTATACCACTCAGAGAAAGATCGTACAACTGAGAATCTGTGAGACAGCCCAATTACAATGAGAGTTTCTCTTACAGTGTCTCCACCAAAGAATACTTTGGGGAGCAGACTCTTACATGACTGTTCAGCTCGCTGATCCTATATATGCTCATCTTGCCGGAACTTTGATCCTATAGGGACTCATGAGACATTCATGTTGGTAGAACTGGAAGAGGAATCATAGAGACTGTCTTTCATCCCAACAGTTAGTATATGGAACTAGATGTCCCTTCCAAACCAAACCATTCCAGGATTACTATGATTCTACTGTTTAGTTAATCACCAGTCACTCTATATGATGACAGTGTATATTGTTTTGCTTCTAGCATATGAAAAAAACATGTATCCTAACAAAGGTGTAATCTTCTATGCTGTACTGGCCAGTAAAAAAGAGTTCCTGCACCATTAAGCAATAACGTTTCCCTTTCTTTCTGGTAGCTCACTGTCCCATTTTGGTGTCAGAAGTGTTTTTCACTGAATTTTATGATTTACATTGTTAGCCAAGACATACTGCACCAATGTCTAAATATAGCAAATGTAGTTATTAACATTAGTTAATAAGTTAAGTGTGTTAATGTGTTAAGTCACATTAGTGACTTTAATTAATCATTTTGGGTGAAAATATGCCCATGGATACTAATCTACAGATTCTTTTTTTTTTTTTAAGCATTTTGAGACAAGAGGGTTTCAGTGAAACAAAGTGAAAAAAGCCACCACCACCAAAAACCAAAACCATGCCTGTTGTCAGGAGAGTTAAATTAATAGCTTACATTTGTTTAGTCCATATGTGGTAGGTCAACTTTGGACACCAAGTGCCCACCACTCTCTCTCGTCATCAGAAAGGTGGAGAGGAGAAAGTAAGATGAAAAGTCCCTTGGGCTGAGATAAGGGCAGGGAGAGATCACTCACTAGTTATCACCACAGTCACAATGGGCTCAACTTGGGGAAGGCTAATTTAATTTATTAAATGCCAATATGTTAATTATGCCAATTAAGAAACACAAAGCTAAACCCACCTCCTCCTAATCCCTTTTTCTTCCTAGGCTCATCTTCACAACTGACTCTTCTACCTCTCCCTCCTCTTCTTGAGAAGTACAGGTGAATGGGAGTTGTGGTCAGTCCACCACATGCTACCTCTGCTGCTCCATCCTCCTCACACTCTTCCCCTGCTCCCCTGTGGGGTCATTCCCGTGAGACCAGCCCTCCACGAACTTCTCCATGTGAATCTTTCCCACAGGCTGCAGTTCTTCATGACCTGCTCCAGCTTGGGTCCCTTCCACAGGGTGCATCTTTCAGGAACAGGCTGCTCCAGTGTGAGTCCCTGTGGGGTCATAAGTCCTGCCAGAAAACTTGCTCCAGTGTGGGATTCTCCCTCCACAGGGCCACAGGTCCTTTCAGGAGCCTGCTCCAGCATGGGCTGCCCATGGGGTCACAGCCTCCTTCAGGCATCCCACTGTTCCAGTGTGGGATCCTCCATGGGCTGCAGGTGGATATCTGCTCCACCATGGACCTCCATGGGCTGCAGGGGGATATCTGCTGCACTGTGGACCTACATGGGCTGCAGGGGGCAGCCTGCCTCACCATGGTCTGCACCACAGGCTGCAGGGAAATCTCTGCTCCAGTGCCTGGAGCACCTCCTCCCTCCTTTTGCACTGCCCTGGGGGTCTGCAGGGCTGTTTCTCTCACACTTTTTATCACTCCTCTCTCTCACAGGTGCTGTGTAGCAACTTTTAGCCTCCCTTAAAGATGTTTTTCAGGGACTACCAGCATTGTTAAGGGACTATGTTTCGGACCTCAGGTCCAACACGGGGCAGCCCTAGGCCTCCTCCCACAAAGGCCACCTCTGCAGTGCCCACCCTCCCACCCCTCTGCTATCAAAACCTTTCCGTACGAACCCAATGCACTAGAAACAGAAAAAGCGAGAAACCCTCTTCTCTATAGACTGTGCTGTTTTCTTCAGATAACAGTCTAAATATCTTTGCAGGTGAGATCCTCAGTCCTTCCCTATATGACGTCGTGCAGAATATGTGTATTTATTTATAATTACTTGCTTCTGTGATAATATTAAGTTAGATTTCATGCATATATTGAAGAAGTTCATATTCTTTTCTTACATTTGTCTATAATGAAATTTTCGTACAGACATACTGCCAGTCTACTTCTCTTTGATGCTCATCACAATTATCAATAGTACATACATTTCACCTTGAACTGCTTTCATCCCAGTTTTCTGCCCCCCCCTTTCTTTTTCCACCTGTTAGAAACTACAGTTGGATATCTTTATGCTATGCAACTTTATGTACTGGTATAATGCTGAAGTTTTATTTCTTTCTTTCTTTCTTTTTTTTTTTTTTAACATAATGTTCTCATTCTAGACATTTTCTATTTTCTTAATTGTTTGAGCCATTGTCTTTTACAGCACAGACCCTTGGTCTCTATTAAATGATGTGATCTAAACTTATGAACTCACAAGATTCATGCAAGCAAAATGGTTTTATCTGTTCTTATATTAAAATTCTTTATGCTTTGTGAAAAATAATTATTTCTTTGCTTTATGCATAAACCTATAGAGTCACATATTTTCTATGTAACCATGATCAGAACTTGTGCTCCAGAGGAAATGAATCTTTCAAGGGATAGATATTAGGCAGTTCATTTCTAGATCACAAGTCTGAAGGTACTTCAGGTCTGACTGAAAACTAACTGAATGCTGATTTCCAAAGGAAATAGATTTATTCAGGACATTTTCAATTGATAAAGTAAGAAAGTAAAAAATTATGTTTTTCCTCTCCCAGCCTTTTTCTCAGTTTTTGCTTTTGTGCTTCTTTCTTTACTCTTGAAGACTATTAACCTATTCAACTGTCACACTCTACCTTATTGTTCCTTTCTGGACTTCTTGTTTCATTCGTGAATAAACATCAAATCACTCCACTTACTGTAGGAAAGTTTAAAAAATTAATTCCTTTGTCAAGCAAAAACAGGCTTCCTCAAAAAAACCAAAAAACGAACACAAGGAACAGGTTGCTCTACTTTATTTTCTCCAGCATCTCATGACCACAGGTTGTATGGATTGTTACTCTTCCTAGAGAAGGCTGAAGAATTTTTTTTAATCTCAAAAAATTTTGGCTCAACACTTTGTGTTTTGAAGAGAAGGAAAGAAAAATACACAATGTACAGCAGTAACATGGCAGACCTAGACTGGGCCCTGGCTCTTTAACTAAAAATAGAGGATGACAATGACATTTTCTATACATAAAATAGAGAGTTCATCCCCAACTCACCTCCCCTGCTCTATTTTTTTTTAATACACAGAACAACATTGCAGCTAGGTCTGAAAAAACAAAACCACCATAGCTTTAATTAACACCGCCCAACATTTGCCCTTCATGATGGAATTGAACAAATCCTCTGAAGAGCTATGTGTAAGTCTGATACAGAAAAACAGTATGCTTCAGTTCTGTGACTGACTGCCAAAATTATCTTAAGGTCTCCTTTAGATGATGCAGTATCACAATAGCTTTTGTAATTGCTGTTGTATCTGGCAACAAAAAATCAGCAGAAAAACTTCCCTATTCACACCCTCCCAAGGGGAAAGCTTTCTGTCTTTTTCTCAAATACTACATAGAACAAAACGTAAAGCAAAAATAGCAGGAATATTACTCTTGCTGAAATCTAACATAGTCATGGCTAACATCAACTCACTTTATCACATGTAGTATGGGGAAATACATGGAATGGGAAAGAGCGGAAAAGACTCCTAGTACTAGAAGTGATGGGTATGTCCATTGATATAATTTGTTAATACCAATCTGTTCATTCAGAGTGAGGGAAAAAAGAAAATCCTCATTTTAGTTTTTTTAAAATGTCTGATACTCAAAGGTAAAAACATCCCATTCCTCCTTTTCTATGGCTGCACTGCAGCCCATCCAAGATTCTCACCTTCCTAATAATCAGTCAGCAGTTTCATAAACACACTCAAGCTCAAGAACAATGAAGGTGAGATTCATGTTGTGTGTTCCCACCTGGAAAGGTTATTTGAAAACCAAGAGCACAAAGTAGGATCAAACATGTGGTTTACAGTGAGCAATTTTGGTATTTCATTACAGGATCAGCTTATGGAAGAGGAGAACCAGTACAAAATGGTTTTGACAGTCACAAGTAAGATATGTAAAATGGGAGTGCACAAGGATAGGAACCTGTCCGGCTACCTTGGACTGATTGTGAATATTGTCTTTGTTCATTCGGAAAAATTGTCAGCTGGATTCAGGAAGATCATTCATGCATATAAATAATTTTTATTATTTCATTATTTTTATTACTATTATTACCACTCCTGTTAATTTAATATAATTTAAATTTAATATGAATATAATATAAACATAAATATCTAAACAGTTACGGAAGTGAGTACAAACAACTAAAATCCCTGCACCCACTTCACAAAAATTAAAAAATATTGTCCTTAGAATACAGTGAATATATAAAACTGGTACAAAGTGAACATAAGTAAGCCGATTCCTGAATTGTGTACAAAGTAATCTGTGAATGATCTGTAAAATCATTGTAGCACCATTTCTTAGTAGCCTTCTATCTCACTTTTTTCTTTCTTCTGGGGCCATAGGATTTAGTCTTTTTCAAGAAGCTCTAATAAAATCTATATGTTAATAACTAAAGAAAGAATGATAGTTACTGAGATCTGGATCCAGTATTGTAGTTAGTGATTACTGCTTTCAACCCATTTTAAGATGTTTGAATTATTTTTTACTGAATGTGAAAAAAAAATCTTTCTTAATAGGCCATCAGTAAAAGACAATGTAAATGACAAGATGTGCAGCAAATTTCCATAAAGTACTTGAATTCAAATTATTGTTCTCCAAATGCACAAAATACACATGAAAGCTGTGTGTATTGTTCTGTCACCCATGGTGCAGAATAAAGGTACACATAACTATTTAAATTATTTTGTTAATTGTTTTTCATTGAGTTCTTCTTGTACAGTGTATCTTACTGGCTCTGAACTACAAATTAACACTTGTATCAAAAAATCTGCATTCAGATTTCTGAAAAGTTTCCAAGGATTTTTCACTTTGGCTGTGCACTGAGCAAAACTGTCTTTTCAAACATTTTTGGCATGAAAACTTAAAGTACAAGAGCAAAAAACAGGGCACCATAAATGATAAAGTGTTATCAAGGCTGCAGTGACCATGCAATGAGCAATAAAACAGGTAGCTGACTGTTCAGAAAAGTCCTTCACAAAATCGAGTGCACGATTTTTTGAGAAGTGTACTCTGGAATGGACATTTTTAAGATGGTTAATCTCTGAAATAACCTGGTTCACTTTTGGTAGTGTTGCATGAGCTGTCATGCTTAGCTGTGCATGCCTCTTCTTTCAAGGAGATAAGAAGACTGATGTTTGGATTTATAGTTCTTGTTTCTAGGTTAATCAGCCAAAGTGAATGTACTGGATTCCTGACAAAAATTGCAATTGAACAAAGATCATTCTTACCGGACTGTATTTTCCATTACAACTGTATGTTTTCATTGAGTTTGAATTCTGCCAGGCTACAAAAGGGTCACCATCTTTTTAGCTTTTTTAGTTAACATCAAATATGCTATTATTCAAAAACCAGTTCCACCTATACTTTCATATTCCCCATCTGCTTACCTATGTTCATTCAGAGTGATATTTGTAACAAGATGATCTAACCAGCAAAATCTAATACTATAAACTGTCCATTGAAGGAGGTCTAATCCAGATTTTATTATCTTCACATAATATTTGCCAGTGTGGAATCTGATTCTGTGTGTACTCCTCATAAAATACAAAAGGAAATCAAAACTGACTAGCTTAAATCACCGTTATAGATTTACATTTTAGTTAATGACCAGGCAACCTATTATTGAAGAAGAGAAGCAGTAGTGGGGGGTTATTGCAAAAATTATATCCTACCGTTAAACAAGCCTTTTCTAAGAACTTTAAAGAGTTAATGGAATGGGGGGTATAGAGGAAGGAAAAAAGCAGGAACAAGTAGCAAGAAAATTAGCATAGGTTTTAAAGTACATGATTTTCTTTCAATTAAGTACAATAATCAAATCCATGTATATCTTCATATTTGAGTTGTTAATGTTTAATTTTTTGCTTAAATTCTTGATAGAAATCTGTCTTGTCTCCACTCAATTATAAACCATCAAGAAAGGGATTCAAAATGGGTTTAATTCATCAGTCTGTGTAATGACTTTATAATACTAAACTGGGATATGATGCTTTTGGGACAGAGGAAGTTGCAGCATCAGCCAGTCAAAGGTTCTAACTGCAATTTCAATGCTGAATTTATCACTTTTGGCACTGATGTTAACCATACGTCAATGCCTGGTTATGTGATGGGAACTATCTGAATCTAGCCTATTAATTCAAGGCTATAAAGAAAGTATATTTAGCTCTAATACTAAGTTATTTAAAGTTATAGTCAGTGTTGTTTAGACAAGGTTGTTTAGCAGGAGAAGTATTATCTATTTACAAGGGTTACTGATGACTTTGTAACCTACAAGAGGCAAAGACACAATTTTTTATCACAGAAAATGTACAGCGGGCAAAAACAGGCCAGACCAAAAAGGAAAATGTCACCTGTACAAGAATCTACCACTCTCCCACCCCTTACTAAATGGAACAAAGACTATCCAACAGCCTTTAATGGTCCTTCGCATAATTCATCTTCCTATCAATCTCATCTCTCTTTCCTTATGACAAAGAAACTTTCACAAAGGGCACAAGATATTATAACAATAGTTATGTTTTATGTGGAAGAAAATTCATTGTTATAGAACCACAGAACAGAATTATTCCATCATATTAGTCCATCATATTCGAAAAATCGTGGAAGTCAGGTGAAGTTCCCAATGACTGGAAAAAATGGAAATATAACCCCCATTTTCAAGAAGGGGAAGGTGGAAAACCCAGAGAACTACAGACCAGTCAGCCTCACCTCTGTGCCTGGCAAAATCTTGGAGCAGTTTCTCCTGGAAAGCATGCTAAGGCACATGAAAAACAACGAGGTGGTTGGTGACAGCCAACATGGTTTCACTAACGGGAAATCCTGCCTGACTAATTTAGTGGCCTTCTATGGCAGAGCCACAGAACTGATGGACAGAGGCAGAGCAGTTGACGTCATCTACCTGGACTTGTGCAAAGCATTTGACACTGTCTCGCACGACATCCTTGTCTCTAAATTGGAGAGACATCAATTTGATAGATGGACCACTCGGTGGATAAAAAACTGGCTGGATGGCCTCACGCAAAGAGTTGTGGTAAATGGGTCGATGTCCAGTTGGAAACCTGTAACGAGTGGTGCCCCTCAGGGATCGGTGTTGGGACCAGTCCTGTTCAACATCTTTGTCAGTGATATGGACAGTGGGATTGAGTGCACCCTCAGCAAGTTTGCCGACGACACCAAGCTGTGTGGTTCGGTTGGTACGCTGGAGGGAAGGGATGTCATCCAGAGGGACATTGACATGCTTGTGAGTTGGGCCGATGCCAACCTTATGAAGTTTAACCAAGCCAAGTGTAAGGTCCTACTCCTGTGTCGGGGCAATCCCAGGCACTGCTACAGGTTGGGTGGAGAAGAGATTCAGAGCAGCCCTGCAGAAAAGGACTTGGGGGTGTTGGCTGATGAGAAGCTTAACATGAGCCAGCAGTGTGCACTTGCAGCCCAGAAGGCCAACTGTATCCTACGCTGCATCAAAAGAAGCGTGACCAGCAGGTGGAAGGAGGTGATCCTGCCCCTCTACTCTGCTCTTGTGAGACCTCACTTGGAGTACTGCGTACAGTTCTGGTGTCCTCAGCATAAAAAGGACATGGAGCTGTTGGAGCAAGTGCAGAGGAGGGCCATGAGGATGATAAGGGGGCTGGAGCACTTCCTGTATGAAGACAGGCTGAGAGAGTTGGGGCTGTTCAGCCTGGAGAAGAGGCAGCTGTGTGGAGAGCTCATAGCAGCCTTCCAGTATCTGAAGGGGGCCTATAAGGATGCTGGGGAGGGACTCTTCCTTCGGGACTGTAGTGGTAGGACAAGGGGTAATGGCTTTAAAGTTGAACAGGGGAAGTTTAGATTAGATATAAGGAAGAAGTTCTTTACAGTGAGGGTGGTGAAGCACTGGAATGGGTTGCCCAGGGAGTTTGTGGATGCTCCACCCCTGGTGGTGTTCAAGGCCAGGTTGGATAGAGCCTTGGGCGACATGGTTTAGTGTCAGGTGTCCCTGCCCACGTCAGGGGGGTTAGAACTAGATGATTTTAAGGTCCTTTCCAACCCTTACTATTCTATGATTCTATGATTCTAGAATTAGAGAATTGAAGAATTCATATCGGAAGGGACCGCACGAGGTCTCCTGTTCAACCTCCTCCTCAAAGCAGGGCCAGCTTGGACATCAGATGGGAATACTCTGGACTTTTTCCAGTCCACCTTAAAAAACTCCAAGGCTGGTGAATGTACTGCTACCCTACTGCTTGCTGTCCACATGGGGAGAAAGTCTCTCCTCGCATCTACTCCAAACCCCTCATTACCTATTAGTGTACTACCACGCACTGCTGTGAATGACCCAGCTCCATCTCCTCAACCCCCCTTCCTACAGGCACCAGGGGCTGCTGTTGTGTCTCTGAAACTGTCTCCTCTCCTGGAGGAGCCAGACCTGTTCCCACAGCCTCTCCTTGCAGGGCAGGGAGTCTAACCTTAACCAGCATGGTAGTCTCCCCTGAACTAATCCTTTCATTCAGGTTTTTCCTGAATTTGGAGTCCCAAATTGAATACCTGCTCCCTTGCAGGGGCTCTCCTACCTAGGGCAGGACTTTTCATTTATCACTGTTGACTTTGCTAGGGCTTCTGTGAGTTCTTTCTTCCAGCCCGTCTTGAACTTTCTGTGTGCTAGCCAAGCTCTCCAGGGTATCCCCTGGCACTCAGGTTTAGTGTCACGTGTAGACATAACGGAATCGATGGTTCCATTAACTCAATGATGAATATGTCCATCAGGTATTCCATTTCTTACCAGTTTCCAGGCAGAATGTGACACCTTAACCATTACTCTCAGAACATGATCATTCAAACATACTTTTGCCCATGTTAATATCCTTTATGCTATAATACATATAAAAATACAAAATAAAATCAAATTAAAGATTTAAAACTGTTAGTACACTCATAGAATAGTTTGAAATTTCAATACCCCTTTTTTAGACTGTTGTCTTATTTCTTTTGTTGTACCCAATTACACTTGGATGAAATAAAGATGATGGTCTATGGCATTGCTTTGAATTTTCTGAATTATTTACTCAGCTTCCATTTATTGCTTGATTCAGTGACAGCTGTTTCAGTTGCTTTAGAAGCTACTGCTATGAACCTAATTGACTAGATCACTTTCACAAATATTCATAAATTCATGAATAGAGTTTTCAGTGTCTCTGTCTCATCTATATTATACCTCCAAAGTGCACTTAAAGTTCCCTAAATTCCTGATACTTCTCATAACCCAGTTATGTTTGCCTGTATTGCCTTTGCAGGCAGGTTAAACTCAGGCTGCATCCAGGATGATACAGATCTGAGAGGGATTGTAATAGGCAGCACCATGTGTTTTTTCAGGAGACACAAATCTGTGCAAATTATTCAATTCCACGGAAAAGGAAAGTGGAATAGCTGGAGGATGCACAGGGGTTTATGTGTTCCCATACTCCAGTTTTGAAGATGTGGCTTCGATGTGGCTTCAATGTGGCTCCTGATAAGCTGTCAGCAAGCAACCTTTTTCCTTCAAAAAAGAAGGTGTGGTATAGCTACCTCTACTGATGAGTTGCTTTATTGTGGTGAAGAAGAAACCAAAATTTTTGGTAGCATTTGTTTTTTTATATATATGAAAGGAAAAAGGAAGGAAACAGAGAGCAATTTTCTATGTAATTTCATACTTAGAGAAGCCTAATACATTATTTCTCTTGGAACATCATAAGAAATATGTAATAATTGCAATTATTGTTTTTTCCAATATTGCTATGATGCTCTAAAGATATACATTAAGATATTGAAAAAGTTATGTATAAATAACAAATGTAAATACTACTGCAAACAGTGTGTCATTGGAGGAAACAGTGAACATTTCTCTCTCTTCTGAGGGAAACCACATGCTTAGGTTTTATTAGGATTTGAGTCTTACTCTAGATTTTTTTAAAATTTTGTTCAACACATAAGAAATGGTTTCAAAGTTGACCTTTTTTTCCCCTGCAATAGCTCTGTATTTTTCTTTCTCCTTTTCAATTAAGTTTTCAATAAAATCTCATATCCCACTTTTTTTTTTTAATTTTCAAGGGAAAGTCAATCTTTTCTTTATTATCACAGGTAAGGATCTCAGAAATACTATTTAAAACAATAGATTGGCTTTCTAAGAACAACCATTGACTTGAAAGACTAAAAACTTTCAGAAAGATGGAAAGTGTAATTTTTTCTTTCATGGCACAGGTAAATTTTCCTTTCTGGAACATGAATGAAGTTATTAGAAGCAGCAATAGGTATTTTATCATTGCCATCAGTAAGCAAAGGATTAATTGCTGTTACTGTTCATACTATGGTATCTCGTAGGGTACAAATTACATTTCCCTAACCTCAGCACCTTAATCAAAACCAACATGATCAGAGCTCATTTTAATCTGCTGCAGCCAGCACCAGTCTTTCTATTCTGAATGAATGCAAGGTCAACAGTGTGGACTTCTGAAAGGAGGGAGCAAGCTTATCAGGAAAATGCACATGGTGAGGTCCAGAAGCAATGACAATGTGAAAATCAAGTTCACATCGAGTAAAAAGGCATGCACACTGCAGTGCTCTTGCCTTTCTGTCAGTTTGTTCCTGTTGAACCAAAAGAGGGATTTCTATGTGTCTCAAGTGCCCACAAGCTACGGGTAATTTGACTGAAAAATATCTGAATTTCTATTATATGGGCAGATAAAACACCAAAAAAAGCAGTGTAAGTGGTAGATATACAAAAGAGTCTTTCCGTTAAGAAATCAAGCTCAACTGTAAAAGCATTTTGTTTCATTAACAGCTCCATGTACAGCTCCATGTGACTTCTCATGCTTCAGTTGGGCAGTCACACTTTCAGCTCCTTATGAGGGACGTAAGATGAGTTCACTCCATGTGGCTGAACTTTGGATAATATCTCTAGCCTAACCAAATGGTTCATTTATGAAGATTTATCTACCAGGTTTCTAAAGGAAATAATCTTACAACACTCAGCCTATATGTTTTCTGAACACAAAACTGTTTGAACCGTTCTTTAAGTGCATTTTTATCCTGAAGAGTACTGTCCTTCCAACCACATTATCTTAAAGACCATTTGAAAATATTAGGAAAAATATTGAGCTGATTTACAATCACACCAACAATACAAGGCAGAATAGTTTAATGGCTTGAGAGGTCAATTAATCATAAACTCTGTGGAAATGTGATGAAGGACAGAATCTAAAGCTGTGCAAAGTGAAACCACTTAATGCAACAGTTCAATTATCCTCTTGCTGAGAAAATCTTTGCCCAATTTTTTAAGCCTACCTACCAGAAATTGAACATCTAGATTTATATTTTCGTGGTCATATATATCTTGCACATATATCTATATGTTATCTATGAGATGTCATAAGATATAGGTATATGTAAGCTATATATCATTTCACTATATAAAACCAAGTCAGGCTTTAGACACTTCAACTTCATGTCCTACATTGAAAACTCTTACACTGAAGTTTTACTTTATAATCAAATATTTACATCATGATAATTCATCTGTAAAAAATAGAGTTTTCTGATGCAAGATACTGGCTGATTGATCCATGTCTTTTTTTCAGGAGCATTTAGTCTCACTGTGGGTCATTTATGAACTGCCTGTCCCTATGCAGCTGTGGTGCTCATGGCTTCATAAGAAATTTGAAATGTATTTTAATTTCAATCTCATGTAGAAAGTTCTGCAGAATTGTTAATAAATGTTTTAAATATATCGCCGTTAGTCAGGATATTACAGGTATGTCAAAAAGGATCAATGTCATTGGGCATCTGCAACAACTCAGACAAATGTATGTTTCAGAGTTTATTTCAATGGGAGGAAAAGTATTTTGTGTAGTCTGATAAGAATATAATAAAATAACTGCTGAAAAAGCAAAAAACATTTTGAAACTGAAGGTTACATTTTGCCTGTTTATAAGGAACCCAGCACACCAGACCACCAGTAGAGCATTCAGGATTCACAGACATATATATTAGTAAAACAGTAAATACTAACTAAGTAATGCCAGATAACTATATAGAATAAAAAAAAAATTCTCAGCCTAGGTGGAACATAACTGTTCAGGAAACAACAGATGTGCTTATATTTTGTATTGCTTGGGTAGGTGTTATTTGCATCAAGCTACAGAAATTAATTGCAGGAGCTTTTGTTCCTGTAGCAAAATAGCATCAGGTCTGGGTTTGGAATTCAGCGTTCAGATCTCAAGCTGCAGAAGAATCACTTCTTTAAGCAGTAGACTTAGAAACACTCGTGTAGTTCAACACAGAGCATACTTGTCTGTACTGCAGTTAAAAGGTAAGGTTGTTAGTAAGGACATGCAGTTGTCATGGCAGGTTTGGCAAGATGAAATTCCCCATGAATATAGGCAACAGCGTTCTAGGGAAAATAGAAATTGAGCCCCCTCCCCCAACATAACGACTTATCCCCACCTCTCTCAAATATACAGGGAAATTGGAAATTCTCTTAATTCTCAGTGGCATGATTCCACTTACTAATATGCCCGGAGTAATAAGATAGCAACTTTACTCTGCAACATTACTAAACTTAGTGTTACTTGTTTTCCTCACCTGAGTTCAATCCAGCTGCATGGTCTAATGCTTATGTCAAATTTAAGAACCTCCAGAGAAAGCCGCTCATTCATGGAGTGCTGAGGAGGCAAGTTTTATTTCCAGCACAAGCTGGACAAAAAGTCCCTGATTTCTTTTTCTTTCTCCCCAGTGTTCAACAAAGCTTTGTGACGTATGCATGCCAGGCTGTACAAGCTTCAGAGAAGCCCAGGCCACTCATTTAACGAATGCTGACTATGCAAATATTGGCTCCATAACCTTTCTGATCTACTTTTATGAAGCAGCTGATATTAAAACATGAATTTGAAGCAATATGTGCAGCTACTCTTGCTGTTTCCCTGTTTAAAAATTAACAGGAGCTCATAAATTTATAACCATTAAGAGGCAGGCTGCTACTGAAATGTAATTGAAGCTTTAAATTTGCAATGAAAGGCTTCCATCTTACAGGTACAGAACTGAAGGAGATTTTGCTCCAATAAGTAACCCCTGTGCTATGTTGGAGGGCTGTGTAGCGACCACAGAGGAGTGAGTTCTGGGATGTTATGTGAAAGCATACTGCAGATTTTCCATAGGAAGAATATATAACGGTTTTTTACTTACCTAGTAGAAACTTTTTAAAAAAGCTTTCCTGTATGTATAAACCCCTTGTCTTAGACCAGTGTATATCTTTAAATTTTGCTAGACTGTGTTAGTTTGTATGCTCTATTTTATATTGTAATCCTACATTTATGAAACAAGGAGATGATGTGCTTAGCTTATGGGAGTGGTGGTTTTAACCTTGAACTGTAAGTCTAATAATGTAGTAAAGAAAAGCTTTAAAAATGTTATTAAAATCTGGTAGTTCTATTCAAATATTCTTCTCTGAATAAAAAATACTCTTTGTTCCTGCTCACAAATTTCCTTGAAGAAGAAAGCAGCCATGTTACAGTATACAGAATAATCTAATGGCTGCTTTAATTAATTTTTATTCTTTTTTTTTTTTGACAAGGTAAACAAAAATAAAACTGAACAAAGTAATGAAATAATGGCATGTCACAACATAATTTTCTATCATATGGTTTTGTGTATATGTGAGAAAAAATGTGTTGTGAGAAATATTCTATTGTGACTTCAGGTATTACTTAGAATCATAGAATCATAGAATGAATCATAGAATAGTTTGGGTTGGAAAGGATCTTAAGATTGTCTAGTTCCAAGCCCCTTGCCATGGGCAGGGACACTACACCCTAGACCATGTTGCCCAAGGTTCTGTCCAACCTGGCCTTGAACACTGCCAGGGATGGAGCATTTACCACTTCTTTGGGCAACCTGTTCCAGTGCCTCACCACCCTCACAATAAAGAACTTCTTCCTTATATCTCACCTGAACTTCCTCTGTTTAAGTTTAAACCCATGTGAGATTTGAGCTTTAAAATCCAAGTTTATATTAATATCAATCCCATTCTTATGATGTGTCAGAAACCAAAATTACATTCCTTGGGAGGAATTTGACAATAATTATGCTAACTGTTAAGCAAGTATTCTGCTGCAAAGTGTACTCCCTACTTCAGCAGAAATACGTACCCAGTTGCAAGATACCAGTCTTTGGTGTGGAAAACTGAGTTCTTTAGCTAACATATCAAAATAACACAAATGTTACCCATCTTATTTACAGTCACCATTTAGAAACTATTTTGGGGGACTTTCAGGTGCTGACCACCATTTTTATGTAGAATAGCTATACCATGTTTTAAGATATACCTAAATAATACACGTTAGATTAAAAGTGTATATATATTAAAAAGATCTTAATATGCCGAAATGGAAAAGGCCATAATATTTCCTTGTGTGACACATGACAACCAAACTGTCTTTGAAATGTGCTGACCGTTTTCTTTTTGTTGTTGTTTGCTTGTTCACTAGTTTATTTCTTTTTTCTTTTTTTCTTTTTTTTGTCTTTTTTTTTTTTCCTGGTTGGAGATTGAAACAAGGAAAACAAGCACTTAATGCCATTGATCAAATCATTCCTTGGAAATGGACCCTGGATTAATGGGTTTAGGACTGTTCTTCTAAATAACAAACATCTGTAATAATCCTCCAAGAACAAACAGGGCACTCTGGGTCAATGAGTAGGTAATGAAATTGCTGCATAATCCTCCTTCCTTATCAGTGCACGAAAGTTTGCTGGTGCTGCAGGACAGGCTGCCCTAATGTCCTGGCAAACCACTGTTGACTTATCACTGTAATTTCCCCTATGTGTTCATAAAAACCCTTTATGTAATATTTATATTCACTTTTTTAAAGCAGACTAATTAGTCTGTCACTTTGCCTTTTGTTAATGTATTCTCATACACAGCTTGACATTACTGTGAATATAGATGGTTTTAACAAGCGTGTTTTTCAAATCCTAGCTGTAATAGATATCTTTGTGGAATATCTTTTCCTTCAAGATTTGTTTGATGAAATTAAGCCTGGGTTCAGAATGAATGTGATTTATCTATTACAGTGCGCTTACTGTCCCTCTAGATCAATGCAATCATTTTAATGCTTTTGTACAAACATACAAACCATTTCAAATCAAACCACTAGCTGCTTCCAAAATTCTCTGTGAATTGAAACCAAACATTTTAAAAGGCTAGATAATCTCTTTTAAAATATTTTAAATGCCATTTCACTCTTTAATCTGATCAAAACTGGAAACACAAAGCTACAGTTATGACAGCTGGCTTTCGTTTCTTCGTAAACTATTTAATTCAAGGGAAACTGGATCTTTGGATCTTTGGCATTAGAACATTTTCATCTGTTATTCTTAAAGAGTAGTTTTGGGGAAAAAAAAGATATTTGAGAGAGTCTTATCTGATCTGGATTTCTGAACATTTTGAGAATCCTCTATTTCTGTCCCGTAAGAAGAAAAACACCTCATGCAGAGATGAAACAGCTTTTACTTGACAGACTTTTAACGTTGGACTAAAATCTGAACATCAGGGGCCGTTTTATTACAGAGCAAAGTACCTCTGGTCTCCACTGATTGCTGACCTGCTGTGTTTCTTCTGGAGGGCTACAGGAGTAGATCCTTTCTGTTCAGGACCACCTACACGAGGTGGTGTTTGGGTCTGTCCTCAAAGCTGAGTCACGGTTAAATGGCCCTGTGGACATAAGGAAAGACTTGTAAGCATTAGGGTAGTAGTACAGACAGTAAATGCAAGACCTATGCACTGAAGAAATACTTTAGCTCCCAGAATATGGCTTTAATGTGACAGAAAACCATAGAGAAACATTTATAATAATGTTATTGAATTTTTTCTGTAATTGATGCTGGTCTTAAATCTAACACTTTTTTCTTCTTTTCAGAATACTGAAAAATGATCTAAGGCTTCTAAGATTTAAATCTTATTATTAATACCAGTTTTTAAACTGGGTAAGAGAGTCCCCTGTGTTTATTTTATAATAAGAACAAATCATAATTTATCCTGTTATATTACAAAAAATTTGAGCTCTCTTCTGTCATCTATCAAATGGTTCACAGCACAGGTAGGCTTCAAAATAATAATTTAATAGCCATAGGAAAACAAATATTTCAATAATAACCTATCAAGAAGATTAAACTCTTCTTTCTGTGACCTGTTAAATAGGTTTCTATCCGATATGATCCCCTGAGATGTCCTGCCCCACCTTGTGTCCTCCATCTTGTGTCCATAATGGACCTGTAGTACATCTGGAACCTGAATCTGTGTTTCAGCCATGGTTAACCGAAACTCTCCTCATCTATATCATAAAGACAAGGAATTTAGTGATGAATGCATATGAAGATGATCCACAAGACAAAGAGACTATAGTCTTCTTAGGCAAGCTCTAGTTAAGAATTAATTTCCATAATCACTCACTTTATGCACTTTACTCATGCTTACTTTATGAGCTTGACAGTGACACAGCTCTAGCGGAACCTGTGACAGTATAGCTACATTGACTTATGATAACATTTTGTGAAAACGGACTCATTACCTATCCTTTTAAGAGCTTCTACTTCAGAAATATGTTTCTCCCCAAGTACATTAATTCCAGAATTAAACTAAAAATTTGTTTTCTTTGCAAATCTCTGTATTGTGGCTTCTAAATGCCATAGATAATCTTCCTTCTTCAATCATCAAACTGTTTGGACTAGACAGCTATAATTTTTTAAATTAAACGAGATAGATCCTACTCTATGTACTCAAGATCAGAGAACAGAATACATCATAAAAATAAAATAAAACAGAAGCTGTGCAGGAGTTGCACTAACAGAGCTGATGTGTAAAATGAGTTTATTGTCATTGTGAAAACTTTATTATGGAAATAATAACAATTCCAGGATTAACCTATAATCAGTTTTACATACGCCTCCCCCAGTTTTACATTAAAAATGCTTGCAAAGAGATGTTCTTAGAGTTATCTACAGAACTGTATCAGCTGTATTTCCATTTTCATATATTATCAGCTGTAATTCCATTTGCATTCACAATCACCACTGGCTGTTCAGAGGCAGAGTTGCCTTTTGCAGAAGTAAATATTACATGACTTGCATTTGCATTTCAACAACCTAGTACCACAGAACAAAAATCATAGAATCATGGCATCACAGAGTGGTTTAATTCAGAAGACATCACCTAGTGAAGTCCTCCTGCCACAGTCAACCAACTGTGGTAACCAACTAGAGCAGGTTGCTCCAAGCCCTGTCCAGCCTGGCCTTGAACACTGCCAGGGATGAGGCAGCCACAGCTTCTCTGGGAGACCTGTGCCAGGGCCTCAACAAGCTCATTGTAAAAAATTTCTTCCATATGCCAAATCTAAATCTACCTGCTTTTAATTTAAAACCTTGCCCCTTGTCTTGTCACTGCAGGCCTTGCTAAAATTCTCTCTTCATTTTTCGTGTAACAACTTTTATATATTGAAAGGCCATGACAAGGTCTCCCCAGAGCCTTCTCTTCTCCAGGTTGAACCAGCCCAGCTCTCTCAGCCTGTCCCCAGAGCAGAGCTGCTCCAGCCCTCGCAGCATCTCTGTGGCCTCCTTTGGACTTGCTCCACAACTCCACATCCCTCTTGTGTTGTTGCCCCAGCGCTGGATCAGGACTGCAGGGGGGTCTCCCCAGAGAACAGGAGAGGGGGACAATCTCCCCCTCGACCTGCTGCTCACACTCTGGGAATGCAGCCCAGTGCACGACAGGGTTCTGGGCTCAAGCACACTCTGAAGCTGGGTGATGGGGAGCTTCTCGTCACCCAACACCCCCAAGTCCTTCTTCTCAGGGCTGCTCCATGTAGTCTCCCCCAGCCTGTGTTTGTGCTTAGGATTGCCCCACCCCAGGTGCAGGACCTTGAACTTCGCATTGTTGAAATTCAAGAGGTTGTCATGGGCCTAACTCTTCAAAGCTGCCATGGTCTGTCTGGATGGCACCCCTTCCCACTAGCAGATCAACCGCACTACTCAGCTTGGTGTCATCTGCAAACTCCCTGAGGGTACACCAAATCCATTATGTCATTGATTAAGCTATTAACTAATACTGGTCCCAGAATGGACCCTTGAGGGACACCACTTGTTATTAGTTTCTACTTGGACATTGAGCCACTAACTTTTTGGATACGGCCATCAAGACAATTCCTTATCCACATAACAGTTGGTCCACCATAACCCTTATTTCTCCAATTTAGTGGCAAGAATCTTGTGGGAGACCGTATCAAAGGTTTTACAGAAATCTAGGTAGATGACTGTGGGACAGGATTTGGCTATTCTCAGCAGGACTCCCAGTGCTGTTCAGCTGATAGAAGGAGACATGTTGGAACTTGTCGGTCGTAAACCATGGGAGGAATAAGATAAGGATAAAAGCTTGGCTGAGAAAGAATGGCCCAGTGTTTATTTATCAATCACGGGTTGGAAAGGTCGAGACAGAAGGGAGTAGCCAACCTTGATGGATAGGAGCTAACTCTTTGTGTAAGAAAAGATGTTGCTGGGGGGAGATAAATGCTTGATTAATAGTTTGTCTTATGTTAGTTAGCCAATCAGTGTGTGCCTTCTGTAAAAGATAGACCAATCAGTATGAGACACGCTAGGTAGAGACAAGTATAAATGTATATGGATAACTGTAATAAAACGACATCTTGCTTGCATCAAGCTGCGTCCCGTCTCTCAATCGCGGCAAATTGGTGACCCCGACGTGATGGGTCGACGAACCGCCTAGCTGAGCGGCTTGCTGCGAGTCCCACAGAACTTTGAATGAGCTGCTGAAAGGAAGCAGGAGCCGGCCGGCCTGAAATCCCTCCGGAGTAGAGAGGTGAGCTGTGGGAAACATGGGAAATCAAGAATCTTCCCCAGAGAGAGATGTATATGAGCTTATGAAAGCTCTCCTGCGAAAGCATGGGAAAAATATTCCTGGTCATGACCTTAAAGCAATGCTTAAATGGGTACAGGTGAAAATACCCACTGTGACTGCATCTAGTATTTTTACGAAGGAACTTTGGGACGATGTGGGGGTGAAATTATGGGATGCAGCGACAACTGGGAACGCCGAGGCGCAGCGCATGCTCCCTTGGTGGAGAAGCATTTTTGAGGCTTTGAAAGTCCAGGAAAAAAGCCACAAAGATGTAGCGGAGAGAGCAGCACACTCTCCCACGATACCTCCGCTGTCATCGGAGGACCGAAAAAACCCCAGGCCTTTGGAGGTCTGTGCCGCGGGTTACTCCCCAGAGGAATATCCCTTTGATCCAGGACCAATGGACCCTGAAAAAGAGCCAGACCTCTACCCCCCTGACCCACGCGATGTTTGGGTTAACATAAGACGACAAGCCTTGAAGGAGGGAGATCTGGAAATTGCTAAGACGATTGTAGCTCCCGTAATATATCAAGGCCGGGGGGCACAGTGGGAGGCTTTGTCTTTTCCAGTAGTTAAGGAGCTGCGCCGCACTGTTACCGAACATGGGCTTTCTTCCCTGTATTTTGCGAGCTTACTATCTTCTGTCTTTGATACTTATGTCATGACTCCACATGATCTAAAATCCCTGGCGCAATTGTTATTGACTCCGATCATCCTCCAGACCACCCTTTCGAGCAACAAATCGGTGAATCTCCTGAGAAGAGCCAGGACAACATGAATTGAACACCGCAAGCAAGGAAGGACTATATGAATCAGTGTAAAGAAATATCAACTGCAGAAGTCGTTTGTACCTTATGTAAAACTTGTGACCCTTGAGTCTTGTGTATATGCTATACTTGTGAAAAGGAATGGTGGCGCCGAGCGACGCCTGCCAAACGCTGGTGCGATGACTGTTTAGAAAAGGAAATTGATGGAGCAAAAGTCTTAGTTGTCACAGGGCACGAATTGTTAGGAAATAGCCGTTATTTACATAGTTGTGTAGACTGGTCTCATTTAGTGTATAAAAGGTCGAAGGAGGTCCGTGTAGCCTCGGACGCCTTTCTGTCCTAACTCCTAATACATCTATGATTTTACAACACCGTCTTTCTCATAGAGCGAAGCGTGGCATTCATGCATATACCCCTGATTGCGATGATAGCGCGGAGTTTTGGTCTTTTAGTCAACGCTTTGTTACCTCTGTTCTGATACCTGGGCTTGCCGCTGGGAGAGCATTAGCGACTCTAGATAAACTTGGTTGCTGGCTTGCTAAACAAACTAATGCTACTAGCAATGCATTATCTGGTCTTTTATTAGATGTAGATAGTGTTCGCCATGCTACACTGCAGAATAGAGCTGCTATAGACTTTTTGCTTTTAGCGCAAGGCCATGGCTATGAAGATTTTGAAGGCATGTGTTGTATGAATCTCTCCGATCACTCAGAATCAATCCATGCCAGTATTCAACAGCTTAAAAAAGGAGTCTTTAAACTCCGACAAGACGATAGTTGGGATTGGTTAGATAAACTCCTTGGAGGATGGGGGCTATCAGGATGGTTAAGGAGTTTGGTAAAGACAATTGTTTACGCCTTGGCTGTCTTTGTTCTCCTGTTAATCCTTTTACCCTGTTTGTTGCAGTGTCTACAGAGATTGATAGAGCGTTCCATGAAAAAAATTCTTTTTGTGCAACAGGAAGGGGGAGATGTGGGACAGGATTTGGCTATTCTCAGCAGGACTCCCAGTGCTGTTCAGCTGATAGAAGGAGACATGTTGGAACTTGTCGGTCGTAAACCATGGGAGGAATAAGATAAGGATAAAAGCTTGGCTGAGAAAGAATGGCCCAGTGTTTATTTATCAATCACGGGTTGGAAAGGTCGAGACAGAAGGGAGTAGCCAACCTTGATGGATAGGAGCTAACTCTTTGTGTAAGAAAAGATGTTGCTGGGGGGAGATAAATGCTTGATTAATAGTTTGTCTTATGTTAGTTAGCCAATCAGTGTGTGCCTTCTGTAAAAGATAGACCAATCAGTATGAGACACGCTAGGTAGAGACAAGTATAAATGTATATGGATAACTGTAATAAAACGACATCTTGCTTGCATCAAGCTGCGTCCCGTCTCTCAATCGCGGCAGATGACATCTGTACTTCTTCCCTTGTTCACTGATGCAGTCACTCCATCATAGAAGGCTGTTAGACTAGTCAGGCACAATTTACTCTTGCTGATGCCATATTGGCCATCTTTAAGTCAACAAGTCTCAGTTTGTTAGAGGTCAAACTTGAAATTCTAAAATACTTCTCCCTGCAGGTATTATTGTCACAGAGTGATGCTCATCTTGATTTAAATAAAAAACAATCTATTCACTTTCTAAATCTCATCAGCTGTGTTGTTTTGTGATGAAGTGCTGACATATCTTTTTAAGTAGTAGTGATGTAAGTGTGCAGAGAGATGCAAAGGACATCATTCGGCTCTTGACTGATATGCATAGGCAGAAGGCCCTTTTGCATAGAGTTCAGAAATGATACATACCTGTGCTCTTATTTTTTTGCTTATTTGCATTCAAGTTACTTCTGCCACTGTCAGATTGAATTTCAAAGTGCTTTGGTAAGATTTATCATTGCATCCATTTTGCGTAAGAGATTAGGTACTAATAAGGAAAGCAGTATTTCTGCTTGGGCACACTAGTGAATAATTCTAACTTTTCCTCTGATCTTTATATTTGTTCACATCTTCTGCAGTTCAAATAAATTGATTTACATATATGTTTAACAGTGGGTCTTCCTTTCCTTTCTTGCTGTTGTCGGCTTAAAGTTCATATAAAATGGCTTAGTTTGGAAAATTAATTTGAGTATGGACAACTTGTGGAGTCTAGATCCTCATTTGGAAACCTCTATTCTGTCAGACTTTTTGGATGCCGGGGTATGATAAATTCACAAAAGGCTGTTTTGCAAAACTTGCAGTATACTCCAGATTGGATATACAGACACTAGTATAATACACTTGGAATTACCATACTGAGGATACATATTAAAGAAATTCACCAGATAAATAAAAATATACATTTATGATTATAACACAGGGAAACGAGATATTACTATTGATCAAGACCCATAATATCTAGAATGTGTCAACTGGCATATCTGCTTTAAAATGTTGGTCTGTCATGTCAGTGTTATTAGTTCAGTTTACATCAAATAAGAATATTTCTCCTCTGAATATATCTCAATGTTCCTAGATAAACTTATTTTACTTCATGCTAACTTTAAAAATCAGAAAAAAAAAATTCTTCCTATGCAGCACCTCATCATTAATTGATAGAAAATACTTTCATAAGCATGTGGTGATGGTGTGAGGAATATGAAAGTATGGAAATCAGAAAGAAGGGAAAAAAAACTCCAATCCTACTTTAAATTGGGGTCATGGTTCTTGGCTACAGAATAAATAATATATTATTTATGCATTCTGCATATCATTCAAGAAAGTGGATATCTAATTATAGTTAATCCCCTACCAGAAAACCCTGTTCTTTAAAGAAACAAGCATGTAATTTATTTAGTTATTGCTTTAGTTCTCTTAGCTGCATAGGACCCTGCACACACATACACACCTATTGAATTAAAGGACAAAAAGAACTTGAAGGATCACACCCCTAAACTGAAAAAAACCTGTTCAGCTAGTCTGGAAATAAGCAGTTTCAAACAAATCAAAGGAAAACACCACATCTAACTTCACATATAATTTAAAAAGTTTATAACAATGTTTTATTAGCCTGAAGTCAACTGGCTGGTAATAACGAAATCTAACATACCTCTTCTGTTACCACAGATTCTGTTTGTTTCTATAGATGTTTTCAAACTTTTCAATTAATTACTTTTTTGCTGTAGGTCTTGATTTGTATTAACATCACAGAGCATGGGCAGACTTTATGCCTAGTTAATCTGACTTTAAATGAAGATTTAGCACATGTACCACCACAAACAGAAGGTTAAAATCAGATGAGCCTCATCTCAGGATGGAATACAGCTGGAAGAGGACATAAAAAGCAAAGTCATGAGGAAAACTGAGGCCTGATAGTAAATACGGAACAACAGCTGTTCACATACAGCTCTGAGGCTGAACTTTTGACATCCTTTGACTGCTGGTTTTGTTTCGACTGTATACGTATGTATGTTTTATTTCTCTATATATGTACAGACACATTTAAATTATATATACAAATATGTATACAATTCATGTAGATCTATGTATAGATTAGGAAAATTATGGTAGTGGAAACATTTAGAAGGTTGACATATCAGCTGTGTTTCAAACTTCAGAGTGTCAATCTGTGGGATTGACACTCATTAATAACACACACTGCCAATGGTTAGCTCTCAATCACTGTCAGGCATTCTCATTTCTTATGCAAACTTATAACCCTTAAAAATCTTACAATAAATTAGTTTTGCATATATAATGATGTGGAATTGATGCATATAGCAAGTGGTGGTGGTGAAAGTCCCTGATGTTCTCAGTGGCCAAGATCCAGGTGATGTAGTTGGACTGGAATGCCTGACCTCTTTCTCTCTTTTTGCTTTTCCTGCTTCTCAGCCCCTTTCCCAAAATGAAAAGGGAAAGATACATCTACTCTCAACACAGTTAACATCTTAAATTGTCAACATCTTAATTAAAGTTAACTTTTTAAAGACTAAATTGAAAAGTCAACATCTTAAATTGAGGAACAAGATGTTTCCTGGCTTCACCAAACATCTTTCCCACTCGCTCTACAAACATTGTTCTTGCAAAATTTAGCACTGAAACATCCTTTCTGGCACTTCCTTTGAGCAACTATACTACCTCTTCATTTGACCATTTACACCTAAGTATCAATTATGTGTTTATGCTTACCTGTTTTACACAATGCTTGTTACATTTTTCCGATACTCCTCACACCGGGGTGCTTAGGTGTTATACCACAACAGTAATGTATGCTTTAAATGTGTAACAGTTTTATAAATCATAGAATCATAGACTTTTTTAAGTTGGAAAAGACTTTTAAGATCACTGAGTCCAGCCGTTAACCCAGCACTACCAAGTCTACCACTAAACCATGTCCCTAATTACACGTCTTTTAAACACCTCCAGGGGCTGTGACTCCACCACTTCCCTGGGAAGCTTGTTCCAATGCTTGACAACCATTTCAGACCTAAACCTCCTCTGGTTTATATACTGCTACAATTATCTATTTCACTAAGTTTATGTCTGGTTTCAAGACAAGCAACTAGGAATTGTACCTTTTTTAGTCTGTTACTAATTCATGGGTGCAACAAATCTCTGATCGGGCTACACTTTTTGCTAGCAAGGTAAGCTAATAACAGGGCTAATACAACTAGTACAAGTAATGAGGTAATCAGTCTGCAATACAAAAAGCCTGGAAAGAAGCTGCTTAGAAGAGGTAGTTATTTTCCAGTGGAAAGGTGCAGTGAACGAGATATTGGAAATGCAGATTCATGTTAAACCATTCAAATGTCATGCAACAAAACAGGAAATATTTGATATATAGTTTGATTATAGCAATCTTTAGCATATAAATAGCAATCTACAAGGCTTTTGACTCAGTTTGAAATACATTTTCATGTTAAAAAGGTGGAGTCATATAATTATAGAAGTATAGTGTTACAGAAACAATAATAAAAGACCATACATGTAAATGTTTAACTTCAGCAGGAATGTATATATGAAGTGCAAATATCAGCTATATTTTCATCAGTTGCAGGGGTGATAGAAAGAATAACATTAACTTTTAAATTAGTAGTTTAATCAGTCCGAGATGGCTTAAAAGGACCCTGGAGAATGGATTAGAGTTCAGAATGGGTTAAAACCAGACAAAATGCAATAGATATTTTACAGAAAAAAAAAAAAAAGGAAAATCTGGGATTACAGTCATCAGCCATCTGAGTATGATCTAGCAAAGATGTGCAGTTGCAAAAAAGGCAGTTGTCAGATGAGGTATAGCGTAGACTGAAAGATTAGTGAAATAATTATTCTGTTCAGCTTTGACAAAGTATCTTTTGGTGTTCTGTGCCCTCTCAGGTGCCAGACTTCAAGGTTTTAGTTATATAAGCCTACACATCCTCTCCTTTAAGTACATTTCATTATTGTCTGATCAGTATAAATTGGAGGCACTTCTTTCATCACAGAAGACATTTTCTTAAGTTTTTTAAGTCACGTAACTGACTGAATTAGTTTCTCATGTCCAATCAAGTTCATACACATGGTTATGATTTCGTAGCACTAACTACTACAGTCAGGTGATGTTGGACAATCATTAAGAGTTGTAAGTCCTGCGAACGATGGATATATGCAACAGATGCTCTACTTTGCTTCATGAGCAACCATTAATATAAAAAAAAATATGAGCTAGTTCCTTTCAAGATTGACAGTGGTGTCTTTTAGCTCTAAATTTAAAAGGATTGAGGTTTTCCGTTGTTGGTTTTTGGTTATGTTTAAGACATCTGAAGTCTTATGTACAGTTAAATCCAACCAAATAAGATCATGCGTATGTGAATGCAGAAATAGTGATTATATGAGAAGGGAAGAAAAAGAATCAAAAAATAGGGCAGATGAGGGGTCATATTTGGAGGACAGTGGACATGTGATGAGCCAGCCATATGAGGGCCTCTTCTAAGCATGCAGCCGCATACCAAGAAGAAGATAAGAGGAAGAAAACATCTGCAGTCGGATACATGGGAAGAACACCAGGAATTAGGTGAACTAGTAAGGACACTTACCGAGCCACGTGATTGCCTCATGCAAGAGGACTTTTACCAATCAAAAGGTGCGTGACCGCATGTAGAGATAGAAAACTCTGTATATAAAGGGATCGTGGGAACAATAAAGTGGCTTCTGCTTGATTCACATTGAATTATGTAGGGTCCATTGTCATCTCTCCTCAGTCAGACATGGTGGAGAACAAATTATCATTGTCTAGTGCGAGTTCATGTATATGATGCATTTAGAAGCTTGTGTGCAAAGAGAAAGATATACTATACAGCTTTTTATAAACTGTTAATGTTTGTGATAGTTACATGTATATGACTTCCACTCAGAAATACGTCATCTTCATTTCCTCTTGCGTATTCACTATTGATATAATGCAAAATTGGCCTCTAATAAAAAGTTGAAACTATAACGTTCTGTTAGAATGAAAGTCCAAGGTGAAAACACATACTTAAAGTACACGTGCCCAGTGTAGCCTGCTCTATACAGAGGGCTCAGCTTCAGACTTGAGTGTTTTCTTAGCAGTACTCTGTTAGTGAAACTTCTGTCCTCTTGTGAATGCTTGACACTTTAGTTTGAGCCCTATTTCAGACTGTCTCTGAATACATCATTTGATGTCCACCAGGTCAGGCTTCCTGTGCTGCTATAGGTATGTGTGCCTTTGTGAGCATCATGCCTTTCGAGCCCTATGAAATTTTAATTCTGTGTTTCCATGGCATTTGTGAAGACAGAGTTACCACAACCTTTGCAATTTTTTTCTGGCAAGTTTCTAAATTTAAAGTCTTTCTTGCTTGAACCATATGAATTTTCCCTGGTTTGCATTAACACCTATGCAGAATGAGTGACAGGTTTTCCTTCTTCAGGGAAATCAATAATTAATCCAAAATGGATTACAGCATTGTACAATCACTCTGTGGGTGGAACTGACTGCCAAGGTGCAAGTGAGCAGCAAATCAGGCCACATATATGCATCTGACTCAGTTCCACACTCAAACATAATCAATTTCTATATTTAGTTGGTGGCACTTCAGGATTTTTTTTCTTTCAAATATTTCGTAACTTACTTTCTGACAGCCTAAAAATAAAAGTATTATAGCTCTAAGAACAGGAAGAATTTAAGTATGTAGTCAAAGAAAGATGAATCAGTTTAGGCTCCGTTTGCTCTACACTAAACAGTCAATTAAAAAAACTTTTAGAATGTGTAAGAAATTATTGGTGAACGTTACATAAATTTAGCGAATGATGAATACGTACAAAAGTCAAACATGTTGCTGCCAGGGCTGAATACTCATAATTTAGGTTCGTCTGCTATGATTGCCTTTTGGTATTCTGACTTCAAGTGCTGAGAGAATAAGTGCATATTTCAGAAATGTTTGTTTTGTATTAAAAGGCAGTTAAAAGCTTTCTAGATTAGAGTGCCTCGTTAAATGAACTTGCTTTAATATAATTGTTCCCTGAAATTCTCTTATCATATGGTTAGAGTTTGAAGATTCAGTTATTTGTTCATCAGTGATGCAGAAAAGAATTATTTGTTGTTCAGTCAATCTACTGTGAGGTTGCTGGACCTGAGACATGTAAATTGAAAATTCTACAAGCAGGGATAGTTTAGTGGCTGGCTGCCCTTGTGATTTTCTTCCCTTTTTTTCATTCCATAACCTGTGGTTGATTATTACATTCTGTCAGTCTGAGTAGAAGGGCATTTATCTAAGTCTATTATTTACTGTTTTGTCAGCAGACCTAAAACTTAGAGGTCTCCTGCTTCTACTCAGGGTTTCAGGGAAGTATTTCTTGGCTGCCCTCAGCTCTACTGGAAATTCTTCCATGTGATGGAAGGAGGCAGTGTATCCCTGTCTCAAACTTAACCTTGCCCACAATCCTGATAAATAATGGTGATTTTTAAACATAGAATCATAGAATCATACAATGGTATGTGTTGGAAAGGATATTATGATCATCTAGCTCCAACCCCCCTGCTGTGGACAGGGATGCCTCACCTTAGACCATATTGCCCAAGGTTCTGTCCAGCCTGGCCTTGAACACTGCCAGGGATGGAGCATTTACGACTTCTTTGGGCAACCTGTTCCAGTGTCTCACCACCCTCACTGTAAAGAACTTCTTTCTTATATCTAACCTGAACTTCTCCTGTTTTAGTTTAAAACCATTACCGCTTGTCCTGTTGCTACAGTCCCTGATGAAGAGTCCCTCCCCAGCACCTTTGTAGGCCCCCTTCAGATAGTGGAAGGCAGCTATGAGGTCTCCATGTAGCCTTCTCTTCTCCAGGCTGAACAGCCAACATACACCCTTTGCTTTAATGTGAGTCTGAAAACTGAAGATTTTTCAAGAAAAGTGGGCGATTCAGGCTTGTTTCTTAGTCACAGAAGCCCTGATAGAACAGGAAAGATCAATGCACATCTCAGCAGCACAGTTTCCAGTCTTCCTGTGTGCCAACACAGCAGGAAAACAAAACCATGATCTGAGCATAAAATTTAAAAAAAAAAAGACAACTTAAAAAGTTAAAAGTTGAAATTTAAATGCCATCTGATTTAGGACCACTGACTAGGTGGCATCTGTATTTTTCCACTAGTTTGGTATGGAACTTCTCTATACATGTTGATGTTGTCCTAACTACCTGTTTTCTTATACTACATCACCTGTATATATTTTGGATCTATTCAGAAGCAACATATTTAAATTGCCTTTAATAGTGTGCTGTATTCTAGCCTATGACACAATTTAAAAAGCAAGCAAGCAGGCAGGAAATAGTTTATTCAAAGAAACTTTTGTAAGAATGAATAGTGTACAAAAATACAGTGTAATGTAAATATACATAATATCTTACATATTGAAATAAATTTTAAATAAGTATACCATAAAACTAATGTTGGTAAAACAACTAGGGAGGCAACAACACATCGCAGGAAAAAAATCTGAAGCAAAGCTTGCTCTTTCTATTACTAGAATCAATATGTTATAAGATATATTCTAAATATATATATAAAATATGTTTTAAAAAATACCTCAAGTGGCAATGTTTGGGAATATTTCACATATAACTTACAACTCTAAGCATATTTCTATGATTAAATCTTACTGAGTAAATATATATTGTTTGGACAGACAGGTCAAAAGCTTGAAAGCGAGAGGACTTTCTGCTATCTGGACTTTCTTCTATCACTATTTATTAGTACTGCCAGAAAGTTTCCTCATTAATCATAGTCATAGACACTTCCTCTGTCATAGACACTGGTCCAAAAGGATCTCATGACAGCTTAATGAAATTTCTCTTTAAATACTTAGAAGAAATATCTCTTTGGTCTTGTTTTTCTTTTCCTCACATTGGTTCATTTTGTGGTGCCTTTCTATAACATACACACCACAATTTATACTTTTCCTACATAACCATCAACCCAATCATTTCCCTTATCTGTACTCTTTCATATAATGTGTAATTTATATGAGGCCACCTGACATCAGAGAGACCACATTTTGAAGAAGCCCAAAACAACCCTTAGTTCATCACTCAGAATTTGTGGACAACTTTCGGTTTTCTAGGCTTTGGGATAGCAAGGGTTTAATTGGCACTAAAATAAATCATAACTCTCAGAAAGTTCTGTCCAGTGAGACTGAGAGAAGTCAGCATGAGCACTCGAATGTTAACCTGAATGTCTAATAACACCTTATCGTTATTGATAACAGCTTTTTCTTCTAGATGACACGTTAGCTTAACTTTAACAAATAACTTTTTTACTATATTCTGTACTTCCAGGATAATACAGCTATGTTTTATGCCACCACCCAGGTGTCTAGTAAAAGGCAGAGGCTTTTATGACTTTTTTATAGATCTAGCAAGTGTATTCCCACAGTTATTTTACTTGATTCTTTTTTTTGTACTATTGAAATGCTATGTGCCAAATCTGTCACTTCTGCAACTTGGAAATATCTGTCCAAGCCTTTATACTTCTTTCTTTAAAGAAAGGAAATGAGGTGACTGGTTTTGAGGGTGCTTTCACCCAAAAATGACATTATTCCCTTCTTAGTCAAGTTCTACAATGTTTAAGCATATTCATTTTTATCTATCTCCTTGATGACATTGTACAGTGTAATATGATGGTAAAAAACACAATAGATTTGTCCTACTAATAGACTCAGACATATATGCTACTAATTTAAAATGATACTTTTCCTCTCAAAGCATTCATTCCACAGCAGCGCTCCAGCATCAGTAGCCACATCACCTTATCACCTTATGTAGTTACATGCGATGCTTTCAGGAGGAGCAGTAACTAGTGTCTGAATTTCCAGGCCATTCTTTTCCTGAGAAACAGAGATGCCATGTATATCATATGGCTAATATCACATCCCATACCATCACAATTTATTTTTTTACTGTGACTTTGAATCTCCTCTGCCTTTCAAAAAAATTTTGTTCATTTTATTGCATTTCAGAAAAAAACCTAAGAGGACTATTGTTCCTTTTAGAAAATAAATAGTGACAATTTAGATCCAGACCTTATATGTTCCTTTATATGTTTGAGCCTGTTATTACCTGGGCCCATCACACTTTAAATGAACCAGCTACACTGAGCATAATCTATAGAGATATTGAGTAGGTTGTTGCCATGGCAACACAGTTCAGGAAGAAACTTCCTCTCCAACCCTATTCCACCACTTCTCATAGTCACTAAAACTGCATGATTTGAAGGTTAACTAACTGTAATGTAATGGAAATCAGGTCCATTAAAACAACGCTTGTTACAAATATGGGATGTCTTTCCATCAATTCAGATAAAATACAGTTTGGGAAAGGAGATATCTTCCAAAAATGATGATATTGGGTTTCAGGGATGAATGAAATCGCAGTTTTGTGCCTCTCTCCACTTTGGGGAAAAGTGCCTTTGTTTGACAATCACACAGGGAACAATTTACATCATAAGCCGTATTAAAATATTAACAATAGTCTTCCTAGAGTAGAAGCTGTGCTTCTAAACTAAAAACACCTTATGGGTCTAATATCTATTGGTTAATTCATGTACTCAAGAACTTTCAAGGTCAACCTTATAATTTTACAGGATCAGGTTCAGCTCATAGTTTAAAATAGTCTTGTATTGCATTTTAAATATGGTAATTTACAACTTACTATTCTAATGAAAAGACTAAATGTTTATGCTGCTTCAGGAGAACCATTTCACAGTACATTAACAGTGTTTTTATTGGAATCAACTGGAGCACTTCATCTGCCAGGCCATGGATACATGCAAATTGATGTGTGCATAGTTTAGGACGTAAAAAATTCATGGCTTCTTCAGTCTGTCAGACTCTGAAAGCAAATTGGCCCTTGAATCCTGATTGTGTCTCCTTTCTTTTAGGCAACAGAAAAGATGTCTTGCCTAAAAGGCAATTCCTTTTCCAGAGTATTCTTTCTGTGATTTGTAGAGAAATTATCATAAGATTGAGCACATCTTGCACTATCAGACAAAATGGACAGTACATCCACTGGAAGAAAGGGATTTTGTATTCACTGACACTCCACCGTAGAAACCCTCCCCAAAATTACTTTTTCAAAATACTCAGCTAACAAGCTGAGCTAACTAGATAAAGAAAACCCTTGCCTTAGTGTTCGTCTGCTATTGTAAATCTCATATTTAAAAGGTGAGGTATGTCAGGGAAAATATTACCAGAAGTGAAAGTAAAATATATTTAAGAAAGGGAGTGTACACTAAGGAATTATTCTGATGATGGAAAATTGACATTTTTGTGAGAGTGGTTCACCCAGCATACTGTTTCATCCTGGAGGTTCATTTCACGTCAAATTCTAAGAAAATGTAACTCATATATAAAAAAGAAAAAAAAAAAGTTAAACAGATTCAGGAGGGTTGAAACTGGAAGATCTTAAGGTCCCTTCCACCCCTAACTATTCTATGATTCTGTGATTTTATGATTCACAAATCAGTGCCGCTGAAAACTATTTGCCTCAGGACAAAGAACTACTATGTCTCAGGAGTGTGCTCTAGTCCAAGGCTATAGGCTTTATTTAGGTGTATCCTTCTCAATTTGTATCAAGGTTGTATCACTTTTAATAATATTTAGATTTTTTTAGGTGGAAGACAGAGAGAATGAAAGTGACTGTGATCCTGTATAACAAACTTTTAAATATTATTCTGTGCATGAAGAGAGTCATTTTAACATGAAAAAAAGTGTTTCAAACATACTGCAGGCTAACGTATGCCCTGGGCATTTTCTTAAAATAAGAAAAAAACCAAAAAAACCTGACTCAAAAATTTGTTCTAAATTAGACAAAAAAGAGTAAACTCAGTGGAAAGAATAAGCCACTCCTCTTTCTATCAAAAATGTTCAGAATATACCCTTGTAAAGATTATATTTTTCATCCATCTAAGCAAATTGGGATTGCAAAATGGAGGAAGTACATTTTTCATTTTATAAAATGTAAATATAACAGTTGGAAACAACAGACGACGTAAAACATCTATACGTTTTAACTGACAACAGAAAACAATGTGAATTTATTCTGAAAATGCATATAAATTTTCAGATGCAGGAAAGCATTTCCAATGGAAAAATACAATCGATTTGTGTGCAAAACAATAGTGGAATTTCCCATTAATTTCTTTGGAACTAGTAATAGAGTATGGTTTCTAGAGTAAACATGGAGAGATGTCCTTTTGAACAAAAGTATAATGATAACCCAAGAAGGACTGAATTTAAATGGGTTGTTGTTCCAGGAATTAAAGGCAGTCTTGTAGGGAAAAGAAGCTGGAGTAGTTTCTGAAAATGACTAATTTGGAGGCACTGTGAGTGGGTAAAGAAGTGATTTCTTGTACATTTTCAAGGGAAAAAAAAATCCAAACCAAAACAACCAGTTTATGAAAAAGATTGCATTGTAACAACTTTAATGTGTAATTGCTACAAAATAGTTAGGATTGTCTTTCCCTAGTTTCCCACAACCAACAAGAAAAGGGCAGGAAACAGAGTTACTTTAAGAATATCCTGTTACCTAATGCTTTTTGTTGGATAATTCCACTTTGGCTTGTATTCTGTTTTGCTGAATTCAGTGACCTATTTCTGTTTATTTGGATTTTTCCTTTGTAATATGCTTCAATTTCGATTTTCATTTGTACTGTTTTGATTGAAGTATTTGCAGAGGGAGTTGCATACATTCAGGGAACACACAATGAAAAACAAATGGAAAGGTTTCAAAGGTTGTAAAATGTTCACTGTTGCCTTCACTGATATGGAAACTTTTATCACTTAACTCCTTATCACAGGATTCACTGGTAATTAGTTTATAGGTCTTTAAAGCTAAGTGCCTCCACTGAGATATTAGGTTCCCATATATTCTACTGATATTAACTTAAGCGGAAGGCATTCAGCCTCTCAACGGACTGAAGTGATGATGGTGAGACTGGCTGATGTATGCAAAGGTAATAATCCTAAGAGGATAAGCACTTTTCAAAAATATTTTTACTTTTTAATCTTTGAGTTTAATCCAGTGCTTGTCCAACATATTTCCATTTAATGTGCTCCTGTGCAGAAAACTGGGCAGAGGTGGTAAACTATTCCATGGAGTATGTAATAAAATCAAATCATCAAATTAAGAGAAAGGAAATATATATTAAAGTTTATGTAAAGAAATCAAACCGAAGAAAACAGCTCCCTGTGTTGCTGCATGGATGTAAAAACTCCGTAAAATCAGTTGCTGGAATAGACCTTGAAGAAACAATTCTAAGAAAACGTGTGATGCTAGACAGAGATGGGCCCTGGGAAAGTCAGAGATGAAAAAAGAAAACAAATTAAGGTTTTTCTTTTAAAGGAGAAGAATTATTCATATGTAAATAAGCAGGAATAGGCAACAGAGAGCAAAAAATTACTGCAGTATTTGTGTTAGTAGTTAAAAGAGGAGTGTGGTTATTATAACATAAAGAACAGGACAGAGACAATGTGATGAGAATTTACAAAACAAAAAATAGATAGAATGTGTGATCTTCGGACAAAGCAAATATGCTGCCACAAGAACCTTGAGGAAAACTGTCAAAGTAGCTCTATTACATACTGGCAAAAGCAAAAAATGAGATAAAACCAATCACATGGTTTTGATTCCACAGTTTGAAAGGGAGAAGAGATGTGCGATATTCAGGTGGGGTGTTACCTATAACACAGCAATTCCCTCTGAGATAATGTTGAGTGAGAAAGTATTGTCACTCCTTCTATGTTTCTACATACAAAAACATACCTATCAGAAAGTATTGGTGTCAAAATTAAGTTTGTGAAGAAAATATCAAGAAGGTGAGGGGAGGGAAGGAATAAAATACAACACATCAATACCATTTTCCATTAAGCACCTCTGAACATAAATATACAAATCTCAAATCTTATTCAGGACTCTTTTTCCTAGTCTTTTCCCATAGGATCTTAGTCCAACCTCCTTTAGGAAAACATATGTCACTAGCTTTCTGAGTACATTGCATCTGCATGATGAGGAAAACCAAGCAAAACTCATAGACTGAATAGGAAGGCAGATGCAGAGACCGTGAGAATGAAGACCTTAGGACCACTGTAGGAGAGGATCAGGTTTGAGGTCATCTTAAGAACCTGAATGTACGCAAGTCCATAGCACCTGATGAAATCCATCCACGGGTCCTGAAGCAGCTGGCGAATGAAGTTGCTAAGTCACTGTCCAGCATACCTGAAAAATCATGGCAGTCAGGTGAAGTTCCCGATG
Source organism: Strigops habroptila (assembly GCF_004027225.2). Lineage (NCBI taxonomy): Eukaryota > Metazoa > Chordata > Aves > Psittaciformes > Psittacidae > Strigops > Strigops habroptila. The sequence continues at coordinate 27,986,875 of NC_044302.2, forward strand.
ACTGGAAGAAATGGAAATATGAACCCTCTTTTCAAGAAGGGGAAAGCGGAAGACCCGGAGAACTACAGACCAGTCAGCCTCACCTCTGTGCCTGGCAAAATCTTGGAGCAGATTCTCCTGGAAAGCATGCTAAGGCACATGAAGAACAACGAGGTGGTTGGTGACAGCCAACATGGCTTCACTAAGGGGAAATCCTGCCTGACCAATTTGGTGGCCTTCTATGATGGGGCCACGGAACTGACGGACAGAGGCAGAGCAGTTGACGTCATCTACCTGGACTTGTGCAAAGCGTTCGACACTGTCCCACACAACATCCTTGTCTCTAAATTAGAGAGACATCAATTTGATAGATGGACCACTCGGTGGATAAAGAACTGGCTGGATGGCCTCACGCAAAGAGTTGTGGTCAATGGCTGTGTCCAACTGGAGACTGGTAACGAGTGGTGCCCCTCAGGGATCGGTGTTGGGACCAGTCCTGTTCAACATCTTTGTCAGTGATATGGACAGTGGGATTGAGTGCGCTCTCAGCAAGTTTGCCGACGACACCAAGCTGTGTGGTGTGGTTGGTACACTGGAGGGAAGGGATGCCATCCAGAGAGGCCTTGACATATGTGAGAGATGACCAATGCCAACCTTATGAAGTTCAACCAATACAAGTGCAAGGTCAGGGCAATCCCGGGCACAGCTACAGCTACAGGCTGGGTGGAGAAGAGATTCAGAGCAGCCGTGCAGAGAAGGACTGGGGGATGTTGGTCAATGAGAAACTCTGTATGCCTCAGTGTATGCTTGCAGCCCAGAAAGCCAACCATATCCTGGGCTGCATCAAAGGAAGCGTGACCAGCAGGTCAAAGGAGGTGATCCTTTCCCTCTGCTCTGCTCTCATGAGACCCTACTCAAAGCACTGTATGCAGTTCTGGCATTCCCAGCTTAAGGACATGTGACTGTTGCAGACTGTTGCAGCAAGTGCAGAGCAGGGCCACGAGGATCATCAGGCAGCTGGAGTACCTCCTGTAGGAAGACTGAGAAAATTGAGGCTGTTCAGCCTGGAGAAGAGAAGGCTGCATGGAGACCTCATAGCAGCCTTCCACTATCTGAAGGGGGCCTACAAAGGTGCTGGAGAGGGACTCTTCATCAGGGACTGTGGTGGCAGGGCAAGGAGTAATGGTCTTATGCTAAAACAGGAGAAGTTCAGGTTAGATATCAGGAAGAAGTTCTTTACAGTGAGGGTGGTGAGGCACTGTAACAGGTTGCCCACAGAAATGGTAAATGCTCCATTCCTGGCAGTGTTCAAGCCTTTGGACGACACGGTCTGGGGTGAGACATCCCTGTCCATGGCAGGGTGGTTGAAACTAGGTGATCTTAAGGTTCTTTCCAACTCCAACTATTCTGTGGTTCTATGATTCTATGATTCTATGATAAGCAGGGGAAGAGAGGAAAACTTAATCACGTACATGAATAAATTTTACATGTGGTTGACATTCACACTGATATTCTTTTAAACTATGCTACCTTGATTGCACTTACGTTAAGGCCATTTCACACTTCCATGGAGGCTACAGAGTAAACCTCTTCTGTTTATGATATCTGAGAGACCATGATTTGGGGTCTGCAATGCTGCAAATTAGAGTGGCATTTATTAAAACAACAAGATCTAGCTTTATTAAACAAGGTGTGCAGATTAACAACTCACCTAAAGCAACAAATTTAGGTTCATGGAATTTGAAGCACAGTAGCACAGTGCCAACACAAATTCTGCTTGCGAAAGTCAACTTTTCAGGGACTTATGTAGTTTTCATATTTTTATGTACCAGAGAGACGTCATGGAAAATGATCAGATCAGGTTACTTTCTTACAAAATCCTGTATCTCCAGGTAAACTTACCCTCTAATAAAAATTCCAACTTCCTGCTCATAACCGTCAGATCCAGAATTTAGACTGTATGTTATTACAATACTATGAGTGACACACTAACAAACACAATTTTGGGGCATTGGCAGTGATCTTAAAGATAATGCAAACATGATGACTGTGAAGCTGTGAGCTCAGAAGCACGCGTTGTGATATAGCAGACAAGATGATATTACCAAAGCAGGTAACAACGTTTATTCAGCTGCTATTCTGAAGGTAAAATACCATCAGATTTGTAACTGGATTTCATTTTTCATAGGTTACAGAGAATCTCAAAACCATATAACTATGCATGCAAAGCTATAAACATATAAACCAATACGTACACATGTATAAAATATGAATAATGAATAACTGTTGTGGGTTGAACCTGGTTGGACACCAGGCGCCCATCGAAGCCACCACTCCCAATGTGCCCGCTGTTCTTCTTCTTCACCCTGTTCCATAGCATAAACCTATGCACTAGGATACAGGATATCATTAGGGTCAGTTGGGATCAGCTGTTCTGGCTGTGCACCCCACCCCGCAACTTCTTGTGCACCCCCAGCCTGCTCACTGGTGGGATGGGCTGAGGAGCAGAAAAGGCCTTGGTTTTGTGTAAGCACTGATCAGCAGTAATGAAAACATCCCTGTGTGATCAGCACTGTTTCCAGCACAAATCCAAACCATGACATTAGACATTAAGAAAAAAATTCTTCCCTGCGAGGGAGGTGAGGCGGTGACACAAGTTGCCCAGAGAAGCTCTGGTTGCCCCATCCCTGGCAGTGTTCAAGGCTGGGTTGGACAGAACTTGCAGCAACCTGCTCTAGTGGAACATGTCCCTGCCTGTGGCAGAGGGCTGGAACGAGGTGAGCTTTAAGGTCCCTTCTAGCCCAAACCAGTTTGTGATTCTGTAGTTCTATGATAATTTATGCTAGCTACTATGAAGCATATTATCTTTATCCCAGCCAAAACCAGCACAGCCATTTTAGAAGTTATTTAAATGCAGTGTGCCAAGTTATCTGAATATAATTCTTAACCTTTTTTTTCATATTCCAGGTCATCACGAAATAATAAATAAATAAATAAATAAATAAATAAATATATAAATTAGAAAAGACTGAAATAACTTCTTGAAAAAGATTTTAAGTAAAGATTTTTTTCTAAGTCCTGTTTGCACAGTGGCAGGAGGAATTCAAATGTTTAAACACAGATATGAAGCAGTTTTTTAGGTAGTATAATGCAATCCTAAGTTTGCAGGAATAATTAGCTGCCTCTGCAAAATGTTTTGCATTTGGAACATCTACAATGACACCAAACTCCTACGTTATGCAGTTGGATTTCTCCCAAGGTGTCTGTTTATTTTAACCTGTCTATACAAGTCTGTTTAAGATAAAAAAAATCCAGGTAGCAACTTCCAGTAAGGGTTTCTGTTTCTTATCTATGAGGTGGTCTTTGCTTAAATATTGGGGTTTTTTTCATTGTGTAACTGATTCCTGAAACATATCTTCATTTTCCCTCATGGGAGCTGCCTTACAAATAAACATTTAGAAACTGATAATTTTCATTGGCAATATTAACTTTTTTTTCCCCAATATTTGATCACTGCAAGTAATTTTGTTTTCAATGTTCTAGGGCTACTCTGAAGCTGACATTGTGCAATTAAGAGACAGGCAGGGTGTCCAATCAGTTGTCCTCTCTACAGTCTGTATATGTGACAAAACACACTGCAGATGCAATGGCTGAAGTTAGTGCCCACAGAGATGGGAGGTCAATGAAGAAGAATGGGTAAGATTACTGTATCATCAACCTCTGTTCCTGCTGACCAGGTCACTTTATCAAGGGGAATAGAAAACCTCTAGCTTCCTCTGCTGGCTCTTCATGAACAATCCTCTGTGTGTCCACTGGATCACTGTTCAAGTGCAGCTCTCTCCATATCACTTTATTCATCATATCACTAGCAGACATCACACCCTAGTCTCTGAAATGTCCCTAACAATGTTTGTCCCTATCTACATGATTCATGTGCATTTTCTGTATTTGCTTGTGTGGTCCTCAAACTGTAGTGTAAGGAGCTTAATTTCAGAACTTGAATATTTCTCTATAAATCTGCTCTAAAATGGATGACTTAACATCTTTGATTGCTTGTTGCAATGCAGCTTATGAAGCATAATATCATTTGGAGTTTCTCAGTCCTGACACAATGTATACATAATGTACTGTAAATCGCCTGTGCAAAGCCTTTGGGATAGAAAAACTGCAAGCAGGCATGGAGAGCAGTATGCTTTTCTAACTCACTCAAGTCTCTCCAGAAGGATATTTCATTATGTCAGTTCAGGCAATGTAAAGGCTAAGAGCTGAACCATGCAGTTGCTAACTTCAATTATTCACAAATCCACCACAGAACATACAGAAATATCTGACAGCCTTGTCGGAACACTACTGTGACAGCTCTGTTCTCTGGGCTCAAATTATCTTATCTGATGGAGCTATTCAGGTTCCTTAAAACTGATAAATTATTTATCATTCTGTTTTCACACCCCTTGTTTTTGCTGTCTTCTTCTACTTTCTTTGAGAAGGTTGCCTTAAACAATGCCTCCTTCAATTTTGTAAACTTTTCCTCATCACCTGATCAGGAAATAATGAGAAATAAATGTGGTCACAAGGTTTTAGATGATCATAGAATCATAGAATACTTACGGTTTGAAAAGATCAACCCCCAGTTCCAACCCCCCTGCCATGGGCAGGGATGCATCACCCTAGACCATGTTGCCCAAGGCTCTGATCAACCTGCCCTTGAACACTGTCAAGGATGGGAGTGTTTAGCTGGCGAATGAAGTTGCTAAGTCACTGTCCAGCATACCTGAAAAATCATGGCAGTCAGGTGAAGTTCCCGATGACTGGAAGAAATGGAAATATGAACCCTCTTTTCAAGAAGGGGAAAGCGGAAGACCCGGAGAACTACAGACCAGTCAGCCTCACCTCTGTGCCTGGCAAAATCTTGGAGCAGATTCTCCTGGAAAGCATGCTAAGGCACATGAAGAACAACGAGGTGGTTGGTGACAGCCAACATGGCTTCACTAAGGGGAAATCCTGCCTGACCAATTTGGTGGCCTTCTATGATGGGGCCACGGAACTGACGGACGGAGGCAGAGCAGTTGACGTCATCTACCTGGACTTGTGCAAAGCGTTCGACACTGTCCCACACAACATCCTTGTCTCTAAATTAGAGAGATATCGATTTGATAGATGGACCACTCGGTGGATAAAGAACTGGCTGGATGGCCTCACGCAAAGAGTTGTGGTCAATGGCTGTGTCCAACTGGAGACTGGTAACGAGTGGTGCCCCTCAGGGATCGGTGTTGGGACCAGTCCTGTTCAACATCTTTGTCAGTGATATGGACAGTGGGATTGAGTGCGCTCTCAGCAAGTTTGCCGACGACACCAAGCTGTGTGGTGCGGTTGATACACTGGGGGGAAGGGATGCCATCCAGAGGGACCTTGACACGCTTGTGAGATGGGCCGATACTGACCTTATGAAGTTCAACTAACCAAGTGTAAGGTCCTACACCTGGGTCGGGGCAATCCCATGCACTGACACAGGCTGGGTGGAGAAGAGATTCAGAGCAGCCGTGCAGAGAAGGACTTGGGGGTGTTGGTTGATGAGAAGCTTAACATGAGCCAGCAGTGTGCACTTGCAGCCCAGAAAGCCAACTGTATCCTACGCTGGATCAAAAGAAGCGTGACCAGCAGGTCAAAGGAGGTGATCCTGCCCCTCTACTCTGCTCTTGTGAGACCTCACTTGGAGTACTGTGTACAGTTCTGGTGTCCTCAACATAAAAAGGACATGGAGCTGTTGGAGCAAGTCCAGAGGAAGGCCAGGAGGATGAAAAGGGGGCTGGAGAACCTCCCGTATGAAGACAGGCTGAGAAAGTTGGGGCTGTTCAGCCTGGAGAAGAGAAGGCTCTGCACAGATCTCATAGCAGCCTTCCAGTATCTGAAGGGGGCCTATAAGGATGCTGGGGAGGGACTCTTCCTTCGGGACTGTAGTGGTAGGACAAGGGGTAATGGCTTTAAAGTTGAACAGGGGAAGTTTAGATTAGATATAAGGAAGAAGTTCTTTACAGTGAGGCTGGTGAGGCACTGGAATAGGTTGCCCAAGGAGTTTGTGAATGTTCCATCCCTGGCGGTGTTCAAGGCCATGTTGGACAGAGCCTTGGACGGCATGGGTTAGTGCAAGGTGTCCCTGCCCATGTCAGGGGGGTTGGATCTAGATGATCTTAAGGTACTTTCCAACACAAACCATTCCATGATTATATGATTCTATGGAGCACCCACAACTTCTCTGGGCAACCTGTTCCAGTGTCTCACCACCCTCACTGTAAAGAACTTCTTCCTTATACCTAACCTGAACTTCCCATGTTTTAGTTTAAAACCATTACCTCTTGTCTTGTTGCTACAGTCTCTGATGAAGAGTCCCTCCCCAGCACCTTTGTAGGCCCCCTTCAGATAATGGAAGGGTGCTATGAGGTCTCCATGCAGCCTTCTCTTCTCCAAGCTGAACAGCCCCAACTTTCTCAGCCTGTCTTCCTACAGGAGGTACTCCAGCTGCCTGATCATCCTCATGGCCCTCCTCTGGACTTGCTCCAACAGCCACATGTCCTTCTTATGTTGAGGACACCAGATATGCACACAGTGCTCCGAGTGGGGTCTCATGAGAGCAGAGCAGAGGGAAAGGATCACTTCCTTTGACCTGCTGGTCACGCTTCTTTTGATGCAGCCCAGGATACAGTTGGCTTCCTGGGCTGCGAGTGCGCTCTGAAACTGGCTCATGCTCAGTTTCCTATAGACGAACACCATCAACCTCAGTGACGATTTAGAATCTAGAGAATTTTGACAAAAAGTCAGTTTAAGGTTAACAAGGCTGTAATAATATCTTACGAAAAAGAAGACTACAGAAACTCAGAAAATGGGCAGGTTGTTTTATGCTGCTTTAATTCCTGCAAATCGTGACAGTTTAAAAGGTGTTCTGAGCAGAGACCAACCTCAGCTTTTGTAACAATATATGTAGTCTCTAACTGGCAAAATATCTTTGTAATCTACCATGAGAAGTACCATTTATATATCACCTTGAACTTGGCTCTGAAATAACAAGGAGAAATGAGAAAACATAATTCAATTCAACTGTTTATTGTAAACAGCCTGAGTTGAAATTTTAATTAAACTTAACAAGTTTTGTTAATTTCTGTCCATTTACTAGTCTTGCTTTTAGTGTACAATAGAACTTTTTTTCTCATATTAATTTTTTTTGTTTTGTTTAATTAATAAGGATCTTTCATATGCATGTGTATTACAAGCTATGCATTCCTGTAACAAGTGCTTCTTCCTCAGAGCATTTCTGTAGCCTGATTGCTGAGCTAAGGCTTTTGCATGCAACGTGATTATGGCAGTTATGGGAATGGTGGTAAATAAATCCACAGCTTCTTCAGCGTTTGATGTACCAAGCCAGGGGAACTTTTTGATATCTGAAAAGCTCACAAATGTTTTCTTCTAGAAAATGCAGTAAAAACAAATGTCAGATCATCAGAAACTTAATGTATTTTTCACGCGTGTTACTCCTTCGCTTTAACTTAGCCTTTCACACTGAATGAAGGGCTTCAGATTGCTGTTGGGTTTGTTTTGTGCTTTGGTTGCTTTAGAAAATCTGTAATGTAGTGAGTTATACAATATTGTGGACACACATTACACAATGTCTTTTTTTTCTACGTCTCTTGTATGAATTGACCCATAATAGCCAATCTTTCAGGCACCTCCTATTTTAATGTCTCTAGCAAATTTATTTAAAGCTATTTGCTTTTTTTACTTTCAAATTAGCAAGGATATTGGTCCTGACATTGTTCTGCAAGGTATCCCAATAGATGCATCTTCAATAAATGCTCTTTTTTATTTTAATCTTATAGTAATAAATTTTGTATGTAACATTTTTCTGTATTGCATTCTGTATTCATGGTCAAATAATTAATTTTCTACCAACATTTTCTTTATATTCATGATCCCTCACGATCTTTCATTATTATTGTAGTTATACACTTCCCTTTCCTTATTTTTTTATTATAATTTTTTTATTATTATTATAAAGAATTTATAAGCACCTTTGCAGACCAATTTCTCACCTGTCTGAACAGCTCACCCTTATCCCCAGTAGTAAGTGTCAGAATATGTGGAAAATTCTAAGGCAGGTGACATCTTAAAACAGTGGAAGACTATTTATGCCAGGTAGTTTAGTATGTCAAATTGAAAGAGCCATATCTGCAGAGGAAGGCCCTCATGGGTTAGGAACAAATAAATGGCATGGACATATAGTGAAGACAGCTTATGAGATCAAGCCTTCTATTTGTCTTTTATCCTGCAAGTCACTGCATTATGAGGATATTGCACGGAGATAGAGTGTGTGATAATTTTACTATACAGAATGTGGGTGTATAAATCAGCATTTGGGGTGGAGTGCTAAAAGTTTAATTTTGGCTGAATTACAGTTTCATAAGCAAGTTTTATTACTGAAAGAGGACAGAAAAATATACAAATTGATTTTGCATTGTATTTCTCCCTGAGATATTCTTTTGTATGATATATATGGGCTGTCCTTTAAGAGCTTATAAAAATCCATATTCTGTTAACAGAAAATAAGCTAAGTGACTGCAAGTATCTGCAGGCATTTTCAAGCACTATTCTTTAATGTAGAGTACAAAAATACAGATTTTTATGCTATGTTCATAAGATACCACTAGAAATCATTCTGCAATACTTTCCCTTTTCTTCTCCTCTGTGCTGTACTTCACTCTATGGGATTTTTTCTTGTATATTACCTGTGTGTTGAATCTCAGACTCATGCACAGTGGCCACGAGGATAGTTTTAATTAGCTCTTTCTTCTATTTTCTCACCTGTTATAGAGCCATAGAATGGTTAGGGTTGGAAAGCACCTTAAGATCATCTAGTTCCCAGCACCCTGACATAGGCAGGAACGCCTCCCCCTTGACCATGTCATCCAAGGCTCTGATCAACCTGGCCTTGAACACTGCCAGGGATGGAACATTCACCGCTTCTTTGGGCATCCTGTTCCAATGCCTCACCACCCTGACAGTAAAATACTTTTTCCTTATATCAATTATACCTGTTGTGTAAACATGAAGGACACTAGACTGCTATCTAACTATTTACAGATGTTGCTCATGAGAATAAATGGAACTCTGCCTACAATACTGACAGAGGCACAGTGATCTATGAAATCTTTATTTAGAAATGATGTCATAGATATATCTAGCTTTTTCTGGTTTTGTTTGTTTACTTTTCTAGTCTGTGCAAAACCTAAAATCTTCAGTCAGAATTCTTAGTACATCTGTGTCCATCCCTAGGTATCTCCTGATCAATGTTTTTTGATGTTTGAATTCAATTCCTGAGGATTTATCTTATTTCTGATTAATTTGTGCTAATCAATTTTTCCCCATCACTCCACCTCCTCTACATTTGCTCCTTTTCATCACATTTCCCTGTTGTTCTGGAAATTCCAATAATATCCCTAAGCAAAAGATCCCCTTCCTTTCACCTTTACTGTTTCAAATCCCGTTTTCAGTATACAGAATTGTTATCCCTGGACAATAAAACCACTGACTCCTAGCTATTAGATTTTGAAAAGCTGCTTGAGAAACAGAACCATCCTTTGGGTCAATTACAGTAGTGTATTTCTGTTTGAGCTGCCTGGGTTTTGGGGGATTGTTTTTTATTCTTTTTAGTTTCTGGGGTTTTGTTTGCCTTTATTGTTTCATTTGGGTTTTTTTGTGGGAGTTGGTTTTTTTTTTTGTTTGTTTGTTTGTTTAGAATTTCTTGGGGCTGCTAAGCCATATTCTCAGCTTGGGTAAACTGGCTTATTTTCCTTTAGCTAAGGGAGTTATGTTGATTTATGCAGTATCTGCTCTAATTTCTATTTTTTACCTACTGAATATCCTTGCACTATGAACCTGTGTTTTACTCTAGCTGTGGATTTTACAGATGCTTAGAATTAGCTTGAAGATTGTTTATGGTCAATGCCACATTCTAAGTAATTGTGCTATATACTGTAATTCATCAAGGATCTGCTACAGTTAACATCTAAAATCAGAAAATCACTGTAAGTCATTGATGATCATGCTTATCAGAGCTATATAAATAATATTAGCTCTTGGTGTTGAGTGCTAGAATAAGTGAGGGATAATTAACAGTTAGTGAATTATATATCTTTACTGGATCAATATCCCTAAGTATCAAACTAGGCATTTGACAGTTTACCTGGTTGAAAATGTATGTCCTGTTGAAATAAATTTTCCTCAATCCTGAATGACTCTGAGGGGAAACATATGGTAAATCAAAGTGGTTTGTTTGTTTTGGGTTTTTTTTGTTTGCTTTGTTTTGTTTTTTGATTTAGGGTGGTTTTTTTGGCTGTTTTTTTTTTTTGCTGTTGCTTTTCCAATTCAACAATTTGGGAAACAATTGAAACAGTTCTCCACAAAGATCTTGCAGGTAACTCACATTCAGTCTGAAACTATGGTATCTGCTCCCAAATACTACCTAATTTGGGGTTATATTCAACAAATGCTCTTGTAAAAAAGCACACAGGATGAATGAATTTGAAGAACCACATTTGTAGGATGATGCTTGCAATGCCGAGTAGTAACCAGATTCACAACATTTCCTCTGAAGTAAGCTTTCTGAACACCATTTTGTTAAAAGCTGCCAGCGTCACCTTCTCTGTGCAGCAACTGAGAAGCATTTGTTTTCATTTTTTTTAGATAAACTTCTATACTCACATGTCATAGGATATACTTGTCAATTTTTTAAATCTATACCAAAAAAATGCATAAAGATGAAGAGGCGAAGTTTCCAGGCACAGGCTGTAATGAAGTAGGAAAGAAGAAGACAAACTTGAAAGTCATTATCGCATTCTTTAATCTAATAAATCTCTTCCTTTTAGGTTAAAAGTATAATTATTTTTACTTGGCATATTTACCCATGGAACACGACATTTGTTAAAGGCACTGAAATATTAGTAATTTTTGCTTTATGAGTCCTTTTCCGATAAATCACCTGCACAGGAAGAGAAAACACTGTTTAAGACAAGTAATTTTTCCTACCAGCCTTCTGTTAGACAGTAAAAGAAATCTCTGCTCTGTAAACAAAGGCTGCTACATTTACTCATTTTAGAGAAACAATATTTTTGCATTACTTCGTAGAAAGGAAGTCTCTAAAATCATTCCCCCATTGACATTACTGTATTGGCATCAACACTGAACCATGTTGCTGGGTATGTCGCATTAGGGGCAACTGACTTCCCATTGACATTACTGTATTGGCATCAACACTGAACCATGTTGCTGGGTATGTCGCATTAGGGGCAACTGACTTCCCTGTTAGCAGCAGGAAGACATCTGTTTCATAAATTTTAGCATAGCGTGTCCCTTGATATAGCATCAGCATCCTAAATCAAGCACGGTATAAGCTCACTCTTGGAGAACAAAAGCCAGTTTGCAGTATTGTTAGTTTCTAATTGTGCATTAAAACCCAAATGAATTGTATTTACAAGAGGATACATGCATTCAAATCAGCACCCGCCTAAAAAGAAATGTCCAGTTTGGAGCAATTAAGGCATTATCACAAGGATGTTCCTACCCCAGTCATCGAAGTCATGTTAAATGCAACCTGCATACCAAGAAACCAGACTGTACATCAGCAACTTATACCATGTGAAGTGAAGATTAAAAGAAGCCACTGTTCTCCATCACACCATTTGATATGGCTCCTTGTGCAATGGCCCTGAGAAAGCTCAGCATGCACTGATGGTCTAAACAATCTCTGTCCAACAGCCTGATACATTCCTGCGAAAATACTCTTGAAGCATTTCAATGCTCTGACAAAGCATCTGCCACAAAGCAACTCTGAAAAATATAAGATTTCTAATGTATTACCCAGTGGGTTCAACTTTAATCTCCTAAATAGGTATCTCTCATATGGAGATGTAAAGCTACTGTGCACTGCCATTGGATTTTTTTCTCTTCTGATTGCTTTATGAGTGATACTTACTCCCTTCAAGGAGCCACACTGTTTGGATGACCAGCTGAAATACAAGGAAAGGAAGCAAAAAAACCACATCTGGACCTTTCAGTGTGAGGCACCATGCATTTTCATGAACCCCTTTCAACTGCTAATAACAACATACTAAAATCCAGCATGAAGAAAACTCAGCATGAACCTCAGCATGACACACCTCATGAGCATGAAGGACAAAGTCTATCACATTAACTGCTTACTATAAATTATTAATGTGGCTGTATTTATTGCATACAATTAAACAGCTCTTACTTTATTCTGTAAAGGACTGTTATAGGTTTGCCATGATGGCTACTTAATTTACATCCTGCTTTGCAGATTTTGTTGTGTTTAAAAGGAATGCTCACCGAAGCAAACAGTGCACAGAACAAATAAGAGTTTCCGAAACAGACAGTGAGAAAACTCATCATATGTTTGTATTCAATTATGCTGAGCTCTAATATGAAACATATCTAGTTTTTCAGAAGGGCTGAAATAATGCCTCTATGCTTTCCTTCCACTGTGCAAATAGGCTGGGCACAATATGACCTGTTAAATTTTGTCCAGTCGGTATTCCTCTGACTCTTTCCCAAATACATAGATTTGGGAAGATACAGTCTTTACATTTCTGTGGTCTATATTCTTTACTTTTACACTTATTAGAGAGAATGAATTGTTTGTAAAGCTTTGATGGAAGATAGAGTAGTCCAGTGAGTATTCATTGTCAAAGAGGAAAAAACATACATAAGTCCAGGAAGCCTTTTCCTCACCCTGAAGTGGTGAAATTTCAGGGTAAGAGGGTGCTTAGTAAGTTACATAACTGGATGTGTATCATTTTTTTATGTGTTTTCCACATATTTGTGATACTGAAATGAATAAAAATATGTTTTGGAAGTGTTAATGAACACTTCTGCTGTGATCTGAATAGGCTGCCCTCAGAACAGGAATGTGTACATTCCTTTTAGGATGCATTCAGAGTTTACAAGGGATGAGAAAGTAGCCATTTAAGAAAAATATAGTTCTATGTCATTGCCTTAGTGCTTTTACATAGCAGACAAAGTAAATCGAAGTTTCATTCAGCAGTCCTACCAGCAAAATGACTCCTCCTATTTTACTATAGTTACAGTGGAAGTATTGGCTAACCTATTCTTTATTAAAATGTTCATTTCCCTTGTACTGCAATGCCTCTGGCCTTGGCATATTTCTTGTGAGCTGCTGCTGGGAAATTCTCTGTGCTTGGCAGAAGTCAAGAATTTATGATGTGCCGCCGAGCAGCACTGAGGCAAACAGCAGAAGCTGTTATCCTTAGTGCATTTTTGCTAGGCTATCTGTTAAAAAGTGTATCTGATCTGAAATCCTGTTTGTGTTTCAATATTATTTTGATGTTGCCTTGCCAAAACCAAAAAAAACCAAACCCCCCAAAACACCCCAAAAAAACCCCAAAAAAAGAAACCGGAGCAACAAAATCCTCTTCCCATGACGGTATTCAGGAGCTGAATAATCCTATAAAGCACAGATCAAATGTTTCTTATCTGCAAGGCATTTTAAAATAAGTAGAAAAACAAGGATGAATTACCCTTGGCCTTGTTAAGCCAGGGTGTGATGTGTAGAATAAACCTGGTCTTCTATTACTATTCTGACTTTGGATAAGATCAGGACCTTTGTCTTGGAAGCTACGACAGACTTGGTTTGGGGGAAAATGTCTACAAGTGCTGTTGCTGTCACAGGCATAGTGAAGGTAAATTCCCACAGGATGTCTGCTAAATAATTCTGCGTATGGGTCCACAAGAGTGACTGCCTTGGGAACAGTATTTCTGCAAATGTATTTTTCAATGACAGAAAGTTGCATCTTGGAAATAATTTAACATTTCTTGCTTACTCACTTTATCATGCTTGCTGTTTATGGGGGTGATGTGAGGGGGATCTTAAAGGTTAAGTTTCCTTCAACTTTCTAAAAATTGAAGTGGTCTCTGCCACACACAGAAAAAGACTGCAGGATCCAATTCCTTATTTTAATTTATTGCAGCTAAAAAAGCTGTACTACTTCTGTCTTTAGGAAAACTCTCTGCAATGCCATCTGAAGTGTTTTTCTCCCAAAGAGTTTTGACATATCATCAAACTACCATGGCGCTAATAAAACACTACAAAGTTGATAAAACATGTTTACTGTTTCTGTGCCTGATCCTTCTGGCTCTAAACAAAGGTTAACCGACGAGCAGGCACTAGTCCCACATGACAGGATCAGCTGTGTCCTAGTCTTGGTGTATTTTTATCGCAGTCCAACCTTGCCTTGTTAATTTGGAAAGCTTTTTCTTAGGAGGGATATTTTAGATTCCTTGGGTGGTTGTGGTGTGTAAAGAATTGAAAAGGATATAACCAGAACAGTTGTTTCAAATCTGGACCCAAGTTCCCTGAAATGAGTTGAAAGCTTCCTATTTAATTTAGCAGGGTTTGGCTCAGACTATTAATTTTATTTTTATTTTTTTCTCTGAGAATCAAATACAACATTTTTATGGAGGCTTGAAATGGTAAATAATTTCTTCCAGTACTTAATGCAGTTCAGTGACTGTCTAAATTACTTTCTAATGCTTCAGTGTATCTCTGAAAATAGGCTGGCTGATTTATCAGTAAATGCACCTTTGTTGACAGTTGTTGTCCTTTATGCACTGCTATTTTTTATAATGCTTTTCCTCCTTCTAGATGATTGTATGTCACAGTACCTTAGCTTTTGGTCACATACGTCCTGATATAGAGTAAACTATGTTTTGGCGGAAATATATAATCTTCCATTGACTAATCCTGACCTGCAAAACTAACTTCAGTAACCATGCCTGTCTCGGTGACCCAGACAAAAAAATAACCTCAATAAATATGAACAGTATATGTTTTTTTCCAAATAAATGGAAAATGTAAGGCACAGTGACAAGTTTTTAGGAGCACATACAAAGCAAAATACAGTCCCTCTTTCAAAATTCCTGCTAGACAAATTCTAAGAGAAATCCGCTGCAAGAGCAGCATGCTGATTTGTGAGTCACCTGAACTTGTTTACTTCATTTTGAAAAATTCCTTCTCGACATCATTTGTGGCCCTCCTACTTCCCTTTTTCTATCTTGCTTTTGTAATCATTCTGTTAGACAACAGTTAGAGTTTGGTTTCTAACGAGGTCATCTCCCATGATTTATAGCTTGTTTTCTTCTTAAGCCAGAACCTCTCACATTGACTCATGCTGAGTATTATTTGATTGTTCAAATAGCTGTGTTGAATTCAGCTGAACCACTGATGAGTTGTGTTTCTTCTCAAAGAAAAAGTCAAAACTAGCAGAACTCATCCCTATAATACCTTTCATACCTTTTATGAAACATTACCAAATATAGATGAAAGAAGGGAAAACAGAACCCCATTTAGGCATTTTCTTCATAAATATTTGATATCTAAGTTAATTCCCATCTTTTCCAAGTATTAAATATTGTGTGATCAGGTGCTCACATTAAAAAATTTGTGCACAGATTTTTCCTGCCTGTGGTGCAGTTTACATCTTATTGTCTCATCTCAATCTATTAGGTATCTTGATCTTGTACATGGTTGTGTTTCTTCTACTGCTTCAGAGCAGGATCCTGAAAGCTAGAATGTCTTTTGTACTTAACCATTGTCACTGAAGAAACAATGTCATACTTATCGATTTTAACTGAAGCAGACATTAAGATGGATGTGTTTATTTTGCCTTACAGTTTTGCTTTTCATTTTCAACCATTGCCACCTAATGTAACCATAATATACTGAATAAACTGAATAGAGGGTTTTGTCCTCTCTGTTAAACAGTTGAATTTAAAATACTGTGTAACTGACATAGGAGGAAGAATAAACAATAGATATGAGTGGGAGGAGGGTCACTTTTATTATTAATTTTTTATGTTCTTAAAAAGTGAAGTGCCCCAAAGTTCTAGTATATTATAACTGTTAAAACCCAAGTGGCTAAGGTTTTCGGGATGTGTTTGCAAATAAAATTCATTCTTCAATGTTTTTTTGCAGTTCAAAATGGAAAGGAAAACCCAATATACTGACCAAAGGGCCTCTTTCAGGGGAAATAGATGGCTAGCAAACATGTCATGCATACTTGCTGCCAACAGCCTGAAATAAATAACAGATACTCAAAGCTGCTGCCAACTCCAGAAAAGAAAAAAAAAGATATATTTATTTTTATTTTTTTTTTTTTAAAGACCAAAAAACCTGAGGATTTAAAAGAATAAAAGGCAGTGATGTTTTGGACTTTAAGTCCTAAATAGCTTGGAGGTGTTATGTCCACTGTGGTTACTTCCTTTTTGTGCACTGAACAGTATACGATGAGCTGTATTAGGCCAGATCAAAGACCTGACTACTAAAGCCTCAATATCCTGTTTCCTCTCATGTTCACTGTTGGATATTTAGAAAATATATAAGCATATTTTTCCAGTTGATAACTAAATTCCATGTAGACTCTGTTACTTGTAAGATCCAGCCACCTGCAGTGTCGCAGAGATCATTTGAGAGGTTAGTTGTTAATTAGATCCCAAAAGATTGCCAGTAGTTTTCAAATCTTTCTTAAATTAGTGCAGTAAGATGATTACTGCAGCTGTCTGCAGAAGGGGAGGGATAGGGGAAAGTTAGGTTCACACTACAGAAATAAGTGCTGTGGGGTGCTGGCAGCAATTGAGGCTAGATGAACAGATGGGATTTACTATGCTGACTGCCAATGGTGAAAACCCATCCCTGTCTTGCGCCCAAGGCAGAGGGGCATCATTTCGTCCCATGTCCCTTGCAGCTTACCCTTTGAGGTTCATTTACCTCTGACAGACAGTGTGTCAGTCCTTTGTGCTGATAAAATATTTCACACTTGGCATGGTATTCTCTTCAAACTCAAGCTTTTTTATTTATTTATTTTTCTATGAACAAATAACGGCTCAGCATTGTTTAATATCTTCATTGGTGATCTGCATGAGGGGTTTGAGTGCTCCCTCA
The DNA here is from genome assembly GCF_004027225.2 of Strigops habroptila. Lineage (NCBI taxonomy): Eukaryota > Metazoa > Chordata > Aves > Psittaciformes > Psittacidae > Strigops > Strigops habroptila. The sequence goes on from NC_044302.2 coordinate 28,003,874, forward strand.
GTAAATTTTCACTTGGGCCACACCACCACCATGCAATGCTACAGGCTCGAGGAACAGTGGCTGGAAAGCTGCTTATGGAAAAGGACCTTGGGGTGCTGATTGACGGAGCTGAACATGAGCAGAGTGTCCCCAGCAGCCAAGAAGACCAACAGCATCTTGGCCAATATCAGCAATAGTGTGATCACCTCCTGTACTGGGCACTGGTGAGGCTGCACTTGTATCCTGTGCACAGTTTTGGGACCCTCACTACAAGAGAGACATTGAGGTGCTGGAGCAGGTCCAGAGAAGGGCAACGGAGCTGGTGAAGGGCCTGGAACACAAGTCTAATGAGGAATGGCTGAGGGAACTGCTGGGGTTTAGTCTGAAGAAGAGAAAGCTCAGGGGGACCATATCGCTGTCTACAGCTACCTGAAAAGAGGATGGAGCCAGGAGGTGGCTGGTCCCTTCTCCCGAGAACAAGTGATAGGACAAGAGGAAACGTCTCAAGCTGCACCAGGGGAGGTTTAGATTGGAGATTAGGAACAATTTCTACCCCAAAAGGGAGGTCAGTCATTGCAACAGGCTGCCCAGGGCAGTGGTGGAGTCACCGTCCCTGGAAGTGTTCAAAAACCATGTAGATGAGGCCCTCAGTGACATGATTTAGTGGTGGCCTTGGCAGTGCTGGGGTAAAGGTTGGACTTGATGGTCTTTTCCAACCTGGCTGATTCCATAATTCTATGATTCTATGATTCTATTTAAGAGTGCAATGACCTAATCAAACTTAGTATATCTTGTTTCACTCTGCCAACATTATTTCTCATCACCTCACCTACAGTGCAGTGTAGGATGTAGAATACAATTTATATCCTGTACACTGGTTTAGTACATTAAAACTGAGTATCCAAACATACTTCGGTTTCCTATGTAGGAGGAGTACAGGCCATTTTTTTTTTTCCCCCACTATTCTACAGCTTTCCAATATAAAATATATTTATAGAATTGTACCTCAACACATACTTATCTTCCAGTTCGTCAGCTTTTTGAAAAAGAGGTATCTTGGAACTCTCTGAAAAAACAAAAATATTTTGCAACATTTTAAAGAATATTTAGGGCTTGATTTGTGATTTATCATTTATATTTACTCTTTCACTAGTTTCATTTGATCTTTCTTTAGACTGAGAAACTCTCTAAGCTACAAGATAAAAAGAGAATAGAAGATAAGGTTTTAACATCACAGTCCATTAATAAAGATACATCAAGTTATACTGAAGAAGTAACATTATTCATAAACTACACAACTTTATAATGGAGAAGCTGTTTACATTTAACAAACACCACTAAACAGTAGCATTGGCTATCCATTGCCTGAAATAGGAAATAAAATACATTGCCATGGGTTAAAACTTATTTAGGAAACCAGGTTTTCATGTCAGTGTTTTTGAAAATCAACCATTCTTTTAAAATTGAGCAGTAGTGTAACATTTTGTATCATTTTGATTTTAATCAAATTTTAACACATATTGCTGTATTTGCTTGAACTTTTTGCCACAGGGTGATTTCAAGCAGTACTTGATTATTCCCCTCCCTCCCCCCCAGTGCGATTTTGTTATTACAAGAGTATAATATTATATACTAGAAAAAAAAAGTGTTTGTAAATGAAAAACTGGCTCTCGACATTTGGGCTCAGTAATGGCTTCCTCTAGTGAATATTGCAGTATCGAAGCTGAAACAGACACTCATATAACCAGTGTTTCATATGTGGTTTTGAGATGAGAGAATTCGTCGCAGAAAGATCTTTGGTTGCCTAAACGCGTTATACACAGAGTTTCTTGGATTTCCTCTAGAGGGTAAAAACATTCTGCCATACGGAGAAAAAGGAGGCTGGGTTATATGTATGATAAAACGAATCTGTGTGTTTAATCCAGATAACATTGAATGTATGCAAGTTAAATATTGAATATTTAATGCAGAAATAGTCCAGTGGCAGGCTGAAGTTGCCAGTTACCTCTATGTAAGACGAAAAAATCATCAGCATATAGTACAGTTCTTTCTCCAAAAACAGATTATGCAAAAATATTTCTTTAAGTACACAGCCTGCTGGATAACAAAATTTTGCTAGAATCAATGCAGATTTCAGTCTGCAAAACAATTTGTAGTAGTATGAGCTGTTTTAATGGTCAGATCATTTCAACTCTTCAAATATAATGCAGCAATGTGTCTTTACAAAATCAATAGCTTCTCCAATTACAGCTAACATGATTCTCAAGTCAGGCTACAAATGCCATGCAATTACACTCCAAGGCACTATTTCTTTCTCTTATGCCAGCTCTTAGATCTGAATAGCTGGAAGGAGCAATTAATTTCTTATTTTTTCGACATTTTTTTTTTTTCTAGTATGCTAATTATTATCAATTTTGCTTGCAAATTTTGCTTTTGATGTGAATTGCTAGGGAAGAAGCAGAGGCCCCTGCTTTTTTGACATATTTATTTAATGATTCTATGATTCTAATGGGAAAAAAATTGTGAGTTTTATCTTCTTTATTCCTCTGAAAGAATATTAATAAAATCCATATTGGACTCTGTAGCCATACTCAGTACAAATGAGAGTGAAAAACCCCAATTGATAAGTCCTATAGAGTATCTGTTAAATATATCTGGATTTTTGAGCCAGCAAGCCATTATCACAACAAAAAGGCCATTGTTAGGGTATTTTAGTCATGTCATCAAGTGATTTAAAAGCAAATTAATCTGAAACACCATTTTAATTATTATTTATTTTATTTTATTTGGCAACATGTTTTGTTTGGCAACATGTTTGGCAATATTTTTTGCATTACTGATATATAAAAAGTAAAAAACAAAAAAAAAAGAAAAAAAGAACCGGAAAAAATCCTTTGCAAATAGCTACTTGATTCAGAAGAAAATGACTGAATTGTTCACCCACTGTGAGCATATAAAAATTGCCTCCTGTTAGATATTTAGTTTCTGCAATTTTTAGAAAGTTTTGAGCCATTTCTTTAGTGAAAAAACTCGCTTCCTTGATAAATTATTTCCAGTCTGTTAGTCTAGAGATTCAAATTTAAATTGATCAGTGTGTTTATTGTGTGACTCCAAAGATTAAATGAAAATTTAGCTGGTATTAAGTTCACCTCTCTGTGTTTGAACCTAGTTTCCAGTGGAACGCTGAAAGTAACCATTATTGTTCCACTAGTCTGAAATGCTGGATGGGTGCTTAACAAAATTCTGTGAGAAAGTTTGCAATTCTCTGTGTCCTTATCTCTTTCCATAATGCTATACAGTTAATTTTGTTGCAGTTTATTGGCTGGAATGGTAGTTTTGACCAACAAAATCAATATCTAGTGCTGCATTCAGGTACATTCACTGGGCAATTTGGAGACTTACAGAAGTTTTGTGTTAAGAATTTGTAGAAGACATGCAATACCTTGATAACTAGAAACAGATTCTATGCCTTAGACTTATACTGACCTTAGACAGAAGGAATTGGACATACACACTAATAATGTTTACTAAACCATTCTGGACCAGAGAAGCCCACGTATATTGTTATCATACTTCTGCATTTTCTTCCTCTGTCTGTCTCTAGGCTTGACATAACAGTTTTTATTTTTCCTTCAGGGGAAAATGCAACTTAAATTGCTGTTTCATCTGTATTCCAGAGGCATTAGGTCAATGCTGACGGCTTATTCAAAAGAGTATTTTACTCTTAGAACTTAAAATCTGCCACAATGATTTTTCAATCCTTCACACAAAGGAATCATAGGGTAAAAACAAGAAATATTTTAATACCTTTTTTTTTTTTTTTTTTTGGTAGTGGAAATAATTCTTTTTTCTTTTTTTTTTCTTTTTTTTTTTCTTTTTTTTTCTCCTCTAGGATAAAAACAATTTAATGAGATAATTATCGACACTCATATTTCATTTCCGTAATTACTATAATTATGTGCAAGCATGTAAGAGAATTAACCTTGAGATTGCTATGATTTGCTAAAATTCCTCAGGAGTTTTCAAGCAGAAAACCTCTCTGTGTGAGAAGGTATTTTTGAAGAAAATAACAACACAGAGCCAAAAGCCGGGTAAGCACAGTGAACTCAGCTCATCCAGCCATCACAGTTAACCATAAACTAAAAGTAATGACCTCTCTGCTAGAAGAATGCCACAGGACACTGGAACACAAATATGCAGTTGACCTCTGGCCACAGCTGGGTTTGCATATAGCTGACTCCTAGATCCTTTGAGTCATTTCAGTTGCTCGCACTTCTGAGGCTGAGGTAAGAGTGTGTGATCAATGTGATCAGTCAGTGCTGGAGGAGGTGGATGGGCTTTCAATACAACGTTCAGGTAAAGCAAGGGTCATCAGGGGAAATTGGTTGAGTGCCCAACCTTCATGAAAGGAAACAAAATAGCTCTACCCTAGCCAATGCCAGAACAATTATATAACAGGTTTTTTGTTTTTTCTTTCCCATGTCATTGTTCATCACACAATCAACAAAATTAAGGCCATCTTTAGCCCACCCCACAGAATTTTTTTTCTCACTGGGAATGACAGTAGAAAATAATTTCAGTGAAAATAAATTAAATTTCTGGATTTTGAATTGTGTCTCTATTTCTTTGTTTCCTCATGAAGAAAAGCACATACTGAGCCTGGATATCAATTTATATTTTCCCTGATAAATGTCACTTCCTGAGCACATACATGGCTTTGCCACACCATTTTTCTGTGGTCTAGTAATGGCAAGTTCATGCACATATTACTAGTCATTTTTTCTTTTTTTTTTTAAGTGCCTGCAAAAGACAGTAAGCTCCCCAGTACATTTGACTGCATCTTCAAACCTTTCAGCAGGGCTGCAAACTCATACCTGGCTTTGGCTGCTCTCTGCTGCTCATCTTCACCTTCAGGTTTTCTTCTGAGTTTTTTGTTTGTTTGGCTTCTTCACTAACAATTCAACTAAAATTATCTGTGTCAGCTTTTAAGCTCTTTGCACTAAATAGATGCAATATGGGCAGAAAAGAATTTCCACAGTGAACAGCATGGCTGAGTTAACTTCCTCCAGCAGTCAGTAAAAAGCACTTGAGTTAGCAATTTTAAAATCTGGGTGATATTGCTGATCATATCAAATGCAGTTGACGTAAAAAAATCTGTAAACCAGATTTTAAACACAGGCAGTGCACAAAGATTTTATGGTCAGTCTTTGTGAAAATGGGTTTCTGAAACCTCTTAAGAGTAACTTCTAGATGTTAGGTAGCCTTTCATTTTGTGGCATTTATAGAGCAAAAGAAGCCCATCTTTCCTTAAATTTGGCTTCTGTCAAATGTCAAGTTCATAATTCAGCATTTGTGAATGCAAAGAATATTAAAACTAACAATACTACTCAGCTTATCTTTTTTCCAGTAAGGTCTGAAATTTCACTGAACTAGACTTTGCAAATATTTGCAAATATTCCATTTGACACACCGAAAAAAAGATCTCCATAGAAGTTGAAATGAAGAGTTGAAATGGGAGTTGAAATGAAAACTTTGTAATGGAAAATGGTAGCCATCCTTAACTATGGATACTCTGTCATATTCGTATTAAAGTGTTTTGGTTTTATACTGTCTTTTTTACAAAAAGTATAACAGAAGCACATTAATCTATAGTCAAATAGGTTTAAGTATAGGTCTATAATAAAATTATTTATTGTTTTAATTTTACAATGCATTTTTAACATTTATAGTTGAAATACAGGACCCTTCATTTTCCAGATGCTATAGGGGTTTTTTTAGTAAGAGTTTAATTATTGGTTCTGAGCTCAGCTAAGGGGGAAGGGAAAAGTTTCCCACAGTTTTTTTACTGTAAATCTAATTAGACATTCTGACAACATGTATTATATATTTTGCTGGTTTTTTACAGAAGAGATAAAGTATTTCCAGAACAATAAACTGCTGCACTGCAAAACAATGACACATTAGAAAACAAAGATTCTGACCTGCTGAAAAGTGATGATTTCAGGAGAGCTACAATAAACAATGGCATTTTCTGAGCTTGTCTGGGATAGCAGGGGCCCTGTGTGACAATATAAATACTCATCAAGGATTGCTTTGCAGTTACATGGTGTTGACTTAAACCTAGATGTTTGTGGACAGGATGTTAACAGGAGGGTATCTATCTGACATGGAAAATCTTGTTTTCATTTCAGCCTGATTACTTGGCTTTAATGATTGCTAAAACTGTCTTCTATTCTTTTATGTGCAAGGTATCAAAATTAGAAAGAGAGAGTAGGGTTTGGGGCTTTCTTTTACTTTTCACACAGATAAATGGGAAAAAGAAAAAAAAAGCAAAGTTGTATTGCTTAGCAGATTCCTTAAGATCCAAATTTTTATTCTTCTCTGAGATCCCAAAGTCATGATCTCTGTGCAAGAGTTGTGAGCTTTATTCTTTGGGCAACTCACTCCAAAACTGTATGTAAAGCAGCCAAACAGGTGCAAGTTAATGCTGCTGTTCAATGGGAAGCCACTAGCTTCTGAAAACCATATATATCCCTTTTTCACTGAACCTTACTGGCAAAATACAGTGGGAAAAAGAACACTTAGCATAAATCACTTTCCTTGAAAAGATGAACTAACGATTTCTGTCATGTCCAGATGGATTAGGTACAGGAATTTCCACTGTCTTGGGATAGTGAGATGCCAGAGTGGTATACAGAAGATGCAAAACCAAGCAAATAAAAGACTTCAACCTTCTGTGCTCCAGACTCAAACTGAATCAATCTTCTATGATTGGCAGAATTTTGCGTTTTTCTCAACACAGAATTTACAGAGGTTGTGAAGCTTTGTCAACAAGCTGGCCTCTGATTCTTAACCTGCTTCCTCATAGAAACTTATTGGTTTAAATTTGTCATAGGGTCCAGAATTTTTGTTTGGATAAATCATGTAACTACTCTGGACATATATCATAATGATATTTCCCATTCTGAAGAGGATAGTACAGTAATGCAAAAAATAATTAGTGCTTGAGAAAATACAGGCTGTATTTTTAAATAATATATTCTTGAAAAAGGTCTAGGTTTGTCACAACTTATTTTCTTCTGTTATCTTCTATTTACTGATCTGAAATAAAAAGAAAAATAATAAAAGTCATTTTGAAATGAAAAGGAGAGATTCAGTCTATCAGAACCTGAAAGTGAAAGTTTAATTTTAAACGATGAGGTGGGAAAAAAACACTTTAGGAAAATTTCATTTTTATATGGATGAGACTGTCCTCAAAAAATCTTACCCAGTTTTAATCCAAGTATGTCTCTGTTAGATGATAGGTGCTGTTTATGTGTATGAAACTCACAAAATTTCCCATCCTTTTAGTCTCTTGGGAGGTAGTTTTATAATTGCTGAATGTTCATGAATCAAAATTATTTTTTCATGTCCTTCTTAAAGTCCTAATAAACAGCTGCTTCATTTGCCACGTGTGTTAAGAGCATTGAAGAGATTTGCTCCCAAATGTTACACTTCATTGAAGTAAGGAACACACAGAGGTCCTTTACTCTGGTTCATGTAATTTTAATATTTTTCCTTTAATTACTTTGGAAACTCAACAATTCCTTTTGAGTACTTCAAAATGAAAAATGCTTTTATGTTTTTTATTACTAAGACTTAGCCAACTTGAGAGATCAAATGAGTCATAATCTGGAGTTCAGTAAAGGCTTTTCTTTTCTTTCTTCTTTTACCATAACAAGTAATGGAAATTAGTGTCTGTTTCGCTAATGAAAAATATATTTGAGAAGAATAAATATTAGCTGAAGTAATATGATTAAATGCATATAATAATTTAAAAGAAGTCATGCTGATTGAGGTCTAAAATTAGAAAACACTGTTTCCCAACTTACTAAACATCTTTCTTTAAAGTTAATTTTTGTCTATGGTTTCAGTATAAACCTCCATCATTTCTGATCAGTGTAACTTTTGTAGCCATGCAGACAGTACTTCTTATGCAAAACTTTGTATTTTATGCATCGTTATGTTATATACGTAATGTTATTTAATCATTGTATTTCCTGGTTTGTGTTGATATAATTAAAAAAAAAAAAAAGTTTTTGGTGTTTTGCTTGACAGTGCACCTATATGCTATTTCAGGGGGATGTTTCGGAGTCCACGTTTGCATTTGCTTTCCATTTAACTACTGAGGTAAAGAAATTTTCCAGTAGCTCAGTTCAGCTTCTAGTGTTTCAGGCCTAAGGAAGAGCTTACATTCTGGAGAAATTTCTCTGCCTCCTTTCGGCTTTATCAGTTGGTCTAAACCAAGATATTACCTTGCCTTGTTCTATTATTTTAAACCACTGTGGTTATGCTGATTCAGCTGGATATACACAGCACCCTGAAGTTGGAATTACAACATTTCAAGACTCTTTTTCAGTTTCCCACTACCTGATGAAATAATCAACTTCAGCTATATCTACCATAAGCAAGGTTGTCAGTAAAGTTGGGACTCTAAAACACCATCTAAAGCATAGCTTCCTACAAAGACAAAATAAGCTATTATCTAAAGGTGTAGATGTATTTCAAACAAACTCTGCTTTTCTGCAGTTGTAGGTGTACAAGAGCCAGCTGAAGATGAAACAGTAAAATATCTGCATCTGAGTCGGACAAAAGAAGTACAAAATAGGCTTGTTCTTACCTTTCTGGCTGATGCCTAGTGTGTAGTCATACAGCACAATAGCTTAATGACAGTAACTTCCAAGTAAAATCAGAGCCCTGCATAGACTTCATAACAGTCTGTAACTTTAGTTAGCTCTGAAACAGTACAGGTACTGTAGGCTATTACGCACAACTTATGATGCCCAAGTATATTTCATTACTTATTAATTTTCTTTCAGTGTCCATTAAATATTCTGCAAATTTTGTATGGTCACTACAGTTCTTAGTGGGGTAGTAGCAACAACTGGTCCCAGCTTTAAGCAAACCAGAAGGACTTTTTACAAGGACATTTAGTGACAGAACAGGACAGAATGGCTTTAAACTGACAGAGGATAGATTTAGGTTAAATATTAGGAAATTCTTCCCTGTGAGAGTGGTGAGACACTGGCACAGGTTGCCCAGAGATGCTGTGGCTGCCCTGTCCCTGGCAATGTTCAAGGCCAGGTTAGACGGGGCTTGGGGCAACCTGGTCTAGTGGAAGGTGTCCCTGCTCATGGGTGGCGGTGGGAACTAGATGAGCTTTAAGGTCCCTTCTCACCCAAACCAGTCTGTAATTCTATGATTCTTTAGTAGGTATCAAAAATAGCTATATTTATAGGTCATACTGTTAAGAAATTGGCTGTTTCTTCAGATTTAATATTTTAAAAGTGTTGATTTTTGAAAAATATGGTGAAATGACAATTAACTCACCTTTCACTGCTAAGCAACAAGAAATCAGTTCATTTATGTATATCTTCTTATATTACTGTGACATCCTACTTTCTTTTCCAGTTGCTGCTTATTAAAATTGGTCTGAAGGACAACTATCCTGATCACAAGTTTTCCTTAAACCCTTGGAATAACAAGTAGTCACTCATTTTGTTCCCTTTGCAGTGGATAGTCTAGCATGATCACGACCTTGAGCTACAGAAAGGTAAAAAACCGGTACACAAGTGGCAAAAGGTATCATAGATAGCTTCATATGTATAGACATTGATGCATGTGTTACTTGGCACTAGGGAATTTAAGAGTATAATAAGGTGCCTTCTTTTACTTTTTAAAGACAGTGACATACAGAAAATGATTGATTACAATGGAGAGAATTGCAGAACACCATGTCCTCCTGACTAGATAAATGTATTAAAAATGTGAGGAAGACCAGTAGGCGATATAAGGCAAAATAAATATGAGATCATGATGCAGGAACGCTGGAAAGAAAGCAAAAGCCTGTGCTATATTCAGACATGCATACAGAAAAGAAAGTTTCAGGTAAGAAACGAGGGAGAACAGAGTTGTTCTGCATAGGACTGCTTATAAATTAACCTAACTATCATCATCATTGTTTGTAATCTGCATTGTAGTGCAAATCCTTAGACTGAAAATTGAAGGCTAGATCCTTACTCCCAAACCAGGACATAATATAAAGCACTGTAGAAAACACTGTATGAAGAACAAAAAAAGGAGCTGATAAGCAACCAGGCAACACTGGCTGCTTTGGTGATAGGTAGTAACAGCAATAGCATTATTTCACAACATTTTAGTGGGAATTATGGCAAAGACCATTTTTCTCCCCCCCCTCAGTGTTTCTTGGAAGGCATTCTAAGCGTCAGGCAGGAAAAATTGTAGGGGTATTTGCCTGGCATTGATTATTTAGAGGAACTTCTCAGTGTACATGTAGTTACTCAGGACAAGGGTAAGAGAAAATGTGGAAATTCTGCAGGATGACTTAGTTGTTCATTCAAACACAGACAAGTGACTAGCAGAGGATCACCACTTTGTTTCAGTCAGAAGGAAAGAGATCTGCACCAAGCAGAGATATTTTTCAATCAGCATGAAAAAGATAGCTGAACTCAGTGGTAAATTCGGTTACCTAGTGATAATGAGCAGAAGTGAAAGGGATAATAAATCAAGCAGAGCGCAAGCAACAAGCTACATCAGATCTCAGCTTGGGGAGGATAAGAACAAACTGAATTTTGATGAGGAGCATTTTGGTAGAGTGCAAGAAGCCATGCTGGAAAGATTTTAATGTGCCACTGAATTGTAAGTTCATTAGAAACAGAGATAGAAATCCAGACAGCCATTTGCAGGTAAGACCTTCAATAAGGCATGAAAAGGAGATAAAACAGTAGTATATATTGGGAGATTTATATTGTCTGTCTATCCTTTTCAATTACTCATGCACATTCTCAGTATGAATGAGAAACTTTCATTGCCTCCACAAATTATTACCTCTTACAAGTATATATCCTGCCGTTTATACACACTGAGCAACCCAGCAATTCCGTTCATCTCTTTGAAAGCTTTTTGGAGTTAAGTTAGATTTGCTGTCACCAGCAGACTTGAGATGACTAGCACAATCCTGAGTGAACCTCACTAACACCTCCTGGTCTGCGACCTCAGATCTTCCACATAAATAAGGACACAAATACCTGAGAATGCAAGTTTCCAAGCATTGTAGAGAACCATTAATCAACCTTCTGCAAAGGTTATAACAAAGGTTCATTACCTTCTGAGGTGGAATACCCCAAGATTTTCTTTCCTCGTTCATAAGAAACACTGAGATTTGAATGCTTTTATTGGTTTGTGTTAGAGACCGGAATGTTTTCTGCACTTCTGTACGTCCCCATTGTCATGAACATTTAATTTAAGACCATTACTTTCTATCACCATACCCAGTCATCATCTAATATCTATCCCTCAGCTGAGAAACAAAATGTTAGGTAGAGAGCAGAAAGATCTATTTATGTGCATATTTTTGTATGTTTTATTTATTGATTTATTGTCACTGCCCATGGCAGGGGAGTTGGAACTGGATGATCTTTAAGGTCCCTTCTAACCCAAGCCATTCTGTGACTCTATTTAGAGAGGTTTTAAAGTATTTAATTATTTTATAAGATATTTGGCTGCTGAAAATATTTGTTTCCAAATTGCCCACAAGTAAATCAAATATTGGACAACTATGGCAATAAGCCAGTGTCTTTTCTGAAGATGAAATCTCAGTTTAAATGGATTACCCTTTTGCAGAATTCTATAAATTTTTTTCTATATTTTGGGGTGCAGATAGTTCAGAAGTAATTCTATATAAATAACCATGTAAATACTTGCTCGAGCTTCCATTGTATTTTCATCAGGTTTCCTGCACTTCCATCTTTGAGCAGAATTTAATGAAATCAATATGGTTTTCTATTATTTTTTTATGATTACACAGCTGAAGCAAATTGAGAAGAATGGTTTATGATATGGCAGAAAATCAAAATGAAAAAAAGCCCGTGTGTGAAGATGTTTATCAACTGCTTTGCAGAAACAGACTGCAGTGGTATTTCATATTTACAAGTGGTAACTCAGCTGTTTGTCACTTCTCCTGAAACCTAAGAGCCATACCTGCTGTGGCCACCCACTGCTTTAGGTATCTGACATTACCAAAAATCATGAATCACCATTACCCCTAACTGCAGAGAAGAAAGACTGCACATCTAGCTATTTTTTTTTTTTTCCTCAGACAAAATCACCAAGGAAAGTTTTTGGGCTTTAAGAAAAAGAAACTCCCACTTTCAACATGTAACCTTTCTTCATCCCTTCCATCACCACTCTGGAATCTTACTCCTTATTTTTCTGACATTATATTGTGGTTGGAAAAAAAAGGACAACAGAAAGAATCTAAAAGTTCATTGTTAATTTCCTATGTGAATACCATACATGGGAAATACTTTGTTGTTCAAGAACTGACTGAGATTTTAGAAGTACCTGTACATATTCAGTTTGTGATACCAGTTATGACAGAAGGAAACACATTGGAACATATGTGCAGTCATCATTGGCAATGGCATCAAACCACGAATCAGGAAAAAAAGGTTGGCTTTTTTTCCCTTTCTGTAGTGCTCATGTTTTGATAACAAAGTTCATACACAATTTTAGAAAATGAAGGGAAGGATTAGCAATCAGGAGCCAACAAAGACTGAGGACTCTCTTTTAAGGCTCATAAATTTTGCAACCCTCTTACTAAGGGAAGAATACACAGGAATGATGGATGCTGTTTAATGTTGTATACTGTTTAGTTATTACGGACAAAATGAATCAGAAACTTTTTTTTTGTTCTTTCCTTTTGTCCTGGGTTCAGCTGTAACAGTTATTTTTCTCCTGCTTAGTAGTGGTGCAGTGCTGCGGTTTTGACGTGAGCCTGGGAATGATGCTGGCAACACCCATATTTTTAGTTGTTGCTAAGTAATGTTTACTCTGACCAAGGACTTTTTCTGTCTCATGTTCTGCCAGGGAGGAGGGGCACAGGAAGCTGGAAGGAAGCAGAGACAGGACACCTGACCCAAACTGGCCAAAGGACTATTCCATACCACAGCACGTCATGCCCGGTATATAAACAAGGGGGAGTTACCCGGAAGGCCCAGGTTGCTGCTTGGGTCAGGCTGGGTATCAGTTGGTGAGTGGTGAGCAATTGTATTCTCTCCCCTTGTTATTTCCCTTATCATTATTATTATTCTTTGTGGTAGCAGTAGTGGTTTTGTATTGTACCTTAGTTACTGGACTGTTCTTATCTCAACCTGTGGGAGTTACATTCTTTCAATTCTCCTTCCCATCCCTCTGGGAGTGGGGTGGGGAACAATGCAGGGGAGTGAGTGAGCAGCTGCGTAGTTCTGAGTTACTGGCTGGGCTTAAACCGCGACACCTTTCTGCTTCTTTCTGCCTGGTTTAAGTTCCTGACTGTTCTTCACTGCTTCAGGGAGATAGGATGACAATCAAGCTAAACCTAATAATTTAAAATATGTACTCTTGGCAAAATGTAACTAAGAATATAATGAAAGAATATATGTTTTATGAAAAGTAATTAAGGGTGGGAACAACTTCTTTATATGAGAGAATTAGATTAATTAAAATGGGATATAACATGCACTGTCTATGCAGTCTATATATAGATTATATTAGGGGAAAACTAGAGAGTTTAAATGGAATTATTTTCATGCTACCTCAAATTTTAGTGCTTTTGCTCAAGTCAGTATAGTTTATTGTTCCAGATCAACAAGTAAATAATATTTAGTAAAGTACTGGTTCTAAACATCCTGGCTGTTTATTCTGGCATTCTTCCCTTAGAGTTGTATGTAGGCCTTTCCTTAGTCTCCATAAAATCATGAGAAAGAAACTGAAATCATATACAGTAAACCAACTTCTGCTTTTTCTATTGTTATAGTATTTTACTCCATCTAGTGGGTGTGCCTGTTATCTATCTCCCCTTGACCCACAGACCCATGCTATTGAAGTCTCAACTCTTTCAGTAATCTCTGAACTCTGAGCTGTTCTTTTGTTCTCTCTCTGTTGGTTCTTCCTTCCAACCAAAAGATTTCTCTTCCTGATTTTTCCATATTGTACTACTTTTAGCTTTTACCTCAGCCTGGTGCCTGTTAAGGAAAGGAAATTAGAGCTAACAGAGACTGGTTTAACTTATTTACAGAGGATGAATTCAAGGATAGAATCACCCTAGGATGTTCCATTTCACCCTAGGTGTTCCATTAACATTAATCTTCTTCTAGGTTTTTGTTCTTGGGCTGATCATCAATAAACAAAATATCATTAGCCCTGCAGATTTTCTATATTGAGAGATTTGGTGATCCCTCTTCTATTGACATTTTAAAAGTGATGTCAGAAAACCAGGAGAACGAAACTGGTAAAAAACCCACTAAGTTAGAAATGAATACCTAATACCATTTACATGTTTTCTGATTTGAAGCCTTTGGAACAGTTCAGAAAGAACCAGGTTACCCCTTTTATTTGTTAATTTACAGCTCTGGAAAAAAAAGAGAGTGCCACTTAAATTTCCAGAATGCTTTAGTTACGTTCTTTTCTCCACCTCTTTAAAAACTTGTCTGGAAATTAATGGAAGTTTAATGCAGTGTGATATGCCACAATTTATGTGCCCCTTGGCACACTAAATGATAGTTACCTTGTCAAACCTGTGAAAAACATACATCTTAATTTGCAATAAAATTCGCAATAAAAGCAAATACTGACCGCTGTTGAAGTTCATTAGGCAGTGCTGTCCACCAGAAGAGTCATGAGTTGAAATCAAGGAGAAGCACAGATAGCAAACATCAACTGTAAATAAGACTATTTCTGCAAAATACCATACCATTTAGTTTATGGGATTAAAGACATACTCTTTGAGGAGTTTCTGTATTTTGACTACTCCTTTAATTTTTTTTTTTCTTTTTAAGCAGGATTTTAAAGAATATTTTAAAAGAAATATCTTGTAAGAAGAATGAAAAAGTGAGGACACAGCTTAAAGTAAGATAACAGTTTGAAAATGAGGTAGGTTTTTAGTTCACTGTTCTTCTGGCGAATTTAGTAGAATCACAGAACAGTTTGGGTTGGAAGGGACCTTAATGCTCATCCAGCTCCAACTCCAATTAGGTCAGGTTGCCCCAAGACCTGTTCAGCCTGGCCTTGAACACTGCCAGGGATGGGGCATTTGTATGTTAATAATTTATAATTTGCATAATTTTTATGTTAAACTCAAACTTTTAAACTCAAACGTCAAAATAATTTGTAAGATGACACTGAACAGAGGTGAGATATTTTTGTTACCCAAAATATTCAAGAAGAAGGCTGAAAATAAAAAAGCCAATTTCCTGAAGGCTGACGCTCTTTTACAGAGACTTCCAGGTGAGAGCTTCAGGCAAGCCTGTGGACAAACTTCTCAACCCTTCATCTGCAGATTGGGAATTTTCAAGGTGCATTACAATGCTCTACGTGGCCTGCAGAAGACTTCTCTGGGCATCCATCCTTGTTCTTCTGCCCATGGCTCGAAACCTCACAGGCTCTCAGCAGTGCTAGAAGGGCTCTGCAGCCAACACCACAAGGTGTTCCATTAACATAATTCTCATTGCAATATGTAATTATGCAGAACTATTTTCACATTCTTGAATCACTATTAAATGATTGTGCAGGTTTTCTTCAAAACAAGTGTAAAAATGGGTAGCACTACTTCCCAGCTGAGACAATTTGGTGTTTATTTGACAATCATGTGCCAGGTGCTTTTCTTAAATCTTGGGGAACAGGACACAGCAGGAAAAGGAATGAAAAGGAATCTGAGGAAAAAGATAATGATTGACATGCAATTGCTGCCACTTTTTTTTTTCTTCGATTTTTCTTTTCTTCCCCTCGATCCCTTTTTCTTGCCCCTTGGTCCATCCCCAACTCCAGTTTTATTCCATCACAGAACCCTGTCTTTTCACTGCCTGTGGTTAAACTTTTCTGTTTTTTGGAATATATCCCGTGACTCTTTTGTGTGATCTGTTTTGCTACATCTACTTTCGTTGCAGGAAGGTATTTTCCAAGGATCCTGTATATTAAACTTTTTGATATCAATAACAGGTGTGTGGTAATAGTAATTGTGAGAGATTAAAGAATGTTCAGTGAAGAAAGACTTCAAAAAAATTTAGCTGCTAAATCTACTGAGTCTGTGCTGAATTTGTGCGAGATATATTTTTTTCATTTAATTTTCCTAAGGTGTTACTGAACTGACAAAATACATTTGAATAGTGAGAGACTCAGCAAAAGACAAATCTTTGAAACACAGGATTCTTTCTAATCAGACATAACACTCTGAATCAAGGGTATTTAAACTCCAGCACAAAGCAGGTATGAGTCCCCCAGATATTCTGTAGCTGAAGAAAGAATGCACATGACATTCCCATGACAGATACAAAGCCACCTGAATTTCCAGCTCAAATAGTTACAATGCAAAAAGTTACAAACCACTTGTCCTGGGTTCAGCTATAGCAGTCATTTTTCTCCATAGTAGCTGGTGCAGTGCTGCGGTTTTGACTTTCAGCCTGAGAAAAAAGCTGATAACACCGATATTTTTAGTTGTTGCTAAGTGATGTTTACTCTGACCAAGGACTTTCTCAGTCTCATGCTCTGCCAGGGAGCAGGGGAAGCCGGGAGGAAGCAGAGATAGGACACCTGATCCAAACTGGCCAAAGGGGTATTCCACACCAGGGCACATCATGCCCAGTATATTAACCGGGGGGAGTTACCTGGAAGGCCCAGATCACTGCTCTTGTCAGGCTGGGTATCAGCCGACGAGTGGTGAGCAATTGTATCCTCTCCCCTTGTTATTTCCCTTATCATTATTATTCTTTGTGGTAGCAGCAGTAGTTTTGTATTATACCTTAGTTACAGGAATGTTCTTTTCTCAACCCGTAGGAGTTACATCCTTCTGATTCTCCTCCCCATCCCTCGGGGAGCAGGGGGAAAAAGAAAGGGGGCAGTGAGCGAGCGGCTGCGTGGTTCTGAGTTACCGCCTGGGTTCAAACCACGACAGTTCTTTGTGGTGCCCAACGTGGGGCACGAAAGGTTAAGATAACGACAAATCTGACCAGAGTGTGTCTAATCATATTTGTGATAAGCATTCATTGTTACTACTCATCACAATGCTGATTTGTTTGTTCTCAGAGTTGTTGCGTTTGATCTCAGAGTTTCAGCACGTCGTACTTTACTTACAGCCAGTATTTGCTGGTTTAGTGCTTATCGGCTGGAGGGCCTGGGCTAAGGTTCTTGTTTCACTGTACTTCATGGTAATGACTTGTAATACAATAGACTCATAGATCATGAAACTGGTCTGGCTTGTGCTCCCGGCGTGGCCATCACCTCTACACTTTGGGAGGTATATAATGAAATTTTTTAGCAATTACATATATTTTTTTTTCTCCTCGGGGGGTCAACCTAGGAAGGAGACATTTCCTTACACCCCCTGCTCCCCCACCAGCCTATTTACAACAACATTTGAGAGTTTTGGATGGCCTTTGAATACTCCTGACACCTGCCTGCTGATTGTGCTGGGGATCAGCATGCTGGCACACATTTGGAGTGTGTTTTACCCATGGCCATCCCGCCCTGGGAACACACTATTTCATATGATCTCAAAACTTAAGCAGTATCGGATTCAAATCTGGTCTAGGGTTAGAAGACGATATAGGAGGACCACCAAGAGATTTTCCCAGAGGCTGGAGTTGGAGTAGTTGCGTTGTCTGTTGCTTTGCCATCAGATCCAGAGACACTTTTTTCCCTTTGAAGGTTAGTATTGAACAGGGCTCTGTAGGCGTAGGCCAAGCCCCAGCACGTTGCCATGATTTGTCCCTCTCTGGTATAACCAGGACAACAGCACACTTCGTTTAAGTGTTTTACAAGTTTTTTCGGATGTTCGCTTGTTCAGTGGTGAAGTTCCAAAGCACTGGAGGGGCCCACTGGCCTAGATACTTGCCCATACTATCCCACATCCCCTACCAGGCACCAGCTTCTGGGAAAATCAAACGGTACAATAGGCTGTTAAAAACTACACTGAGAGCAATGGGTGGTGGGACTTTCAAACACTGGGATACACATTCACCAAAAGCCACCTGGTTGGTCAACAGTAGGGGATCTGCCAACAGGGCCGGCCCAGCCCAGTCAGAACTTTTACGTACTGTAGAGGGGGATAAAGTTCCTGTGGTGCACATAAAGAATTTGTTGGGGAAGACAGTCTGGGTTATTCCTGCTTCAGATAAAGGCAAACCCACTCGTGGGGTTGCTTTTGCTCAGGGACCTGGATATACTTGGTGGGTAATGCGGGAAGATGGGGAAGTCCGATGTGTACCTCAAGGGGATTTGATTTTGGGGGAAAACAGCCAATGAACTCAATTGTACGCTGTTGCCTGCTCTATAGCACTTTTATAGCCCACCAACTAGATATCTTCAGGTCACCAGCAACTGACCCTGACTTCCCTCCAATCATCACCCCAACAAAGAATGAACTTTGAGGAAACCAGATGAGCTCAGCAGTGACCAGACGAGTTTGGCAGTGTCATCAGCAGGCAACAACCCAGCACTACACACCGTCCCTCCTGCCCTGAAGGACTGTGACAAGAGATGGAGCTTAAGATCATGGTCTGGATGAATTCAGCAACTTTATAGGGATTGGTCCATGGACTATGGAATGATATCTTTCTCTTTGTGTGTGGGTGTGTGTATATATATGTATATATATATATGAGACAAAAGCGATATTATATTGAAAAATGTGGGATCTGAGCATGACATGAATGGTATGGAATAAGGAGTGGATACTGTCCTGGGTTCAGCTATAGCAGTCATTTTTCTCCTTCTTAGTAGCTGGTGCAGTGCTGTGGTTTTGACTTTCAGCCTGGGAACAACACTGATAACACCGATATTTTTAGTTGTTGCTAAGTAATGTTTAGTCTGACCAAGGACTTTCTCAGTCTCATGCTCTGCCAGGGAGCAGGGGAAGCCAGGAGGAAGCAGAGACAGGGCACCTCACCCAAACTAGACAAAGGGGTATTCCATACCATGGCACGTCATGCCCGGTATGTAAACTGGGGGAGTTACCCGGAAGGCCCAGATCGCGGCTCGGGTCGGGCTGGGTATCAGTCGGCGAGTGGTGAGCAATTGTATCCTCTCCCCTTGTTATTTCACTAATCATTATTAGCATTGGTGGTAGCAGTAGTGGTTTTGTATTATACCTTAGTTACGGGACTGCTCTTATCTCAACCCATGGGAGTTACATTCTTCCGATTCTCCTCCCCATCCCTCCGGGAGTGGGCGGAAAAAGAAAGGGGGCAGTGAGCGAGCAGCTGTTTGGTTCTGAGTTACCCTCTGGGCCCAAACCATGACACCACTGTAAAAAACGGTCTAAAAGAGAGCAATTGAATTACCAAAAAAATAAGCTTTGTACCTAATAACATGATGAAACCTGATTATTTTCTTAAGAATATTCCAAACCATATTCTGAAGTCAGGAATACAAGCTACTTTAATATCTTGGATCCTTTAACAATTCTGTGCATAGCATAACTTATTTTTGGAGGTGCAATCAATCTAAAGACCACTATTGCCAGCTTATTTATACCTAGATTGAAAGCTATCACAAAGTATACCAGCTTGAAATTTTTAATTGGAAAGTATGTTTTCATCAGAAACGAAATTTTCTTCAGGAATTTGTTTGAGAAATTTTCACTTCTAAAAACAAATAAAATTAGCACATACTCAAATTTTGACTGGAAGTCAAAACTGCCAGGAACCTGATTTTACTTTTTATTTGTTTGAAAATATATTGACTTGGGAGGTATCTTACATCTTAAATTGTTATACATTTTAGCACAGTATTTTTATCCAGATCCAGGTAACACATCCAGATGTAGATTATGATACACATGGCTTCCTCATTGAACATTTTTATTTTGGATGGAAAAAATAACATTGACATTTTTGAGTTTTATGCAGAGCCACGTTTTCTTGCATAAGCTGAGCTCTTCCTAACAGACACAAGCAGTTGGCTTTAAAAAAATATAGTTCCTTGTTATTCTGGTGTCCAGTGTATGAACTCTTAAACAACATGGTCATACACAATCCAAGACAATATGGATGGGACACTTTATGCTTAACTTATGCAAATATCCTGCATGCAAATTTCCTGAGCTCTAAGTAAGTCTCTTTTGCAAGTGAAGTGCCTGAGGAGTCCAACTAATCATGAAAGCATTTGTGGCAGTGAAAGCGTCTGAACTGCAATGCTTTGCACACTGGACATCTTTCCTCTCTGTGGAGATCTTTAAAGGTTCCTTCTCTCCTCATTAACTGCACAGAAACATGAACACTTATTTCACACAAGCTGCTTCATTCCATGCATAAAAGTAAATGAACGTTAGATGCCTAGATTGGGTGGTCTGGATCCTGTTCTGCCTTTAATTTTTCCATGTGACCTGTAGCTGCAAACCCACTCTTTTTCTGCAGCCTATGGTTTTATGTCACTAATGTAGAAAAGAGATGATGTAAAGGATAAAAGTTAACAAGTTGCAATTTCTTCAGCTTTTTTGACACAATCAGATTCATGGTTTGGGGAAGTGACTTCTTGTTTTGTAGTACAGTGTTGTACCAGTAATGAAAACCATACTTTCTTGTGCAATCCCCCCTCCTCTTTCTCTCCTAACTCCCAGCACTAGGGAAGGGCATGGCAAGACAACTGTCTCCTACTGTTGTTCTTCAGAAAGGCAAACTATTAAAAAGACACAACTCATCTTTTTTCGAATTAATTTTGTAATAGGCCTCTGAAATAAAAGCAAAAACTGTTTTCCTAATGGGATTGCATAAATAATGGCACTGCAAGTGGGCTAACACACATGGCAGAATATAACTAGCACTAAAACTGTGTATAGTAGAGTGGAGGCTGACTGCTACTTCATGTACTCATTCACAAGATGGATTGGTGAATTAAAATCTCATCACCTGTGTTACATTATGTAGCCTTGTTATGTGTAATTATCAAAGTCAATTTGCTGCTATAACTTGATGACCAAATCTAAGGAGAACTTCTTCAAAATAGAAGTAAGTGTTAAACAGCATAACAAGATTTCAGGTTATAAACCATGTGCAGTTTACCAGTGCTGTCATGCTATTGTTTCTAGATACTTGTCTTTCATTCCACTGGCATGCATCCGTAAGTCAAAAGTTACCTTTATAAAATGAAAAGCAAAGCAGGAGATGAATCTTCTTATTTTTGTGTTAACTCAAAGCCTTATTTAAGACACTTACAAGTCAAGGAAAAAAAAGAAAGGGAAGTAGGAGTTCTGATTTTCATTTATTGTAACTCCAAAGGCCCTTACGACTACTAGGAGGAAATACACTGTCCTTCATAAAACTGACACTTGAGCCTTTTCTTTAAACTCTAGGACATCTACATTGATGTCATAGTGTTAGGTCTGAATTCAAAACAAGAGTAGAGACAAGACTGCTTTTTCATCATCGTCACTGGTTTCTGAATGCGAGGTTCAGAGAATGAAATGTGTTATTATGATCAGAATTGCATGAATTGAGGAGTAAGACTTTTCCTAACTCAATATCCTTCAGAATAATAACCTTTGGAGTTACTTCTCCTTTAATCTATAAAATATAATATTGCCAGAGCTATTATAACAAGCAGTAGAAGCCTTACAAAGTACATTCCCATATATGTGTCATAAAAGTGTTTTGTGTCTTTTTTTTTTTTTTTTAATCATCAAAAAACTCTTACAGTTTAGGAAAATTCTTATTTTGAGGTATAAAACTGTCACCTGTGAATGCTCAGGAATGAAAATACATTATGAACATTCAACTCATTTCTAACAGGTGACTTGCTTGCTCTTGCAAGGTCACTGAAGCAGTCTGCAATCCAGGTAGGCCACTGAGTCTGCAGTCTGCTGCCACTGGAAAGCGGCCTCTCATCTCAGAGCTGACTGGGACCAATTGGTTTGGATATAATGGGTACACCCTTTGCTTTTAAAGAAGTCGTGCTGTCAGTATGTACTCATTGCTTTTTAAAGGAGTCTGTGAAACTTCGACTATGAAATGTACTTAATGTGTAAAAAGGTCCTTTTTATTTTTTCTTGAAGACCTTCATTAGGAATTACTGAAGCACAGAAAAGGAAAGTAAGACTGACACTGATCTCTGTTAAAAGTTAGTAAAGATAATTATCTTGTCTTTGTCGCTCTAGTCTGTAGCTTATTTTACAGTGCATAAGCTGAAGACAAATCAATGGGTTACAGTAGTTATTGAAGTATTATATTTTCAACCTTCATTTTGAATTAAGACTGCTTTACTCACCAGATACAGTCCCACAGATTTCATTAGGGCTACTGAGTTTTGCTCACCAACCTAACAAAATTTGTGTCAAAAGTGGAAAATCATGACCGTTTTTCTGAGGAAGAGGGCTCTTGTGGATTAGGAAATTGTGGTATTGTGTTGTTTCCCATCCAAGTGGTCTGACAGGTGAGTGCAGCCTTGTAGACAGTGATATGCCTAAAAGTTCTCAGTGAAGACAAAAGAGAGAAAGTAAAGCTGCTGTTTCCTATGAGGGATAGGGGGAAGAAGACTCTACATCTTCCCAGCAAGAGGTAACTAGCGAACCTCTATGCACAAGCATGGTGACAACCACACCTGCAGCTGCAAATAGTCTGAAACACTAGCTGCCCCTTACTGAGTAGGAATTTCATAAAATTTTTAGATACAGAGATGAGATTATTGTGGCATAAATGGAAAATAGGTGTAGGGGAGAAAGGACACAAATCTGTAGACAAACAAGCCTGCAATTCCAGTCCTTATGCACCACACTCTTTTGGCAGGAGGACATCTGGCTTTTTGTCAGTTCTGTTCATGATGCACAATCATAGCTAAACTGACTTTGTACAAGGCACAGTATCCCAAGTGTTCATATAATGAATATCAAAATATGAAAACACTAAACCTCAGCTCTGTGGTCTTCCTTTTGACATCTTCCTTCTGCTGTTATTCTGAACACTAGCCAATCTCTGTATTTGCTTCAAAAATCTATATAATTTTTAAAGTTACTTTTATAAGTTTATTTTAGAAAATGACTCCAAATTGTGATTTTGAATGAGAGCAAAATAAGTATAAATGCCACTATGTGTCACCAGCTGTGTCTTGCCATGTTAGAAACAAAATTTTCCACTCAAAACCAGAATTAAGTTTAGATAAAAGCACTATCTATGCACAGAGCCCATTGAAATCACGTTTGTAATCCTGAAAGGGGACCAGTGCTTCTACAACTGCAACTTTAATTGTTAAATTTAAATTATTAATTCTTAAAGTATTTTATGATGTTTGTGACAGTAGCACAAAATTATCATTTCAACTTATACCTGTAATTAAACTGTTTAGGGACACATTGACACAACATATTATTACCTACAGTTTCCAGTTACAATTAGTATTACTTTCTTTTAGTCATTTAGCATGTACACACTTTACTTTTGCAGAAGAGAATAATGTGAACTGTTTTGCAATAAATTTATTAACAATGATTGCAAGAATAGCTGTGCTAATATTGAATTATGACACTTATATTTTACATCATTAACCAGTCTTTTCTACTGTAAAATTGAGGTAGAAGACTAATGTTATGCAATTTTGGCAATATACTTTCATTGCAACTGGACTACCTGCTGCTGCATTGTTTATGAAGTGATGAGCCTTGCACTGAAATGAAATTTACATATTAAAAAAAAAAAAAATCCTAGAAACTGTTTCTTGCATAGAGAACAAAGTTGTTGAGGAAGAAAAGAAAAAGCTTCTGCTGATGTCTCTCCTGGACACTGTTGCTGCAAGATTGTACCCTCATTTCTTTGATTGTAATTAATGATTTATCTCAGACTGAATAAGATGAAAAGTAGACGTTTGTTTTCTATGTTGCAAACACATTTTCTTAAATTAGACATATATTTATACATATATTTACATATTTTTATATATATGTTTACATGTATATATATTATATATGTGTATATATGTTTATATATATATTACATGGTTTTTTATGTAGATATATACATGTTTATATGTAAATATGCATATTTACGTATTAAATGTATCTCAGCAGAGGGCTTAGGGTCAGACCTGTCCTTGATGAACATGATCTCCACACTAGAGGTAGTGCAATTGCATGGGCTTAGCCATTTAAACGACATCGGGAAGGTGCACATCTCTCTGCAACATCCCAGTGGTTCAACTGTTGAGTACATCTAATGGCTGATGTGTTTAAAGAGATGGTCTCTTTGTCATTTTACTCCATGTGATCTGCTTCTTCTTTGAGGTTCTAGTTTGTCCTAGGTATTTCAGTTTTTATCTTGAAAGCTTTTGTCACCTTGCACTTAGTTTTCAGATTTCAAAGCCTTAGAGATATTCATACAGTGAACAGTAAATACATGCATAATATTGAGGATAAATTGGATTGTATTAGGAAAACATTTTTGTAAGATGTTATTTCAGTGTTTATGCCACTAGACTTCTCTGACGTAAATTGAGTGTGACTCATAAATTGACAAGGGCTCCCAAAAACAATTTTATAAAAACAATATGCCTATTGCATTCTACCAGTTCTTCTATAATAAAAGGTGAAACAGATTTGATTGCTTAAAATAAACAATTAAATGAAAATGTCAGATCTGCTACCATCTGCATCTCTACCAGACGTAAAGATACACACTAAAATCTGAAACAGTAGCTGACATTAATCTACCAGATAAAAGTAGAAGCTTAAATGGTGACATTCAATTTGGAATATTCCACTGTACAGCTATCCTTCCAACATTGTTATTTGTTATGTCGTCCATGTTTTCCATTTGGTGCTCTACCTGATCACTTGTCTCCAAAGATACTTTATAAAGCACCATCATTCTTTGCGCTCACACATTTTATCTCTGTATGAATGTGCATGTATGTATAAAAATATTGCAAAAAACCCTTAAAACAATCAGAATTTTGAAAATTATGAAATCAGAGAGTTCCTAGTTCTTATAGTTCAGCAGTGAAATCTCTAGTATGAATACCTAACAGCAAATAAGGTACTGCTGTGACTACTGCTGTGACTGCAGATGTGATTGACTGAAAGCCTAACCACATTTTATAAGAATTAAGATTAGACTTTATGCCATATGGTTTCATATCTCTTTTGTGCTTGTCTAGAGCACAGTGTTGTCCTGATGACACTGATTATTCCTTTTTACATGGGCAACATAATGAGTATATATGAAGACAGTGAACTAGTATCTGATTTACATTCCTGTTAACTGAGGTTTGGTTTTCTGTGCATAAAAGTCACAAGCACTCTAGCTTTGTTCTTTCATTCTGTATTAGTAACCACTGAAATATAGTCTTCAAACTGAATGAAGCACTACTATGTGTCTCATTTTCTTTTGGTGTTCCTTTGTAAGGATGGTGATGAGTTAATTTGATGTCGACAGTGGAAAAGCCCTGCTGAGATTTGTACCAGTGGAATTCCTGACAGGGTTTCTGCTATATGCCCTTTTCAAAATAGTAACTGCAGCTGATTCCCAAATGTGCTCATCCAGAGTAAAGTTGCAGATTTTCAACAAAACATGCAAAATTAGATTTTCCTGTCCCAAAGGGAGGACTCTGGTCTGGCTGGGACCAAGTTCCTGCTGTATTGGAAAGGAGAGGAAAATTGGTGTGGGAGTGGAAAGAGGACCCAGAGCCCCTGACAAGCTGAGGCAGTCCATTTCTAGTGCTTCCAGCAGCACAAACTAATGGGATAATAATACCAACAACAACAACAACAATATAATAATAATAATAATCATAATCCATCCTGTTTTCATGTGCTGTGAAATGCAGATATTGAGAAGCTATGCCTGCAAATACCACCTCCAGAAAGCATCGTGAACTGATCACTTCATTGTCGAACCCCAGACACTTCGGTTAGAAGGAGTGGACATGTGCTCCACCCCTGAGAAGAAGAGAGGATATATCCTGGGTTTATTTCAAGAGGTAAGGTGATTTTTCAACTCTGAATTTTTAGATATTTATGACCTGATTTCATTTAGTTCCCTTTGACAAAAAAGAGTGAAAGAGATAATAGTGTTAAGGAAGAAAAACCCCAACACCACCAAAAACCCTAAAACTAAATAAAAAAACCCAACCAACCGACCAAATAAAAAAAGCCTGAAGCATTCCCAAAACCCAATTTACATATTGCAGAGTGATTTCTGCATTAAGCCCTGGCTGACTCTGTGTGTGTATGCATGTATGTGTGCGCATAGTCAACTCTGTTATTAGGACTGTTATCAGTGCTGACAACAGAATTACATTTTCTTAGCTGGTCATTCCTCATGGTGGGAAATTAAATAATTTTGCACGTTAGGTATCTTGTGTGTTCTTCACTAATCCTCTGAAACACCAGCCAAACTTATCCTGAAGAAAATCTAGTCCTGGAATATAGGATGGTGAAAAATCTTGCAATAGCAGAACTGCATGATAATCTTAGGGAAGATGATTTTGCTTGTTGTTGTGGAGGAAAAAGAAACACTCTATCCTACACAAATTAATACGGTATTGAGTTACAGATCTGTTCAGTAATTATTTTCAGTTTTCTTCACTAGCTACCATATTTCTTTTTGGGGGGGGGGGAAGGCGAGGGGATGGAGGGAGTGATATTCTTTATGTCATATTGGAGAAGAAATGAGATATTAGTCCCACAGATGGTGGTGAACTTTGTACCCCAAACTCCAAAAGGTGCCAAAATACAAGAATGTGAATAACAGAAGCCAAGCTTTTGTTGTTTTTAATTAAATAGTAAGAGATGAAAATCAAGATACTTTTATTTCAAACAATTCTAATTACCTGGGGAAAGAAGACATTACCAGCCCATACAAATATTTTGCCTATTGTCATATGGGTATTGGTAGGGAGGGGATAAGAAGGAAAAGAGAATGAGCTTTCATAATATCAATGTCCATAATTTTATGTAGATTTTTTTGCTTGGTTGGAATTAGAATACCCAGTAGAAAAATATTTTGTTCAATGATTTGTACTAACTGCACTTTTTTTTTTTTTTCCCTGAAATTGTCCTCCTGGCATTTTACTTTGTTTCAACAATCAGCTCAAAAGAATGCACAGCCAGAGGGAATTTTAACAATGGAACAAATATTGAGGGCTTTTTGCAAAGCAATCATTAGCTCTGATGATATTATTGCAGAATGATGATTTACCATCATCGAAGTCTAGGGCTTGAGGTAAATATGAATCTGGATTTATTCTTAAGAGGAAATAAAATCACTTTAATTTTAAAAGTCTGAAATTTTCCTTCCAGGATGCTGAAAGGTACAATACAGAACACCTGTTTCTCTACTGTAAGTCAGAGACATATGCAAAAAAGGAGGGTGCACCCGTGTATCATTTCTGTTATTCTATATACCAGAGAAATTATTCATGCCCATTCTTAGGTTTTACTTTTTTGACATAGAGAATTAATTCACCTTCCAGAAAAAAAAGACAGTAAAAAAAGACAGATGTTATCAAATCAAAATAAAAGGTAAAAAAATTTACATGGGCCTCAGGTGAAGAAAGCATTTCTTTTCAAATCATCTTTTATTTACAGCTTAGAATTAAATTCCAATTAAACATTATTTTACAATAAAAGAAACAAAATCACTATATAACACTGAACAATTTTAAATAACTTAGGAGGCAAGGGCCAGCTAAACCACAGATATGGTAAGCAAACAAGAGAAAAGATGAATCTCAAACGTTAACTTTAGTAATGAATGATATGTGGCACATTTAATGTTTTTTCTCTTTTAGCATGTAAAAACAAGACATTTGTAAGATCTTTAAACCTGTAGGTGTTTGTCGTGGTTTGAGCCCAGCCGGTAACTCAGAACCACACAGCCGCTTGCTCACTCCCCCCTCCCCCCCTTCTTCGTCCCCCCGCTCCCGGAGGGATGGGGAGGAGAATGGGAAGAATGTAACTCCCACGGGTTGAGATAAGAGCAGTCCCGCAACTAAGGTATAACACAAAACCACTACTGCTACCACCAATGATAATAATGATTAGTGAAATAACAAGGGGAGAGGATACAATTGCTCACCACCCGCCGACCGATACCCAGCCCGACCCGAGCAGTGATCTGGGACTTCCGGGTAACTCCCCCCGGTTTATATACTGGGCATGACGTGCTGTGGTATGGAATATCCCTTTGGCTAGTTTGGGTCAGGTGCCCTGTCTCTGCTTCCTCCCGGCTTCCCCTCCTCCCTGGCAAAGCATGAGACTGAGAAAGTCCTTGGTTGGAATAAACATTACTTAGCAACAACTAAAAACATCGGTGTTATCAGCGTTGTTCCCAGGCTGAAAGTTAAAAAACACAGCACTGCACCAGCTACTAAGCAGGAGAAAAATGACTGCTATAGCTGAACCCAGGACAGTATCCACCCCTTATTCCATACCATTCACGTCATGCTCAGATCCCACATCTCTCAGCACACCATCACCCCTGTCCCATATATACACATATATATACACCCACACCCACACACAGAGAAAGATATCGTTCCCTAGTCCATGGACCAATCCCTGTAAAATTGCTGAACTCATCCAGTCCATGATGTCAGGCTCCATCTCTTGTCACAGTCTTTCAGGGCAGGAGGGACGGTACATAGTGTTGGGTTGTTGCCTGCTGATGATACCGCCAAACTCATCTGGTCACTGCTGAGCTCGTCTGGTTTCCTCAAAATTCATTCTTTGTTGAGGTGATGATCGGAGGGAAGTCAGGGTCAATGGCTGGTGACCTGAAGATATCTAGCTGGTGGGCTATAAAAGTGTTATAGAGCAGGCAACAGCGTACAATTGAGTTCATTGGCTGTTTTCCCCCAAAATCAAATCCCCTTGAGGTACACATCGGACTTCCCCATCTTCCCGCATTACCCACCAAGTATATCCAGGTCCCTGAGCAAAAGCAACCCCACGAGTGGGTTTGCCTTTACCTGAAGCAGGAATAACCTAGACTGTCTTCCCCAACAAATTCTTTCTGTGCACCACAGGAACTTTATCCCCCTCTACAGTACGTAAAAGTTCTGATTGGGCTGGGCCAGCCCTGTTGGCAGATCCCCTACTGTTGACCAACCAGGTGGCTTTTGGTGAATGTGTATCCCAGTGTTTGAAAGTCCCACCACCCATTGCTCTCAGTGTAGTTTTTAACAGCCCATTGTACCGTTTGATTTTCCCAGAGGCTGGTGCATGGTAGGGGATGTGGTATACCCACTCAATGCCATGCTCTTTGGCCCAAGTGTCTATGAGGTTGTTCCGGAAATGAGTCCCATTGTCTGACTCAATTCTCTCTGGGGTGCCGTGTCGCCACAAGACTTGTTTCTCAAGGCCCAGGATAGTGTTCCGGGCAGTGGCATGGGGCACAGTGTATGTTTCCAGCCAGCCGGTGGTTGCTTCCACCATGGTAAGTACATAGCGCTTGCCTTGGCGGGTTGGTGGGAGTGTGATATAGTCAATCTGCCAGCCCTCCCCATACTTGTACTTCAGCCATCGTCCTCCATACCAGAGAGGCTTTAACCGCTTGGCTTGCTTAATTGCAGCACATGTTTCACATTCATGAATAACCTGGGCAATAGTGTCCATCGTTAAGTCCACCCCTCGATCACGAGCCCATCTATATGTTGCATCTCTGCCTTGATGGCCTGAGGTGTCATGGGCCCACGGGGCTAAAAATAATTCACCCTTATGTTGCCAATCCAAGTCCATCTGAGCCACTTTAATCTTAGCAGCTTTATCCACTTGCTGGTTATTCTGGTGTTCCTCAGTGGCCCGACTCTTGGGTACATGAGCATCTACATGGCGTACCTTCACCACCAGGTTCTGCACCCGAGCAGCGATATCTTGCCACAATGCAGCAGCCCAGATGGGTTTACTTCTGCGTTGCCAGTTGCTCTGCTTCCATTGCTGCAACCACCCCCACAGAGCATTTGCCACCATCCATGAGTCAGTATAGAGATAAAGTACTGGCCATTTTTCTCGTTCAGCAATGTCCAAGGCCAGCTGGATGGCTTTCACCTCTGCAAATTGACTCGATTCACCCTCTCCCTCAGCAGTTTCTGCAACTTGTCTCAGGGGACTCCACACAGCTGCCTTCCATCTCCGATGCTTTCCCACAGTATGGCAGGACCCATCAGTAAACAAGGCATATTGCTTTTCACTCTCTGACAGTTCATTATATGGTGGGGCCTCTTCAGCACGCGTCACCTCCTCTTCTGGTGACATCCCAAAATCTTTGCCCTCTGGCCAGTCCATGATGACTTCTAGAATTCCTGGATGACTGGGATTTCCTATTCGAGCTCGTTGTGTAATTAGTGCAGCCCACTTACTCCATGTAGCATCAGTTGCATGATGTGTAGAGGAGACCCTGCCTTTGAACATCCAGCCCAGCACAGGCAACCGGGGTGCCAGGAGGAGCTGCACTTCAGTTCCAATCACTTCTGAGGCAGCTCGAACCCCTTCATAGGCTGCCAGTATCTCTTTTTCAGTGGGAGTGTAGCTGGCCTCAGATCCTTTATGTCCCCGACTCCAAAAGCCAAGGGGTCGACCTCGAGTCTCCCCTGGAGCTTTCTGCCAGAGGCTCCAGGTAGGACCATTCTCCCCAGCTGCGGTATAGAGCACATTTTTCACATCTGGCCCGGCCCGGACTGGTCCAAGGGCTACTGCATGAACTATTTCTCGTTTAATTTGTTCAAAGGCTTGTTGTTGCTCAGGGCCCCATTTGAAATCATTCTTCTTCCGGGTCACGTGGTAGAGAGGGCTTACAATCAGACTGTAATTTGGGATGTGCATTCTCCAGAACCCCACAACACCTAAGAAAGCTTGTGTTTCTTTCTTGTTAGTTGGTGGAGACATTGCTGTTATCTTGTTGATCACGTCTGTGGGGATCTGGCGGCGTCCATTTTGCCATTTTATTCCCAAAAATTGAATCTCCTGTGCAGGTCCCTTGACCTTATTCCGTTTTATGGCAAAACCGGCCTTCAGCAGGATTTGGATTATTTTCCTCCCTTTCTCAAAAACTTCTTCCGCTGTATCACCCCACACGATGATGTCATCAATGTATTGCAGGTGTTCTGGAGCTTGCCCCTGTTCCAGTGCAGTCTGGATCAATCCATGGCAGATGGTAGGGCTGTGTTTCCACCCCTGGGGCAGTCAGTTCCAAGTGTACTGGACGCCCCTCCAAGTGAAAGCAAACTGTGGCCTGCATTCTGCTGCCAAAGGGATTGAGAAAAATGCATTGGCAATGTTAATTGTGGCATACCACTTGGCTGCCTTTGACTCCAGTTCATACTGAAGTTCTAACATGTCCGGTACGGCAGCACTCAATGGTGGTGTGACTTCGTTCAGGCCACGATAGTCTACTGTTAATCTCCACTCTCCATTAGACTTTTGCACTGGCCATATGGGGCTATTAAAGGGTGAGCGGGTCCTGCTGATCACTCCTTGGCTCTCCAGTCTGCGGATCAGCTTATGGATGGGAATCAAGGAGTCTCGGTTGGTGCGATATTGCCGCCGGTGCACTGTTGTGGTCGCAATTGGCACTTGTTGTTCTTCGACCTTCAGCAACCCCACAACAGAAGGATCCTCTGAGAGACCGGGTAAGGTGGACAGCTGCTTAATTTCCTCTGTCTCCAGGGCAGCGATACCAAAAGCCCATCTATACCCTTTTGGGTCTTTGAAATACCCTCTCCTGAGATAGTCTATGCCAAGGATGCATGGAGCCCCTGGACCAGTTACAATGGGGTGCTTTTGCCACTTCCTCCCAGTCAGGCTGATTTCAGCTTCCAGCATAGTTAACGCTTGGGATCCTCCTGTCACTCCAGAAATAGAAATGGGTTTCACCCCTTGATACCTTGATGGCATCAGAGTACACTGTGCACTGGTATCTACTAGAGCCTTATACTTCTGTGGGACTGATGTGCCAGGCCATCTGATCCACACAGTCCAGTAAACCCGATTATCCCTCTCCTCCACCTGGCTGGAGGCAGGGCCCCTCTAATAGTGATCACAAAATTCTGCACTTCTGTCTTGTAGAAAGGGATTAGTATTCCTTATCACAGGAGCTGGAGTAAAATCAGCTCTTTCACTCCATCTGGGAAACTGCTCGCCAGAGACTGGAGCAGCAGCTTTCCTGGGAGGATCATCCTTGACCATTGTTCTCCTCTTCAGTTCACGCACCCGTTGCTCCAGAGCTGAAGTAGGTTTTCCATCCCACTTTCTCATGTCTTCTCCATGATCCCGCAGGTAAAACCATAGGGTGGCCCGTGGCGTGTACCTCCTATATTTTCTTTCTCGAGCAATAGGGCGCCTTCTGTTGATAGCTGAGACATGGGTTGGTACGCGTGGAGAGCTGGATAGATCGGATAAATCGTCTCTCAATTGTTTGAACTCCTGGGACAGTTTTTCCACAGCTGAAATGATGGAAGGGGTGAGATTGTCTTCGAACTCTCGGAGTTGACGAATCAGGAAATCCACTGTTGGTGATACTCCGTCATTCCAGGTCATTGATGCCAATGTGTGGGCATATGATGATGGCGCACTCCGTGTAAGTTTCCGCCACATGGGTCGTGTACATTCGACTTCATCTGGGTCTACGGATGTGTTCCTGGCATCCGGCCTACGATAGATCATCTCTATAATGGCTGATTCCCTCAGGGACTGGATGCCTTTCTCTATCGTGGTCCAGTTGGCTGAGCGAGTCGTAATATCGTCTTTGTAGGGAAACCTTTCCTTCACAGCTGCCAGGAGCCGCCTCCAAAGACTGAGGGCTCGCTTCTCTCTTGCAATCGCTTTGTCAATTCCTCCTTCCTTAGCAAGTGATCCCAGCTGCTTGGCTTCCCTACCTTCTAGTTCATGACCGTCGGCCCCATTGTCCCAGCACCAGAGCAACCAGGTGACAATGTGCTCCCCTGGAAGACGGGTGAAATCTTTTCGCATATTCCGTAGTTCGGTTGAGGTCCGGGGTCGAGAAGTGACCTCTTCTTCTTCTTCCTCTTCCTCTGACCCACGTAGTAGTAACTCTTGTTCAGGTGCTGTTGCATATAGTAATGGCACTGGGTCTTCATCTTTCTTCGCTTCGCGGGTTGCTCTTTGTGCCTTTCGTCTGCTTTTGCTTACAGGGGCAACAGACATTGTCACAAACTGGCCATTTGGTTTAGCTGCAGTGTTTGTCACTGTGGTTGGAGTGGCTGCAGTGTCTGCCACTAGGATTGGAGTGGTTGCAATGTCTATTGCTGGGGTTGGTGCAGCTGTTGTGCTTGGGAGTTGAGTAACACCAACAGCTGCATTATCTGTTGCTGTCGGGGTTTGAGTAGCTACTGTGCTTGTCACTGGGGTTGGTGTAGCTGCAGTGCTTGGAGTAGCCATATTGTCTGTTGCTGTCGGGGTTTGAATAGCTACTGTGCATGTCACTGGGGTTGGTGTAGCTGTGGTGCTTGGAGTAGCTATATTGTCTGTTGCTGTCGGGGTTTGAGTAGCTACTGTGCTTGTCACTGGGGTTGGTGTGGCTGCGGTGCTTGGAGTAGCCACATTGTCTGTTGCTGTCGGGGTTTGAGTAGCTGTTGTGCTTGTCACTGGGGTTGGTGTAACTGCTGTATTTGAAGTTGGAGTAGTTGCGTTGTCTGTTGTGGTCAGGGTCTGAGTAGCTGCTGTGCTTGTAGTTGGCATAGCTGCGTTGTCTGTTGCTTTGCCATCAGATCCAGAGACATTTTTTTCCCTATGAAGGTGCTGGATAGTGTTGAGCAGGGCTCTGTAGGCATAGGCCAAGCCCCAGCACGTTGCCAAAATTTGTCCCTCTCTGGTATAACCAGGACGACAGCACACCTCGTTTAAGTGTTTTACTAGTTTTTCCGGATGTTGCACTTGTTCAGTGGTGAAGTTCCAAAGCACTGGAGGGGCCCACTGGCCTAGGTACTTGCCCATACTATCCCACACACCCTGCCACTCATAACTGTCCAGCCTCAGGGAAAATCTCCTGGTGGTCCTCCTATATCGTCGTCTAACCCTAGACCAGATTCGAACCTGATACTGCTGAATTTTTGACATTAAACGAAATAGGATGTTCCTACGACGGGATGGCCGTGTGTAAAACACACTCCGTATGTTTGCCAACATGCTGATCCCCAGCACAATCAGCAGGCAGGTTTCAAGGGTACTCAAAGGCCATCTAAAACCTTCAGAACTCTCAACTGCTGTTGCAAATAGGCTGGTGAGGGAACGGGGGGTGAAAGAGAATGCTTCCTTCGTAAGTTTACCCCCCGAGGAGAAAAAAAAAGATATGCAATTGCTAAAATATTTCATTATATACCTCCCAATGTATAGTGGTGATGGCCATGCTGGAAGCACAAACCAGACCAGTTTCATGATCAATGAGTCTATTGTATTACAAGTCATTACCATGAAGTACAGCGAAACAAGAACCTTAGCCCAGGCCCCCCAGCCGATAAACACTAAAACAGCAAATAGTGGCTGTAAATAAGGTACAACATGCTGAAACTCTGAGATCAAGCGCAACACGTCTGAGAGCCAAATAATCACCATTGTGACGAGTAGTAACAATGAATGCTTATCACAAATATGATTAAACACACTCTGGTCAGATCTGTCGTTATCTCAACCTTTCGTGCCCCACGTTGGGCGCCAAAAAGAACTGTCGTGGTTTGAGCCCAGCCGGTAACTCAGAACCACACAGCCGCTCGCTCACTCCCCCCGCCCCTTCTTCCTCCCCCCTGCTCCCGGAGGGATGGGGAGGAGAATGGGAAGAATGTAACTCCCACGGGTTGAGATAAGAGCAGTCCCGCAACTAAGGTATAACACAAAACCACTACTGCTACCACCAATGATAATAACGATTAGTGAAATAACAAGGGGAGAGGATACAATTGCTCACCACCCGCCGACCGATACCCAGCCCGACCCGAGCAGTGATCTGGGACTTCCGGGTAACTCCCCCCGGTTTATATACTGGGCATGACGTGCTGTGGTATGGAATACCCCTTTGGCTAGTTTGGGTCAGGTGTCCCAAACTTCCTCTGCTTCCTCCCGGCTTCCCCTCCTCCCTGGCAAAGCATGAGACTGAGAAAGTCCTTGGTTGGAATAAACATTACTTAGCAACAACTAAAAACATCGGTGTTATCAGCGTTGTTCCCAGGCTGAAAGTTAAAAAACACAGCACTGCACCAGCTACTAAGCAGGAGAAAAATGACTGCTATAGCTGAACGCAGGACAGTGTTTAACAGATATTAGGAGGCATAGGTTTTGATGGCTTATTTTTTGGGTTTTGCTCCATTACAGGAGCTTTAAAAGAGACTAATATAACCTTAAAAGAGTCACCTTCAAGGCTGACAGGTAGAAACATTAATTTTCTTAGAAAACCTGTTTGTGGTTTGTTTTTGGTTTTGATTTTTTTTTTTTTTTTCTCCAAGTATAATATGCTGAAGGAGAAAAAAAGAATCATTTATCATTTTCAAAAGAACTTTCTGTTTGATAGGTGAATGTCTTGGCAGAGTATCTGAGATTCAGCTCTGGATCAGCAAGGAAAGTTTTTATTATTAGGCAGAAGAGTGTGGGGCCTGTTAACCACAGCAAATGACGCATGAAATAGAATTACTTCAGCACACCCAGAAATTGCAATTATGTTCTTAAGGTAGATTAAAGCCCTTTGCAGTGTCCCCATGTAGTCTGATGTAAGGTTGTTCACACAGGAAAGTGAACTTTGGAGAAGGATTTAAACCATATCAGCTGCTCATACTCCAGACCGGCTTAGACAGACCCTGTTTATTTTCAACACAGTTATAGTACAAAATGTTCACCTTACACATGTGCTCGATGTGTGTGGAAATCCCCAGCAGTGTGCCTCTTGCAGTGTTTTGTGTTTATAGATGTAGTAGTTTGTAATTTCATACCATATTCGCACATATAACTGATATGCTACTCATCTTTCTTGGTCCCTAAATTTTAATCTGTATTTATCTTAAAAACAGGTTTATCCCTAAACCCAGTTGTGACGACTAGAAAAGTTGTTATATGTTGGTGCCCTGAGGGTTCAGAACAGGAGAGCAAGAATCTGTGTTGGTCTAGTATGGAGTATGTGGCAAAGATGAAAGTTCCTCCTGAACTTTTGAGTCTCAGAAATGACCAACTGTGGACATATGGCATTATCGTAGAACCATAGAATTGTTAGGGTTGGAAGGGACGTTAAAGCTCAGCTAGTTCCAACCCCTGCCTCGGGCAGGGACACCTTCCACTAGATCAGGTTGCTCCAAGCCCTGTTCAACCTGGCCTTGAACACTGCCAGGGATGGGGCAGCCACACCTCTCTGGGCAACCTTTGCCAGGGCCTCACCACCTTCACAGGGAAGAATTTTTTCCTAATCGCATTTAAAACCATGACTGGGATGCTCATAGTCCTAAGGGTAGCACACAAAAGAGAGAGAAAAAACAATAGTTTGGTTACATATGTCTTTTTCTGCGTAGTTGGCATGGGATCCATACCGTAATTGTGGTGTCAATATGCAAGACCTCACTCCAATTTGCTGATGACTGTGTAAGACTAATTGAGTTGTTCTGTCTTACTGCCTGATATGAATTTGGCTGTACCTGATTCAGAGCTGAGACTCTCTGAATACCAGAGAGCTGAGACTCTCTGGCACCCAGACCCTTCATAAATGCCCTTTGATAATCATCTGCTTTGGACAACCCTCCATGAGCTATGGGTATGAAGTAACTTTCAGTATTTTGGGCCAGATTGTTTCTGCTCTTACGTATACTGTGACCAAAAAGGGAAATGATAGAAAATCACCCATTTTCATGTTATCTCAGTGAGGGAGAATGTGTCCTTTTATCTTTCATATAACTCAAATGCTCTTGAAAACAGTTACAAAAGAAGCCATGAGAATTGGCATGGAATGAGGTAAAGTTTTTCTTAAAGCCAAGGGCAAAATTTAGGGATTGATATTCTGCCAAATCAGTTTACAGAAAGTAACTATGCTCTTTCTAAACAAACAAACAAAAAAGGTAAGGAGAGAGGAAGTCACCCTGTAACTATAGAATGGGGAGAAGGAAAAAGCTGTCTGGGATGTGAGGACTGGAGCTGTTACATCTGGGTGACTGAAATATTTAAGTCATCCTACACATTTGCCTTAGCACAAAAATCTTTACTGCAGCCCTGTAAATGGCAGACTCCTAATTCATCAGGCTTAAATCTGCAAAGATTGCTGACCTATAAAAGAACACAGAGAAGTCCTCAGACTGGTAAGTACATAATTTTTATGTGAGGTTCATTTTAGAAATTTGGGCAGCAGGGATTCAGTGAGGAGAAAAAGAGCTTTTAGCTGCTATGAGTTTCTGAGTGAGAAGTGTAAATTAGGAAAAACATGTTATAGAATTGTGTATAAGAAAAATAGTTCTCAAGCTTGTTTCCTGTTTGACAGCACAGAAGATGTTAAAGACATCTCTTACTGCGTCAAAGCTGTCATCAAGGCAACTGGCCAGATCAGAAACCCATTAGTATGCTAAGGACAGAATAGCTTGTCTGTACACCCATTTACAATTGGGGCTTCAGTTTCCCTTGTTTTTTCTTTAGTTTCACTACGAACACCTGGACTGGATTCCAAGTCATTGTTAGACATCTGAAGAATGATAAATGAGTCTAAATAACTTCTTTATCTGACCTTGAAAATACCAAAGGATGACCCAAACACAGTCAACACAAACTTACCCATAACTGGAGGGAAAAAAAAAAAAAAAAAGATTTAAGATAAAATTTTCTGGCTGTAGTACAATGGAGACAAGTCATTATTTTATACTATATGAAGAAGGAAATTAAGAAGAAGCAATGAAAGTCAAGAAGGAAAGTAATTTATCTATGTGCTTAGACAGAGAAAGAGAAGGAGGGGGACGCAGTGTGTGCCTGGACAGAAATGTTGCTGCCATGTGCCTCCCTCCAGCATCAGCAGCCATCATGAAGGACTGCAAGTTCTTTTGGACTCAGTGCTTTGTTCACACTTGCAATGAGAAGAAACTAAAGTTACAACTCAAAAGCAGATCATTTTTAGGGGGGGGTTTGTTGTTTTTTTTTTTGCTTTTAATCTATTCTTAAAGAACATTCATTGGCTTGATAATGTCTGAATTCTTTTCATTTGACGAAATGGGGAATAATGAGTTTGTAAGTCAGGTTATGAAAGTTGTAGTCTTGGCTTTGCAACAACAAGGAAGATACGAAAGAATTAAATACCTGGAATGAAATTTTGCTTTTAGCATTTGCAAGACTGTCTGAAGCTCTTTGCTCTAGCAAATGGGGTTTATAGCACAGCTGAAGCATAATCAGCTGTTTGTAACAGCTTTAATGCTTACCAGCTCTCACCTCAAGGGGCTATTTGTGTAGGGGAAAGTGTTAAGAAGCGGTGGAGAATATTCTGATTTGTGTGACTTGCATTTGTGTCTCATGACTACCTCTTACTGACATCAGAATTATCTGGCACCTAGTGACTACACTGTCAGTATATTTGTGAAATTTTGATCTTCCTGTCATCGCTTAGGCAGTACTCCCCCCATGTCATTCAGAAATCTGAGAATAAATACAAGTGTATGTGGTATATATGCCACATATCTTGTTAATTCAAGTGTAGAAGCAGATATTTAAGCAGTTCTTATTTTATCCAAGTCAATTCATTTAAACTGCAGTTTTTCAGTTCATACTCAATAGCTGGGTTTACACATAATGATTATTATAATAATTGCATGCACAGGATATATAGACTACAGTTTTCAGACAGCATATTCCAAAGCATTTTATTACTTTATATTCCAATATAGAACGCAGAACTGGGGAAATGAGGTATTAAACCTTTAGTCAAAAAATAGGCATCTTGCTTGATTACATTCAATTTAAAATGTAAATACAAACCACAGTGTTTCACAAACAAGGTATTTTATCAAGCATGATCATGTCTAAAGTAATTATGCTAAGTACTCTAATTGCCTTTAGAGCTTGCTAAATCTTTTTATTTTGTTCTAATTCTATTTTAAGTAAGATGTTATTCTGTTACGTTGTTTTTGCTAAGCCTGTTAATGGTTTA
Organism: Strigops habroptila; assembly: GCF_004027225.2. Lineage (NCBI taxonomy): Eukaryota > Metazoa > Chordata > Aves > Psittaciformes > Psittacidae > Strigops > Strigops habroptila. The sequence continues at coordinate 28,042,972 of NC_044302.2, forward strand.
TGATGTGGAAACATTCAGGACAATTAAAATATAGAGACTTTCACTAAGCATAGCATAAGCTTGTTTGGAAACAGTCTAAGTACCCATGTTTAGCTAACTCTTTGCACAGTTTTTCTTGCTTAAAAAATATTATACATTGTGAGCTGCATCAGAAAAAGCTGCCATTAGGCAAATGTTGGCGAATTCTTGCAAGGTGCAACAGGGCACTGGGTACAAAGATAAGGGCAGTGATGCGCTGAAAAAGAAGCCACATTGCTAAGTCATTGAACTAAATTTGGGGTCCAGATGGACATTTAAATGTGATTAATTGTGGTACTCCATTTCCCACTAAAAAAGAAGCTATGTGAGCTAAGACTTCAGCAATTCTACTTGGTTTTAGTCTAATGACTATTTTGTCAGACCAAAACATGCAAAAGCAAATGTAGTGCGATCAATGGACATATGTCTGGAACAGGACACATTATGAACACAAGCACAGCTATTAGAAACTTCTACTTGGGATACCGCAAGCGAGAAATTGTATTATGTTGGGTTTACATGGCAAAGTTTTAGTACAAGTGGAGCTGCAGATGGGTCTTCTTTGAGAAGTCAGAAGTTTTCCTCATGTTGGACAGAGCCAGTTCCAGCCAGCTCCAAGATGGACCCACTGCTGGGCAAGGTCAAGACCATCAGCAACGCTGGCAGCTCCTCTGGGATAAGATAGTTAAGAAAGGGTAGAAAACCCTGTGCAACAGCAGCTGAAAGAGAAGAGTGAGAATATGTGAGAAACAGCCCTGCAGATCCCAAGGTCAGTGCAGAAGGACGTGCTCCAGGCACTGGAGCAGAGGTTCTCTTGCAGCCCACGGTGCAGACCATGGTGAAAATGGCTGCCCACGTAGGTCCACGGTGGAGCCCCTTTAGGAACTGGCAGCTGCTCTAAGTTGTTCCCGGAGCCTTGTCTTCTCCAGGCTGAACAAGCCCAGCTCTCTCAGCCTGTCTCCAGAGCACAGACATGCTCCACCTCTCCGGTCATTTGTGACCTCCTCTGGACCAGCTGCAACAGATCCATGTCTTTCCTGCACCAAGGACCTGAGAGCTTAGCAGAGTGCTCCGGCTGGGGTCTCACCAGAGCGCAATAGAGGGGGAGAATCTCCTCCCTCGACCAGCTGCTCACACTCTGGGGATGCAGCTCAGCACATGGTGGGGTTCTGTGCTCAAGCACGCACTGAAGCCAGGTCATGGGGAGCTTCTCTTCACCCAACACCCCCAAGTCCTTCTCCTGATGGCTGCTCCATCCCATCTCCCCCTTGCCTGTTTGCGCTTGGGATTGCCCTGATTCAGGGGCAGCACCTTGCACTTGGCCTTGTTGAACTTCATGATGTTCACATGGTCCCACCTCTCCAGTCTGTCCAGGTCCCTCTGGATCCCATCCCTTCCCTCCAACATGTTGACCACACCACACAGCCTGGTGTCATCAGCAAATTTGTGAGAGTGCTCAATCCCACTGTCCATGTCTCTGACAAAGATTTTTTTTTACTTCAGTAAAGCTTTTGACTGTTTTGTGTGATATTTTCTAAGAAAAATACAGTAACATAGTTTGAAAAGGCCATATTTGGAGTATAAACCTTCTGGAGAATAGTATTTTAATAATAATTATTAATGGTTCACTTTCATTCTGAAAGATGCTTCAGATAAGATCTATTCTGACCAAGGTACTAACTGATTTTTTCTTAATTGTTGAGTTATGTATTCTAGCTTAAGGCAGCATTCATGTTGAACTTCCAAATGGTACAAAATTAGCAACATTTTTGAAGACAAGGTTAAGATTTAAAGTCATCCTCACAAACTGGAAAATCACCTAATGACAGAATGAAACTCAAAAGACAAGTGAAGTGTTGTATTCTTAGCAAAAATAAGATATCTACAAACAGGATGAGAATTTGCTGCTGGAATGTTTGCAAGACCTGTTCCAAAAGGAAATAAACGCATGAAAATATGTTAGGAAAGAAAATTAAAAATGGTACAAAGCTAAAAATACCCTGTTTAGTCTGAGCAAGTGAAATATTGAAAATACACCTGCAAGCAAAAAGATATGAAATGGATAAGTTGCACCTTGTTAACTTGCCAATATGAATATTTGTGTTAAACACCAGGAAAATTAAAAATAATCATAAAGACCATGGATGAAAACTGTTTATGGAGGACAGCAAATATCCTGAGCAAGAGGTTTTTAATTCCAAGTCAGACAAACTTTTTTTAAAAGTGACTTGAGTACAACTGGTGTTACATGATACAAAAGAATGGACTACAGAACCTGCTCAGGTCATTCCTAAGTCAATAACTATGATTGCATTGAAAAAAAAATTCTATAACAGAAGCCAAGCTCTTGCCTTGTTAATCCTTAACGTCACTGGAAGTACTCCAAATCCTGTCATTCACAGGATACAAAAGAGAATATATTTATTTAATTATGCAACCTGAATATCTGTAAAATGGTAATTCTACACATGACCACATGGGAGATGAAAAAGCTATTCAGATAGCCACCACATTTTTAAACCCTCTTTGAATTCCTGGGAATTCTTTTCACTTTTATGATCAACGTTATCTGTACTTTGCATAAAGTCAGAGACAAAACCAAGGAATCTGTCAGGTAATTGGGAAGGAAGTAAGGAAATTAAATGTTTTGAAATATTATAATTGTTCACAGGCACAGGATCAGAGGTGCACTAAATTCTCGCTTTGGTGTTAGGTGCCATTTCTAAACAGCATGTGTTTTTTGTTGGGTTTCATTTGGTTTTGGTTTTTTGTTGTGTCTGGGAGGGTTAATGCAAGACTGAAACCTTAACCAGGACCTCTGTGTACCATGTACAAAACTGGCATTCAGCTGGGGATTTTTATACAAGACAACCAAAGTTTTACATATGATAGTGAGGCTGTACATTTTGATCTTCTAGATAAGTCTCAGCATCCTAAAGCACAGATACTTTTAATGATATCCTAATAGACAGCTATAACAATACCAATGTGAGTAGCTACTTTTATGTATCTGTAACCGTTTACAGATTTTTTGTTAGATGAGCTGTTCAAAAAGATGTAAACTTTGGAAGACGGTAACAACAAAGACCTTAAAAATGAATCCTTACTCGTGAGTAATCAGGAATATATGAAAAGAGGAGAAGCATTGCAAAGCTGAAGTGAGAGAAGAGGTGGGATTGCTCAGAGAGACTCATGGAGCTAGCAAGTACTAGTGTGCCATTTGGAGAAAAAGATAAAAAGTGCTCCAAGACAAGGATTGATCTGCATCTATTTACTTGCAGGTGAACTATTTATTCTGTACCTCTAAAATCCCCATAAGCTTAACACCAGCTTTTAAAAGTAAGATGAAAAGTAACAAGGCAAACATAATATAGACTAACTGTAGCATGAAATAGCTCTAGTTAATTCTAAACAGAAGTCAAATGTAGTTGTGCAGATTTATATGCCGGCTTTTTAATTGTTTGTTTCACTGTATAGGTGGGACACGCATTCTGAGGACTCAGGGTAAATATCCTTTTCTTGTTGGACCTAACAGGAATTTTTCCTTTGACTTCAGCGAGGCAGGTCACTTTGAAGGAAATAGTCATATCAGCAGTTTTGACCTGGCAGAAGGATATTAGACTGGAAGAAAATAGATGAGAAAACAACTTTTAATTAAGAAACATGAGTAGTTCAGAGGTATATGCTGACCGTGTGAATTTTTTTTTTTTTGCTCTCTTTGTGGAATGGAGAAGTCAAACTGAAGTTGCCCTCATCTTGACCTTAAAGTATGTCCACCTTTTAATTGTGCTCAGCACAAAGAAGAGGGATCCTGTGAAGCAGCAGTCTGAGCCTGCCAGCTTTACTGCTCCATCTTTGTGTAAGAACCAGTCTACAGCTATACTCCCACTTTCTTACCTACTTTGTTGAGCATTTTTTTCTGTGTCTTAGACCTCTGTTTTGGGGTGTTTTTTGTCTTTCTTTTTTTACACGGTCTGATCAGTCTTTTTTAAAAAATTCATCTGCTCCTGGTCTTGCTCTAAAGCTAAATAACAGTTCCAAGAATGCCTCCTGTGTTATAGGCTTAAAACTAAAAATCAACTGGGAACTAACAAGATTTGAGGAAGACTATTAAAATAAAACAGCTTGGGGCAGTGGGGGTGGGGGTACAAAGACACAGATGGTTAAAGAAAAAGTGAGGAAAAAACTTTTCCTGAAGAGAAAAAAGGAATCAGTGTATAACCCAGCAAGATAATATGCCTGGGGGAATGGTAAACATAAAAATTAAAAATCAGTAGACAAGAACAGTACTAATAAAACCAATGATATGTTGCTTCCAAACATCAACTAAAGAAAGAACCTCTGTCAGAGCTGAGATTTCCATTTTCATATTATTCTGAATTCCCCAGAAAGAGATAGAGTCTCAAATGACACAGCAACATGAAACATGACATGGGATATTAAGAAAGGGAGTTGATTGTGTTTTATTATGTACTACATGCAGCAAACTGGAACTTAACTTGAGTTGCTCACAGTAACATCCACACCTATCTGCAGGACTGCAAAGTTGTGCAATAGAATTTATAGTGAATAGACATCCAAATTAAAGGAACTGATTTCCTTCCATAAAATGATGTATTCTATACAATCTGTATGAGACGATTCTCTGGGGTTTTTATGGTTTCAGGTGTCGCCTCAGAACTGCAATGTGAAAAATGCTTGGCATTCTTTCAGCAGTTAGTAAGACACTCTGTCCTCTCTTACTGTGAGAATATTGTTATGTTTGGACAAAAAAAGATTTTAATATAAAGGAACAAAAAACTATAGTCGACAGATCCCTTTGCTTGTCAATGAATGCAAGTTGTAAACAAAGGGTGCCTCCTGGGTGGTAGGACATATTTTTTCCATCAGGTAGGATGTCTTTAATGTCAGAGATACTTTTTACTTATGGTGCATTAACTGTAAACACAGGTTAGTAGTTGTGCACTTGCTATTAAAAAAAACAAATAAGGTATGACGTCTTGAATAATGCTATCAATTAGGTGTCACCAATTGACATAGTGTGACAGAGAGTTGAGAAACATTTTCCATGTCACTGGAATTCTTTTTGCAGATTGTTTATGCTAAAGTCAATTACCTGAAAGGGACCTTTTAATTAGAGAACCTTGTTTTTTCGAATTTAGCTCCCTTTGTGTGCTGTTGACGTTACCTCAATACGCTGGGAATGAGATCTTGGCTTAGTTGAAATTAATTGCAAAACTCCCATAGATTTTAATGATGGTAGAATTTCAGCCAATATGATTACAGACATTAATCCCCCAGAGTACTTCTTTTGTTAATTGATGGGTTACTAAAGTGATATGTATAGGTTAAATAAAAATAGCAGGAAAGACACAGCGGTTACTGTGGTAGTAGTAAGTGGCTGGGAAGAATGGAGAACAAGAAAGTAAAAGCAAACCAGAAGGTGACAGAAAGAAATAAAAGATCATTGAATGGTTGGGGGCTGGAATAGTGCAAGTATGCTATGAGTGATATTTGTGTAACTCTCAACTGGCACTGGACATGTATAAATAAGTAGTACTAGGAAGGCCAGGAGAAAAAATTGTGGAGTTAGTAGGATTTTATTTATGTCTCTACACCTTTTTTTCCTATTTTCCTTTCTGAAACTGATGTTATAGTTTGTGCTGTGCGTATGTTATCAAACTTGATTGGATAGATCCTGCGCTTTAAAAATTAGTCTTGGGGGCTGTTTGAGTAATGGTGACCAATCTTTCTTACTGCTGAGGACTGATCTAAGAAATATTTTGAAATTGGACTGAGAAATATCTGAACTGGATTTCAAAGCTAAAACTCATGTTCTTGGTAGATCACACAAAAATGGGGTAGAGTAATGCAAATTGACAGATCAGCTACATTTGCAAAAAACAAATATTTCAAGAATAGTACTTTCATCATATTCCTGTTTTTCTGTACATAATTGGTGATTTTTTTGGAGGGCAGTTGTGTTGGGTTTTTTTTGACAGCAGAGATTTTATTGGTATGCTTTTGATTTTCTGCTTTATAAGAAAGTCCCTGGAACTTTCAGGTTTCTTTTGTATACACCTGATTCATCAGCTACCTAATTGAGGATCCTTGAGGAGATTGAACTGACAAGATGACCAAGATCTACAGTGTTACTGTAGCTTTTTTTAGATGTGATGTTGACTTTATAGTCCTGTGCTGTTAGTATAGCATCCCTACTAGTCAATTCAGACAAAATGATTACTTTAAACAGAAAAGATTTAAACACAAAATATTAATCTGTAAAATTTCTCTACTGAAACTGGTGAAATAAGACTCCAGGCAATTTTACAGAATCACAGAATCATAGAATTGTTTGTGTTGGAAGGGACATTAAAGCTCATCCAGTTCCAATCCCCTGTCACTGACAGGGATGCCTTCTGCTAGAGCAGGTTGCTCCAAGCCCCGTCCAACCTGGCCTTGAACACTGCCAGGGATGGGGCAGCCACAGCTTCTCTGGGCAACCTGTGCCAGGGCCTCACCACCCTCACAGGCAAGAACTTCTGCCTAAGATGTCATCTCAGTCTCCCTGCTATCAGGTTAAAGCCATTCCCCCTTGTCGTGTCCCTACAGGCCCTTCTCCAAAGCCCCTCTCCAGCTTTCTTGTAGCTCCTTTAGGCACTGGAGCTCCTCTAAGGTCCCCCCTTAAGGAGCCTTCTCTTCTCCAGGCTGAACCAGCCCAGCTCTCTCAGCCTGTCTCCAGAGCAGAGTTGCTCCAGCCTTTGCAGCATCTCCGTGGCCTCCTCAGCTCCAACAGCTCCACATCCCTCTTGTGTTGTTGCCTCAGAGCTGGATCAGGACTGCAGGGGGAGTCTCCCCAGACCGCAGTAGAAGGAAGAATCCTCTCCCTCAACCTGCTGCTCATGCTTCTCTTGAAAATACTCTTGTCTCACAGTGCTCTTATATAAATATGTATTAGTAGAACAGAAGCCTGAAATCCCTTAATATAAAGGGAGATAATATATAAACACTTATTTTCATCACCTGAACAAACCTGCAGGCTAAACATGCTCTTTTTCAAATATACTTTATCTATTCCAAGGAAAAAGCATCAGGAAAGAGCAGCAAACATAATCTGAAATTCAAGTATGCAATTTTAAGAGATACAATTCTTACGTGGTTGGAAATATATCTCCTTGCTTCATTTCCTTTCAATAGAAGATTATATTTCACAGTTACACTCTTTCACTAATGGTTTGTAAGAAACAAATAAAAAAGAAAGGATGTTGGAGGAGAAGGAAGTGAAGTAGAAAAATGTTTAACTAATTCCAATCTGTGTCATCATGTTTAAGAAAATCTTTCCAGCTGAAGTATCTTTAACTTCAGTGTCATCATGGTTTTACAAGAAGTCATTGTTGGGTTATGCACATTTTACATGAAACCATTGTTGATTTTTGTGGTGTTTTTGTGGGTTTTTTTGGGTTTTTTTTAAGTAGGAAACTATTTCAAAGCATGCAACCGTATGATGAAAACACCAATTTTCTATTGATAATTGCTAACTCTTACTATTGACATTAAATCAGGGTATAAAGCCTCCACAATAAAGTCAAGATATGTAAAAGTCTCTGGGAAATCTATATCGAGCTTGGAGGTTGTAACATTAATATAGAGAAAAAGCTATATGCAAACGTGAAAGGCATATGCTACAAAATCTGAAAGTTGTTTAAGCTGCAAAAAAAATTAATATATAAAATTCAAGGCATTGCCTAATGTAAAATCTTTATGGACTTTGTGAAATCTATTAACCCTTTGTTTCTTATCGGTTTCAATTAAAATTAAATACTCCATATTCTTACTAAATGACTGCTTTTGATGTTCATACTCAGTCAAAAGCAATAATTTCCTTTTTGCATCTCACATTCAGATAGTGGTGCCTGCATCAAGTCTAAATGAAAATCCTCCAAGATGAACAGTTTTTGCGTTCAGTTTAGAAACATCTCTGCATCACACTGAATTATGAGGTTTTAAGGGAACCTGAGCACCTCCTAGTCCAGACTGAGGATATTGCTATCCATTTCATTTCCTAAAACAAATTAGTGTGGTCATTTGCTACCTCCTGTCCACCATGGCACCCTGTCTTTTTCAAAACTGTTGGCCAAATGTAGTTGTTGACAGGGTTTGGATACTGCAACACAAGCTATATAAAATGAACAGTAACTATTTTAGCTCATTTCCTAAGAGGTTACACTGTACTTTCCTTCACTTGAGGTTTCTGCAGCTGGCCATCAGTGTCCTGCTCTGAGTCACTGTCAAGCTCCCAGAAATATGGCAACCATCTGCCTATTTATTGTAAGTACATTTTATGCAAAATGAGTAGCTGTCTATATATCTTTTTTTTTCTCACCACAACTGAAGTAATAAAGTGGATTTCGCCTTCAATTCACTGCTAACTTTTCTCAATTTTTATTTTTATTACTAAGGAAGGAGAAGGTATGGTTTAGAATTTACAATATATAAAGCTGATTGATGTCATAAGCTTGTTCAGCATTGTTTTTCTTTCATAAAATACCATTAAAAGGGAATTTCTAGTTGCCTTACAATTTATTATTTAAACCTGTACATCTCAATTTGGTCAGCAGGGAAATCTATCAATACAATTTTGACATTGTGGCATCAGTTCAGTAGGTACACACTGGGATTGGTTTCATTTCATTTCAGTTTATTATTCATAATTTCATCTCCATAGACTTGCAATGACATTGTTTTGTCTTGACATTATAACATAATCTGAACATATTTGCATAAAATAATCAAACACTGGTGGAGAGTCTCAGGCAACAATTGTGCAAGCTCTGAAGTGGTATCTCAGATCAAAATGTTTACAAAGTTTATTTCAAGTGTAATTTTAAATGTCTGGACCTTTAACTGGTAGCTTCTGGGATCAAAAACTTCTGAAGCTGAACTTCAATTTCTAAAATGTACGTTTTATACCACCTATGTAATCTTTATGGAGGTTATTAACTGTTATCAGTTATAACTGCTACCTTGTCTGTGAATAGAGTAATTAAAACAAATATGCTCTGAATTTAATTCTTCAAACTGATAAATAAAATAATATCTGTATGCACATCTGAACCCAAATTTTCTAATCAGTTTGACTGTTTCCAGGGTTTTCCTCAGAAACAGAAAGTGCTTACGTTTTTTTTTCTCCTGTCATCCCCAACAGAGTTTCACTGAGTCGTTATGGAGGCAGTATTTACCAAGACAACGAATTATGCTGAATCTTCAGGGGAAAAAAAAAAAGTGTTTTATTGTGGAGCATAAATTTTATGCCTGGATTGAGGCATGAACTTGCTGAATTGAAATAAAAATTGTTCAGAGTTGCCTGTTGTTGTAACTAAGAGATATAGCTATGAATCCATGTGGTAATATATTTTACATTTTTACATTTGCAGTGCTGTGACCTGTTGGTCTAAACGAACAGTAACACAAACTTCGCAGCTCTGGCATTACTTTAAACTGCCACGTCAACAGAGGTGAGCAGATATTTTGGTTCCTTTACTAACTTGTGAACATTTAGAAAGCGAAGGTCAACAGAGACAGTATTATTTTTAAAAGTCTGTATTGCAGCTAGCATACTTGAGATCTGATTCATGGAGATACTCAGCTACTTTTGTAATCCTTGTTGACAAAGAGCATCTGAGTTTACAGGAAAGATGAATAAGAAGCTTTTAGAAATTGCTTTCCCCAATTCCTTTTTCCCCTCAAAACAAACAAAAAAACCAACCAATAAACCCCAACCATTTACAGAAGTTTAACTGTCACGAAATACTGCCAGAAATAACTTTTCATTGTTAGTAGTAAGGAATGAAATTTTATTTTTTGCTTTCTTTTTTCATGGACTAATGTCAACCCACCACCCTTATACACATATACACACGTACACACATATATATATAAAACATCAATTTAAAACTTTTGGGGGAAAAAAACCACAAAGCCCCAAAAAGCAAACCAAAAAGAAAACCAAACTGAAACCCAAAACAAGATTCAGAACAACTTTTAATGGGTTTTATTTAGCAGAAAAAATAAAAAATGCATGTAATGCACTATCAATCTATATGCTGTAAAACTCAAATAATGAAGTCCTTCAGGGACTTGTATTTTAGAGGGTGGGGGGTTTTGTATGTTAAATTGAACTGTCTTTAATTGAACACCAGTATTAGAATATTAATTTATATTATCTCCTAATTAAATATAGGGTTTTTTACTTAAAGACCTCTCCACACAATAGGTATATTATTCCATGCTATTTGAGCTAGTCATGAAAGCTACTGAGTGTATGTAAAGAATGTCTTTACATAACTTATTGCATATTGACATCAAATGCATGCAGATAAAATTAACAAATAAAACAAAACGCCTGTAATTTTTAGAAATTTTTAATAACTGTGATGAGTGAAAAATTAGCCACACTAGATAGGTAGAATTTTCTAAATTTCTGTCACAGTAAAATTGTGCTATCTATATATTCAAAATACTTTGCCCTCTCTAACATAAATTAATCAAGTTCTACAGTTTTCAAATATTCCTTTGGGAAACATTTAAAAAGAATTCTTTGATGAGACATTTCCTCATGAACAGCCTAAATTTTTCTTTCGGATTTCCCCTTCCCCTCCCCTCCTCTTTTTATTATTCTTATTATTCTTCAAATTCTGCTTTAAGTCTTTCTCTTCTTCTTTTACAATTAAAGCTTAATTTCAAGCTTATTAGGGTCATGAGGAATTATTTATTTGGAAAAGAAATTTTAGATTGGGGCCTAACAGATTTCAGGTGCTTGTGTACAAGTCTCAATACGAGACCCTGAGACGCGATAACTAAAAATTAGCAGGTTTCTGAGAAAAGTAACATGTAATTACATTTCCTCTCCCAGACAAATATTGAAATAAAAAATTAGATGTGTGAGAGAAAATATTCCTGTTTTTCCTGTTGTGAAATGGAAGGGAATTTTCAAATCTCTAAAAGGCAGTAGAAAAGTTATCAGGAAATAAGAAAAATAAATATTTAACACTGACTTCATCAAAACATCAAATTTGATTAATGGTGGTTTCTAACCAAGCATAGCATATAGGAAGAATGTGTGCTAAACATTATATATATGTGATGTATAAATATGTGTCTATATAATGTATAAGTGAATCTATTTAGTAAGAGAGTAGAAAAAAAAATAGTGGAATTGAATCCCATTAATGGATTAACAGAAATAAACTTCATAAATCGGACATATTGGTCATTTTCTGTGTTATTATAAGAGAACAACAGAAGCTCTGCCCCTCAAATCTGGATAGCTTACAATAGTGCTATGAAGTACTTTGCCATGTAATTTGGTTTTTGAGGTTTTATTTCTCCAAAGAAATGTCAGTAAATAAAGGTCTGAATTATACAAAGATGTTCATGATTATTTTGCATTAAAGATTAAGAGACAATGATTATAATTCCAAATATGTTTCCATATTTGCGGGTCCTTGGGTTTTATTTCATCATCCTGAAGACCATGGCCAAATACAACACATATGTTTGCTTTTTTTCTTTCCCATTCTATCCCTACAGCAACTTTAGATATGTTTACAGCTATGAGGTGAAGGCAGAGGCTAGAAAATGGAAAAAAAATGTGCTCTAAGTTAAAAGTTACAGTACTTCACCACTTTATTTGTAAATCTTTTCTCTAAGCAATTGACTTATGCACAGTTCTTAACTAATATTAAAGATAATCTGTCTCTATTATGACATTGTATGGAAGATAAGTACTTTTCATTTTTTTGTTAGAAGACATTAACAACCAAAAACTGCATATTTTTGCAGTCCAGATGTGATCTTCCTGTTTCATTGTTATGCTTTTGCAGCACAGACCAGAAGAATTTAAATAGCTGACCGAAACAGAGTTCATCATTCAAAAATCCATTTTGTTTCTGCATTTAAATAGTTATTAGAGAAAGAGCTTTACAAGATTTATATTGTATGAAAAAGTGTTTGACATTTCTGAGATTACTAAAAATTAAAGTCTGACTATTTGTTGGATTTTTTTTAAAACATCCCAGTATTATAACTTTTTTGAGAAAAAAAACAAACAAACAAAAAAACCAAATGTAGAACTAATGATAGCCTTCATTTAGAGTCCAGTACAAGGTAAGTTAATAGAGGAAATATCATAGAATCATAGACTCATAGAATAGTTAGGGTTTGAAAGGACCTCAAGATCATCTAGTTCCACCCCACCTGCCATGGACAGGGACGCCTCACACTAGACCATGTCACCCAAGACTCCATCCAACCTGGCCTTGAACACTGCCACAGATGGAGCATTTATCACTTCTTTGGGCAACCTCTTCTGGTGACTAACCACCCTCACAGTCAAGAACTTCTTCCTTATATCTAACCTGAACTTCCCCTGTTTAATCATAGAATCATAGAATCATAGAATAGTAAGGGTTGGAAAGGACCTTAAGATCATCTAGTTCCAACGCCCCTGCCATGGGCAGGGACACCTTGCCCTAAACCATGTGGTCCAAGCCTCTATCCAGCCTGGCCTTGAACACTGCCAGGGATGGAGCATCCACAACCTCCCTCAGCAACCCATTTCAGTGCTTCACCACCCTCACTGTAAAGAACTTCTTCCTGATATCTAATCTAAACTTCCCCTGTTTAAGTTTGAAGCCATTACCCCTTGTCCTACCACTACAGTCCCTAAGGAAGAGTCCTTCCCCAGCATCCTTATAGACCCCCTTCAGATACTGGAAGGCTGCTATGAGGTCACCACGCAGCCTTCTCTTCTCCAGGCTGAACAGCCCCAACTCTCTCAGCCTGTCTTCATACGGGAGGTGCTCCAGCCCCCTTATCATCCTTGTGGCCCTCCTCTGGACTCACTCCAACAGCTCCATGTCCTTTTTATGTTGAGGACACCAGAACTGTACGCAGTACTCCAAGTGAGGTCTCACAAGAGCAGAGTAGAGGGGCAGGATCACCTCCTTCGACCTGCTGGTCACGCTTCTTTTGATGCAGCCCAGGATACGGTTGGCTTTCTGGGCTGCAAGCGCACACTGCCAGCTCATGTTAAGCTTCTCGTCAACCAACACCCCCAAGTCCTTCTCTGCAGGGCTGCTCTGAATCTCTTCTCCACCCAACCTGTAGCAGTGCCTGGGATTGCCCCGACCCAGGGGTAGAACCTTACACTTGGCTTGGTTAAACTTCTTAAGGTCGGTATCGGCCCATGTCACAAGTGTGCCAAGGTCCCTCTGGATGGCATCCCTTCCCTCCAGCGTACCAACCGAACCACACAGCTTGGTGTCGTCGGCAAACTTGCTGAGGGTGCACTCAATCCCACTGTCCATTGTTGCCGACAAAGATGTTGGACAGGACCGGTCCCAACACCAATCCCTGAGGGACACCACTCGTTACAGGTTTCCAACTGGACATTGAGACATTTACCACAACTCTTTGTGTGTGACCATCGAGCCAGTTTTTTATCCACCGAGTGGTCCATCTATCAAATTGATGTCTCTCCAATTTAGAGACAAGGATGTCGTGCGGGACAGTGTCGAACGCTTTGCACAAGTCCAGGTAGATGACGTCAACTGCTCTGCCCCTCTTTAAGTTTAAACCCACTACCCCTTGTCCTATTACCAGAGTCCCTGATGAAGAGTCCCTCTCCAGCATCCTTGTAGGCCCCCTTCAGATACTGGAAAGCTGTTATGAGGTCTCCAGACAGCTTCTCTTCTCTAGGCTGAACAGCCCCAACTTTCTCAGCCTGTCTTCATATGTGAAGTGCTCCAGCTCCCTGATCATTCTCGTGGCCCTCCTCTGGACTTGCTCCAACAGCTCCATGTTCTTCTTGTGTCGAGGACAACTTGCATTGAGAACACCAGAACTGTACACAGCAGCCCAAGCACAGCAGCCCAAGCACAGCAGCCCAACCCACAGCAGACCATGGGGTCTCATGAGAGCAGAGGGGCAGGATCACCTCCTTCGACCTGCTGGTCACACCTCTTTTGATGCAGTCCAGGATACAGTTGGCTTTCTGGGCTACAAGTGCACACTGAAGCCAGCTTATGTTCAGTTGCTCATTGACCGACATCCCCAAGTCCTTCTATGCAGGGCTGCTCTGAATCACTTCTCCACCTAACCTGTAGCTGTGCCTGCTATTGCCCTGACTCATGTGTATGATCTTGCAATTCACACTGTTGAACTTCATGAGGCTGGTGTTTGCCCATGTCTCCAGCGTGTCAAGATCCCTCTGGATCCCATCCCTTCCCTCCAGTGAATCATCCGAACCACATAAATTCATGACAAACTTGCTGAGGGTGCTCAGTCCCACTGCCCATATCACCAACAAAGATGTTGAACAGGATCTGTCCCAACACTGACCCCTGAGGGACACTGCTTGTGACTGGTCTCCAATTGGACATTGAGCTGTTGACCACAACTCTCTGCGTGTGATCATTCAACTAATTCTTTATCCATCAAGTGGTCCATCCATCAAATTTATGTCTCTTCAATTTAGAGACAAGGATGTTGTGCAGGAAAGTGTGAAAAGGTTTGCACAAGTCCAGGTAGATAATGTCAACTTCTTTGCCCCTATCCATCAGTTTTGTAACCCCATCACAGAAGGCTACTAAATTGGTCAGGCATGATTTGCCCTTAGTGAAGCCATGTTGGCTGTCACCAGCCACCTCGTTTTTCATGTGCCTTAGCATGCTTTCTAGGAGAATCAGCTCCAAGATTTTGCCAGGCACAGAGGTGAGACTGACTGGCCTGTAGATTCCTGGGTTTTCCATTTTCCCCTTCTTGAAAATGGGTCAACATAAATACAAAATACAAAATTAAAGAGACCATGATAATTAAAGCATACCATCTCCAGTCCTGCAGAGCTCTTAACCAATATTCTTTGCAAGATCATAATAACATTAAACCATCATATAATCAGTTCTAGAAGGAATATTACTTGATAACTTGATAGAAATCTGAATAGGTCAGGGAAGTCAGGGGCTACATTGCTAGTGAGAAGTCTCTCTGATCACTCAGCAGGGGTAACAGAGTAAAAAGGTAACCTGTAAGAAAATAATGACTGAGAAAGGATAATCCTGACAGCATATAAATACACTTATTCCTCTGGGAATTGCTAAACACTCTCCAGATAAATATTTTGCTCCCCAAATCATTGCAAAAGCACAAGAGATTAAATAAATGCATGGCTAATAAACAGACTTTATCTGTAATGAATAATTATTTGGTTTCAGGGACAAAAAGCATGTATTTAGAATATTTATGTTCATGCAAGTAATCACAGATTATCTCACATCTAACACTGTTTTCTATTTGTCTGGTAGCTAGATTCATTAAATATACAGTTTGGTCCTTATTTTTGGCTGGAAACTTACCCTTCAATCTAAGGTTCTAGAGCTGACCTAAAATTATCTCAGGACTTAATCTGAGCTGCAGAATTGCGCAATAGAAGTTCATAGCCATGAGATAGACTCTTACAACTTTTCAATGAAAGTTTTCTTATAAAAAAACTAAATGAAAACTGTCACACCAAAACAATGTAACTATATAAGGTGATGCCATTAGTAGATGATATTTGTTCTCTGAACTGCAAAAACTTTCTTCACTAACTTTTGGGCATGGTCTTTTAAGACTGTAACCATCTACAGTGCAGACATTCAAAATGTCTTAACTAACAAAAGTATTGACTGCTTCAGATATCGCTGGGCATTATGCATTCTCAGAGCCAGAGTTAATGAGACAAACAAAACCATGTTATGGCTATGGCATGATTTTTGACTGAGAAAGGCCTTCTCTATTCAGGATGAGAAGCATCACTCTTCATTTTAAGACAACATTTGCCTGTTCTTAAGATGAGGAAAATTTCTGGGACTTCTTACTTTTAAATAGTTAATTTTCTGAATGAAAAAAAAGACCTGTGATCTGTTAAAAACAACAAGCTTAGCTCTTTCTTTGAAATCTTCATCTGTCAAACACCAAGTTATGATTCTTACATTGTACAATCAATTATTTACCAACAATTATTAAAGCTGAGAAAGGCCAAGGCTTTCCCCTCCTATTCAAGATGCAGACTTTTCCCTGGGCAAGACTGTTTTATGTCCTAAGTCTGAAATCTGTTTTGGGCGCTGAAATTAATTGTGTCTTATAGTGTTGAGGATACAACATGTCTTTTCAGTTTTGGTTGGTTTATAATTTTTCAAGTGTTGATGAGAAAATTTACATTTCCTAATGTAATAATCTTGACATATAACAGTTTAAAATTGTCAATTGTTTCAAATTATTTGTAAACACAAAACTGCTAACACCAATGGTCTCTTGATCACAAACTCTCCCTTTTAAACTTAAATCTATCAATAGTAGTTCCTGCTTCAGTAAATACTTTCAAGGAGAAACAAAATTTCTTTAAAAATTTTTCCAACGTATAAAAGTTCAAGAAAATTCCTAATAAAAATCTAACGTGTTACCATTTCTAATGATGAGAGCAATTTATTGAGCATATAGAAGGCCATCTAAACTATTTCTCTTAAATTCTTAAAGAGAGAAAAAGTAACATATACTCTAAGAGAGTTTATGAGCTCAGGAACAGGCACAATCTGCTAGAGAATTTACTGTTCTACAGGCCATAAAGTAAGGTAAATTCAGATGAAACCATGTAAGTCTGTCCTAGTCAATGGGCAATTCTTTGATAACATAACCCCTGAAGTAAGTCAGGATTTTATTTGATTTATCTTAGACCTTTGATTCAGCAGAAGGGCTTAATGGTGATTTTGTGATTCAGTTGATATCTGAAGAAAAGGGTTTTATATCACTTCTGTGGGAGCAATTAAACTTATCCTCCAGGATGTTGAAAGCCTCAAAATAAATATGATATAGTTGGAAAAAGGACACTGAAAAGGTTTTAAAAGGGAATATTTTAGGTTTGGGTCAACATTAACACAATGTCAGATTCTTGCACCAGCATCTTAAGGGGATAAAAATTAGGGACATTCTTTTTTTTTTTCACATTACTATTTACTGTACCAAGTCCTATATCCTTATAAAACTTAGAAAATGTATCCTTGAGCATTTTAGCTCTTTAAGTTAATCAACATAGATTTTTTCTCTTTCCAAAATAATTTTTCATTTTCTTTGTTTTCTGTATTTACGTCCTTCAGAATGGCATGACCATGTTTGATTTACCACGTATGAAAACCAAGAAAAAGAAAGATGAATCTGTGTTTCAAAAAAGACAGACTCTGTTTTCTAAAACTGCATGTTGTCAACAAAAACAAAAGGTTATTTTGGCAAACTACTTGCTGCTATACTGACATTTAGTGAAAACTAGACAGAGTATACTGCAGGTATTGTTGCATGCAACATCTTCTAGAACAAGGCAAAGCGGTACGTAATTGAAAAAAAACCACCCTTCTCTATAAATTTCAAGTACAGAATTGCAACTGTATGGGTTAAAAGGATGGCTGAACAAATATGGACAGTAGTTCTCTGGCATACCTCAAAACCATATAGCAGATACATATATTTGTCAAACTATAGAAGATTTTCATTTATAATATGATTTCTGAAACTCATAAACATATTTACATGGCAATAAGGAAATACTTACTTAACACACAAGGGTTGTATCCCAACGAGAATTCTTGAGGAAGCAGAGATGTCAGAGAGAGAGGGGGATGGATGCACCGTCACAAGAGTGTTCCCACAGGGGAATATACAACTCTGTTGTGATAAGAAATGTACAGATAAATAAAAATATGTATTTTATGCACTTATTCTATTCCATTTACCTGGCACCTCATCAGAACAAAGACTTCATGTAAAAGGACTGTGAAATTAGATTATGGACCAGTGCAATTCCATTTTAAACAACAAAAGTAACAGGATAAAAAAGACGCAACTGTCCAAAAATGTTAGTATGTCAAAAATTAGTCTTGGAAATTATTTTCTAACATCACTTGTTAAGGATGAGGTGGGTTAATCATTTCTTATCATGTGAGCAACTGTGGAACTTCAAACGAAATTTTGTAATCTAGCTATTTAAAAATTGTTATAGTGGTGTGAAAGCAAAATGGAAATAATTTTATATAATAGTGTTGAACTACCAGTAAAATATTACTTTTTATATATTCTTCTCTAATCCTTTCAAAATTTTAACTCTGAAACTCTTCCATTTTACTTCTAAGAGAAAGCTATTATTTATAATTGCTTGGTAAGGATTAAGCAGCTAAAATTTTCGGAGGGTCCTGAATTTTTTACATTTTTCAAGTAATTGAAAATATTTGAAGATGGTAATGGTAAGATAAAATCTCCTTGTTGAGCTACATGCTGAAGATTTACCTTTTAGGTTCTTGTTTCTTCCATGATGCCTGTGTTATAATTGTTAAATTTAAGTGTACTGTTAATTGTACAAGTGATAATCTTCCCACCTCATTTTACATTACACTTGTTTCTGAGCCAGGAATTGGTAGAGATATTTTTCTGAAAGATGAGTTAGTAGGTAGAAGGCTTGTGCAGAGGGAATGCCTGTATACACTGTTACTTCAGGTCAATCATTTTCCAAATGTCATTATTAAAAAGCCCTTCAGGTTGTTTTGTCATGCGTTTTCACTAGAGGTATGAGTACTGGATCAATATGAAAGCACTTTGTTCCATTTCTTCACTGATCTACCTCAAGGGGACAGTCATTCCTATAGAGCATCAGGGAAATATGGACCTGAAGAACTACTAAGCCACGCTACAAGTGAGATGTACAACAAGACATTTCTCTTTTTCTTCTACAAATTGTAAGCATATTCTGCTCTTGTCAATATATATGGATAGTTATTTATGTCATATGTGAAATCAGTTTTGAAATATAGAATGAACTCAAACCCATGGAGACATTAGCTCATTATCAGGTGTCTCAAGCATCCTTTCTAATTAGAATGGGTATAGCAAGAATATTCGTACTGCCAAAAGTGAAAATATATGGAGCAAACAAAGTGGCATGTACATGCAATAAACAATATGCATACTAATGAAAAACAAAAATGTTGTTCAGAGTTGAGGTTTTATAATTAGTTAAAGTCAATTACAGTAGGAGACAGTTTTAAGTTCAGCTTTTGTTAATTATGCAAGTGTTGTGTAAAAGAATCAGAGGTTAATTTTAATTACATATTTGTGTTCTATATCTCTTTTGTTACAGCTAAAATTT
Source organism: Strigops habroptila (assembly GCF_004027225.2). Taxonomy (NCBI): domain Eukaryota; kingdom Metazoa; phylum Chordata; class Aves; order Psittaciformes; family Psittacidae; genus Strigops; species Strigops habroptila. Next base: position 28,062,218 of record NC_044302.2, read on the forward strand.
GAATACCATCACCGCAGAACAGATGCTGTTCACTATCATAAAATAAGCTTTAATTTACTACAGTGGCATTTGAAATTTATTAGTGTTATGATGACTGACATTTTGCATTTATCTTGTGATTGATGCAGTAAGAAGATACGCCCTGACAGTGTATTAAAAAAAAAAAAGTATTTAAAATTTCCTGTTTCATTCAAAATAAGCAAGTCAATTTCAGAGATCTGGAATTGGAAATCAGTGGAGTCTACAATTATCAGAAAACGCTAAGTATCACTTTAATAAGAGAAAAAAGAAAAACACATTAAAGCAGTTACATAGAACATAATTGTGCTTTGTAAAAATTTTTTTCTATATTTCTTTTTTTTTTTTTTTTTTTGAAATATTGTTTTAGAACTTTATTGTCTGACTTGCTTATACATGCCCAGAGAGCAATAACTCGACATTGCCTTGTTTAAATGTCGTCTTGAAACTGGGCAGGGAGCTAGAAGAAGTGTTTAAAAGTTAGTCTGTGTGAGCAGGGTAGCAATCTTGTGTTCAGCGCATGCTCCCAATGGTTGTGCCTTAAAGCACAAAAATCAATAGGAGCCAAATGGAAAAGAGCTACAGAATAGGTCCAGCCATGTTCATGTTGTTCACTCTCTCGTTTACTTAATGTAGAAACACTAACGTAAAAGCTGTATAGTTTTTAAAAATGACAGCAAAAACCAACCACGCTGACCTGAAAAGGGAATAGTGGCATTTAAAACAGTCACTTTTAGTTAATCGAGGTAATTGACAAAGCTGTCACCAACTTCAACATTGCAGAATGGGGCTTTTAAAAGAGAACCAAAATCCTCATCAAGTTTACTTTTATGGACCTGTTGAATTATAGGGATGTACATTTGCACCACACACACTGACATAGAGCTGAATGAAAGTTTTCTTGATACAAAGCTCCTCACTAAGCCTACTGATTTGTCAAAAATGAAAGGTTTTGTAGAGAAGTTTCAATTTTATTAAAATTTATCCTAAACTAAAAAAAGGGAATCATATGACCCTATTTTCCATTTTGAAATTATTTTTAATCATTATTTAAATTAAATACAGTTTTAATTAAAATGTAAATATTAAGGGGTTTTTTCTATTAACTCAGATATAAAATTTTATTTATGCTAGAAAAGAAAATGGTTTCTCAGAAGGAAAGGTTTCTATTTTAGCACAACAACAAAAGATTAAAGTAGTTACTTACTAAAGTTTTTTATCATCTACATCTGTAGGCATTCATAAGCATGCATTAATGTTCTCAAAAAATTAATTTGGGAACCTTAGTTCATTACATGTCATCATATTATAATTCTCATAACATTTGAGTACTTATTTCTTATTTTATTTTTGGTGACACATTTTGTTCTGATGAAAACAGCACATTGGAGCTTTGATATGTAAAACCGCATTTCTTGGATTGTTAAGTTAATAATCTTCAAATAAATGGTAGCTCATACGAATATTTTGAAGCTGAAAGGAATGTTATTCTAAAAGATCTGAAGAATTTTCTACACTTGAAGGCACTGGTAAATATGGGTATGTGGGAGGCATCCATTTGTTGCAATTACAATTTAAACATCTGATAGCATAGTCTCAAGCAATTCACACATTTGTTGTTTTCTGGTTCTGCTGAAAGCCTTCCTTCTCAAGACATTATTTAAGAATAATGCTGATTTAATCTTTGTCTTACTCCATGAAATATTGCCTTGTGTTTTTTTTATTTTTGCTTTGTTTTTAATTCAAAAGGACAAACATAAACAAGAAAACATTTCAAAAACACTTTCCATTGTAAAGAGCTCATCATCAGTTCAAGGAGTGAAACATAGAAAAACTAATTAGGATGTCCTCAACATTTTTCTAAAAGAGGACAGAACAAAATGTTCCAATAAGTTCCTTGCAAAACAGTGCAAAGATAATTTTGTAATACTGTGAGTGGATTATGCTGCTTCTCTTCCAGACATAATCACTTATTTCAGCACTTTCCTTTGAAACAGCAATTATTTTGCTCTGCTGTTGCTAAGAAAAGACTGATGAAGGTTGGTGTTGGTTTTCCTCTCAGTCACTGTCAGCTGCTGCTCTTTAATAGTGCAGTACAGCTGCGAGAGAGCATTCACAGCCTCAATTTGCAGATGATCAGAATCTCCAGAGCATCGCTTGCTTCTGAAGGTGAAGTTGTTTTACAGATAGGGCCCTGCTTTATAATTTGACCCATAGACTGATAGTGAAAATAAATAATTAGCATAAATGCATGAGATTCTTCTTCAAAGATCAACCTGTGACAAAAGAAAAAAAGAAAAAAAGAATGAATTGTTTTTCTTAATCTCATGTTTCTCTGTGCTAGCTAGAAAAACAAAAATAATGACACTGATATGCAAGTAATCTGTAATCAGACATAATTTTCAAGGGCTAAAACATCAATTACACTACAAGAATAAGAACAGTTGTATGGTTATGTCCTCTGGATTTCCCTAATAACACTTACCAACCTTGTAATTCAGAGTACAATTCTTTTTCTCTGTCAGTCATATAACATTTTTGAAAGAATGTGTAGCTATACAGTTTGTCTTTCAGTCTTTCTTATTGAATCCAGCTTTCCAGGAGAGGGGGAAAAAAAAAATGATTGTCAACACAAAAAGGAGGACATATCTACTTTGTAGTGCAAAGAAATAACATTTGAATGACAAATTATCTAAGACTCTTGCTCACTTTGAGGGCTAGTTGCCATCATCTGTACCAGCAGCGAGTTACAGGTAAAATATAGTCTTTATCACATCAACAAACCTATTTAAAGCCTGATTGTCAAAGCTACCGTCGAGGTGTTACCAAATTCTAGCATTCAAGTAACAAAACAGACTGCTTGAACTGCCACCAGTTTGTCTCATTCAAATTTTTTTTTTTATGGGCAAGAGCAACACATTATGCAGAGCCAAGAATTCATTATTAGTCTAACTGAAGCCTTAACAGCCTAATCCATTATTCTTCCAGCTGAAATGGCACTTCTATGGTTCAGATTAGAGCTAGTTGAAATTATGCACATAGAAATGTTCCAGTATTTATCCCTTCTTTTATAGTGCTATACGCACCTCACTATCAAGTAGACAGCCTCTGGCTGCTGGATGATGAGGAATCATCATCACCCTTCCCAGAGGCATTTTAATGTGTTTGCCTTTACGCTCTACACCTTTCTTTTTCATCACAAATTTGCAGTCCCACCCTACATCCCAGTTTTCTGTATAAAGTGAGTTGTGTGATTCTCTACATTGAGTAAATGTTCTGCATCCTCTGCTAATTGCCAGTTGACTGCTGATTAATTATATATACCCTTGGGGCCTTCAGTATGATCTTGTTCCTGAACTTTCAAGTCCTCTGCTGTCATCCCATGCCTATGCTCTTCCACGCTGTGTATCTAGTCTCCAACAGTCTTCCAGACATTCAGACTAAACATAGTAGTAAGAATTAGTCAATTTCTGGTGCAGTCAAATAAAATAAGCCCAGAAAAAGTCCCTGGTTACCTCAAACTGAAGTTTGTGGCCTCCTGAAAGCAACAGTGATGCCATATTTTCTGGGCCACAAGGCCATAGAGGTGAGTAGTGGCTTTAGTGATCAAAAAGTCAGAAGACTGGGGAGCTGCATAAACAGGATAAGTGCAAGGTTTTTTTCTGCTTATGCCTTTTTGTATTGCCTTTTTTTCCCCTTCTATTCCCAGACTCGTGTTAATTGAGATTAATGAAAGATAAAAGTGGAGGAGCTGGTTCAAAGTGTTGCAAAGTTAAGTCAGGTATCTCAATCTTGTTTTGAAGGTGGGAGGGGAGATAATAGGGAAGTTCCACAGCCAGTTCATGGGGAAAAATAAATATTGACAGGAACCTCCAAACAACACACCATTAGATAGAGCAAACAGAGAAGATATGATTGTGGAGGGAGGGAAGTATGGTAAAATCCATGGAAATGAGTGACTAGATTAGCAACAACCTCTAATATGTCGGAGACAATCGCATGAATAAATGTTTTTCCATCTCCAAAGCTCCCCAGATGTGGATGTTTCCTCTGAGCAGTCCTCCCTAACCTGGGGGAAAAGGCAGCAAGATAATTCCTTGCAATACCTGCCAAAGATAACACAAACACTGTGCAAGAAGGCACACTTGGTAATGCAAAATGCAAATTAACAACTTTTTGTGTCATATCCTAACTGTCATATTCTAACTGTGAACCTGCTCAGCTGGAGGTAGTCTCACAATGTTTGTTTCCTTAAAATCCTTATTTATTTCTAGCCAGGTTTTTAGTTCAGTATTAATTCACTGATTATGCAGAAAAATCATGAAGTATACTGTCTTGGGTTCAGCTGTAGCAGTTATTTTTGTCCTTCTCAGTAGCTGGTGCAGTGCTGTGTTTTTGACTTTAGTCTGAGAACAATGCTGATAACACACCGATGGTTTAGTTGTTGCTAAGTAATGTTTACCCTGATCAAGGACTTTTCAGTCTCATGCTCTGCCAGTGAGGAGGGAAAGCTGGGAAGCAGCAGACACAGGACACCTGACCCAAACTGGACAAAGGGGTATTCCATACCACAGCACGTGGTATATAAACTGGGAGAGTTACCCGGAAGGCCCAGATCGCTGCTCGGGTCGGGCTGGGTATCGGTCGGCAGGTGGTGAGCAATTGTATTCTCTCCCCTTGTTATTTCCCTTATCATCATTATTATTATTGGTGGTAAGAGTAGTGGTTTTGTATTATACCTTAGTTACTGGACTGTTCTTATCTCAACCTGTGGGATTTACATTCTTTTGATTCTCCTTGCCATCCCTCCAGGAGCAGCGGGAGGAAGAAGAGAGGGAGTGAGAGAGCGGCTGCATGGTTCTGAGTTATCGGCTGGGCTTAAACCACAACATATACATAGAATGATTTTCATGTGGGAAAAGAATGAAACTAAGACCTCCCAATAGTTATTTTTGTATTTGAAGATAAACAAAAAAGGCTCAAGATATTCCTCAGAGCATCCCACAGGTCTTTCCCCAATTTTTGTAATTTCGAACTGTAATTAATATTTTTCTGAAATTGCTGTAAATATTCAAGTGTTGATGTTCAAAATTAGATTCTATGTGGACCTCACAGTTTGGCAACTACAGTGAGAAAAATTTTAATGTAGGCACAAAAATATTGTCAGATACACATACCTGTAGGTATTTAACCGCGTATTGTTCAGGATCAGGATTGTTAACTACTAGTATTAAGACTAATATTGCTTTAGGTAAAATATTTCTCAAAATAAAAGGCCCATCCTCCAGATGCAGTTATTGTTATAGTTTGCATTACATTTAACAACAGCTGTAACAAGCATATTTTAACAGAAATCATCTGTCTAAAAATTTTCTTCGTGTATCTGGATGCTGGAAGTTTACAAGTAGCTACTCACTGCTCGGAAAAATATCGGGAACAAAGTGAACTTCATGCAACTGATGATACTATATTTATATAATGTATTCCACTTTCAAGATGCCACAAAAACATTTAGATAATAGTCCAAGGAAACCTCCAGTTTACATGATATGATCCTAAGCGTCTGCTTATTTTTCTTCCAAATGGAAAACCAACTTGTTTTCATTTCCAAGTATTTCAAAGCCCTTTGCAAATATAGAATAATAAATTAATATCATATTAATAGAGACAAAAGAAGTATAAAAGTCTTGATCCTCTAATTCATACCTTCTCAGGCCTGGAAGCAATTACTAGTTTTGGCTGAGTTTTGCAGACGATGACCTAACAAATTTATGCTAACTACTCAGTCTTCTTTCTTAAAAAAAACCCACATCTTTTAAAAATGGAGTGATTCAATGGACAGTCATTTTTGCTGCTCTCAGGAAATAGACTAGTACCTAATTGGTAATCTGGAAAGCTATCAATATAGATGTGTTAATGAAGTAATCAAGTATGACAGAACCATCTACATAATGGAAAAAGTTGTGATTTTTCTCTAAGAAATGGAGATCAGTTTTATCCTTACCTGCAAAAGAAGAAGCTATTAGGATTAAGACAACTCTCCACTCCACAATAGTAAGGACTAGTTTACCAGTGATAGGAACAAGCCATTGCAAGAATGTGTCTTTACCTCTTTTGGTCTCGCACAGACTTCTTGCACAGTCTTTGCTCCATGGTGTTACCACTCAAATTTATGTTTACTTGAGGGTAGGGAACAACTTTGTTTAAGGCTAATTTGAGTTTCTACCAGTTCCTGGGATCTACCACTTCCCCAGATCTAAGGATGTGAAAACCATCTTTCTGGACATTTCTCATTTCCTCCTCTGCAGGTCAGCATCATTTTCTTTAAGGATTGCAGTGGGACTACCTAGATAAGCTATCAACAGGGTGCAAAAGAGAGCTCTGAAATCGGTACTTCAGATGACAGACAAGGAATAAAAAGAGAGAAAAATGCTCCCTGTGTTACCCTGTGCTCTATCCTTCCCATTCAATCTGTAGATGGATTTTGGTTGTCACAAATCTTCCAAAGTTATTTCTTTGAAGAGGTACTAATTTTCATGTCCACATAATAAAAAATGTTGCTAAGACATTTAAGCATCTTTACAATTGAAGTCCATTTAAGCAGATAAATCATTTCCATAAAGAGTTGTCCAGAATCTTAATATCACCCTTTAGTGTATGCTATTGTAATGACAGCTATGCCAAAATGTCAAAGATTAGCTCTTTTTGAATGTGCTGAAACCAATACTGATTCTGTCTGTCTAAGAAATTAAAAGTTGCCTCAGAAAAACCTAGATGTAGGGACAATACACCTATAAAACCAATACCTTCTGGTAAAGAAAGAATATACATAGCAAACTGTTATATAGATGCTTAGATAATGTCATGAGTCTTAGAGATTATATAAAAAAAAATAGTTTACCTTTTGAAAAACAGCTTAAGTGAGTAATTGCAACTTCAGTGGTATGTAACTTTGCTGGTCCACAACCAGAAAGAAACTACAGTGAAGCTGCAACTGAAAAAAAAGGCTTTAGATCAGTGATCTTTTGTGCTTTTATTTAGACGCTTCATTCTGTGCCTTCTTTTGTTCTTTTGAGGATTTATCCCTCAATAAATAGCTCTGAACCTTTGTCACCTTTGACCATGCAGCTACAATCCTTAATTATTTAGACTCTTTTGGACCCAGTCATTTATGCTGGATAGAAAGTTATAAAATATAAAGAATATGTAAAAGCAGTATTATAATGCATCACACCTAGTTCACTGTCAGGGCCCTACAAACAGTTCCTGTGAAAAAATAATTACATGGAAGTGAATTTTAGCAGAACAAGAGATATAACTCACGGTTATTTCAAAATGAGATACTTTGGAGATCAAAGATCTACCCCTTTATAGCTTTCAATGTAAGAAGAATAAAAAAAGTATTTCTTGTCTGTTTTCTTTAGTTACAGTGCATAGCACAGAAACTGTTTTTATTTTCCATTAGAAATAACTTAATAAAATATAATTAAACAGTAATTTTGTTGGGAATAAAAAATTAGACAAGGATAAAGAAACTGTCAACTGATATCTATATGAAATATAACCTGTGAAATCACTGCTGCCTGGTAAGTCGTATCTATTTTGTTCATTATGACATACTGCTAAGAATGTTTAACACTTAAGATGGAGAGTGCTTTATAATAAAGACAGTCACTAGTACAACAATGAATGAAATACTGCATGTGGTTCATGTTTATTTTGCCAGTATTAGCATGAAAGTAATCCATGCTTTTAAACAAAATGGGCATTTTGTTATAATAGCTATAAGCACAGATTAAAACCAACTAAAGCTGCTTTTAAGTCCACTGTCTACCCACTCTAACTGAGTTAGTTAAACTGTCCTTTTGAAACCCAAACTCCACTCCAATCATTATAGATTGCTACAAGTTTCTTCATACCATAAGATCATTATTTTATCGTCCAGGTCACATTAGAGAGCTTGCCAGTTTTCCAAGCTGTTGATGTTTTTGAGAAGGAGGTAGCTACACACTTCAGTGAAAATCCGTTAACTTTGAAGTAGAGATACATAGGTAGGTAGGTGGGTAGATAGATAGGTAGGTAGGTAGGTAGGTAAGTAGGTAGGTAGGTAGGTAGGTGGATAGATAAATAGATAGACAGATAAATAGATAGATAGATATATAATATTGTAGATAAATATCTACAAATTAAACCAACTTTAAGCTGGTTAAGCGGGCATCTGAAACCTACACCAGAGTTACAGGGGCAGTATTTTTCCAGTTAAGTCTAGTAACATAACAAGATTCTTAAAGACTGCACATCAAGGCAATGAAAAAGTCAGTGTTGCACAATACCGTGAGTAGTTATTGGTAAAGTCTATAAACCTTCTCATTAGTTTGAGCCTGCACAGAGGCAATAACGCCCAAATAGTGCATATATTGCAGGGAAGTGAAGGAAAATGTAAACTTTTTATTGCTTTAATACCTATTGAACTCACTTGAAAGGTTAGAATTTCTTGTCTTGTCCTACAATGCCATCCAAAAACAAAAGAGGAAGAACCAACTGAAAAAACTCCCTCCAAAATAGCCCTACCTCTACTATGCTGAAGTAAAGCAGTAAATCAGTACAATCTGTGGCATGCATCAGTTAGGTGGACTTTGAGGGGGTTTTTGGAGGGGAAGGGAAGAAAGAGATAGCACACTGCAGAAAAAAAAAAAAAGGGAAATACTGGCTTATATGGGCTTGCAAAGAGTTCAGAGCACAAATCCTCAATTCCTCCAAGAGTAGTTTAGAAAAAGAAATAACAGAGTACCAAATCAAAGCTGACCAAAGTAGCTTTTATATCTTTCTTATTCCATACATGACAACATGCTGTGTACGCCTATTAGTGCAGAGGATTTGGGTACCTGCAAATATACGGGTGGTGATTAGTATTTCCTAAAGAGATTTTATCACATGGATATGTTATTTACTTCATGCTAGCAATATGCATAGAGAATATCTAGTGTGGATGGGGCTAACTGCTCTTTGGTATTCATGCCTATGTGATTAATGCAGGAACATTCTCCATTACAGGCCTCATGAATGGACAAAATAGCTGCCAATGCTTGTAATTTGTCTTCATTTTCCACACTGCTAAAGTGCCTGTAAAGATAAATATTTAATATTTAACAACACTAAGATTTCCAGAAATGTGTAGGTCAGTGAGAGGAAAATTCAGGCAAACAGTAAGAGAGTATTTCTACAGAGTTATAGCCAAAACAAGAAGTTGCTTTTTATCTTGTTCTTGTCAGTGCTGCCACATTGCTTACTGCTTATTGCTTATTAGATTTCACAAGTTTCAAGTCACATTATTTATTCATCTTATAAACTTGGTGCTCTGTATCCGCTTGCCTGTATTGGTACCAAGATGTCTCACTGCCTTTGAGTTATGCATAATAGGTACAAGGTGCAGCACTGACATGCAGAGGTGTTTGTGAATGTAACTACACTGTTTGCTGTAGTGACATGTAATGTGCTGGTTTAAATCTCTTCCTGTCATAAAGGAAGGCACTAGCATAGCATCTAAATAAACATTTTTTCTACACTGTTCAGCTCTCTTTAAGGAACAGCTAAGACTTCCTGGTTTTTTTTACAAGCTTCTGTCAATCTTATGGATGGTTTGCTTTTCTATTTGGGGATTATTTCTGGGATATCTCATGTCTTTACTCCTTTCTTATTAAGTTTTGAAGTAGAGGAACACGTTTCAGAAATTTACAGTCAACAGATAGCAGGAGAAACTGAAAAAGGAATGATCAGAGGAGCAGCACAGATATCTTTGTTATAATACTGTGCTAACAAACCTTGGGATGTCGTTATCTCTTCTTTATCCAATAAAAGTGCCCAGAAGCAAAAAGCTGCCTGCTTAACATTTGAGCAAAACAGATCATCCTTACCTGTAGTCTCTCAGACTTGAGAACCTCCAGCTAAACACTGTCTTTGAAAGGGGTGAGCAGTCTTTCTCTTTGGGAAAAAGACAGCTGTAACAGGCAGGTACTGCAGCTGCCTGCTTATCACTATATGTTACAGACTATGCACAAGTAGCCATCATCCCAGGAATGGACAGGATTGACTGTGAAGGTGCTGGTTGTTCTTTAAGTATGAAAATCTTGGAATTTGAGTCTTTTTGGGAAGAAATAATGCATTAATTAACCATATGAATTATTCTTTCATTGGCAAAGAAAGGATCCAAGGGAAATATCAAATGTGTTGGATACGGATGGTTCCCTTGTCCAAGTGACACTATGGAGCAGTGAGAAACCTCAAAAGAAGTCAAGGGTCCCGCTCAGTTATATGCTTCAGCAGGATCAACATTAAAGCATCCCATTGTGACTGGTCCAGGGTTCTATGCATCATTGGCATAGACTATCTCCGGAGAGGGTACTTCAAAGACCCAAAAGGGTATCAATGGGCTTTTGGTATTGCTGCCTTGGAGACAGAGGAAATTAAACAGCTGTCCACCTTGCCCGGTCTCTCAGAGGATCCTTCTGTTGTGGAGTTGTTGAAGGTCGAAGAACAACTAGTGCCAATTGAGACCACAACAGTGCACCGGCAGCAATATTGCACCAACTGAGATTCCCTGATTCCCATCCATAAGCAGATCCTTAGGCTGGAGAGCCAAGGAATGATCAGCAGGACCCGCTCACCCTTTAATAGCCCCCTACAGCCAGTGCAAAAGTCTAATGGAGAGTGGAGACTAACAGTAGACAATAGCAGCCTGAACAAAGTCACAAGACCATTGAGTGCTGCCGTACCGGACATGCTAGAACTTCAATATGAACTGGAGTCAAAGGCAGCCAAGTGGTATGCCACAATTGATATTGCCAATGCATTTTTCTCAATCCCTTTGGCAGCAGAATGCAGGCCACAGTTTGCTTTCACTTGGAGGGGCATCCAGTACACTTGGAACCGACTGCCCTAGGGGTGGACACACAGCCCTACCATCTGCCATGGATTGATCCAGACTGCACTGGAACAGGGGCAAGCTCCAGAACACCTGCAATACATTGATGACATTATCCTGTGGGGCGATACAGCAGAAGAAGTTTTTGAGAAAGGGAGGAAGATAATCCAAATCCTGCTGAAGGCTGCTTTTGCCATAAAATGGGGTAAGGTTAAAGGACCTGTACAGGAGATTCAATTGTTGGGAATAAAATGGCAAGATGGATGCCGCCAGATCCCCACAGATGTGATCAACAAGATAACAGCAATGTCTCCACCAACTAACAAGAAAGAAACACAAGCTTACTTAGGTGTTGTGGGGTTCTGGAGAATGCACATCCCAAATTACAGTCTGATTGTAAGCCCTCTCTACCACGTGACCCGGAAGAAGAATGATTTCAAATGGGGCCCTGAGCAACAACAGGCCTTTGAACAAATTAAACGAGAAATAGTTCATGCAGTAGCCCTTGGACCAGTCCGGGCCGGGCCAGATGTGAAAAATGTGCTCTATACCACAGCCAGGGAGAATGGTTCTACCTGGAGCCTCTGGCAGAAAGCTCCAGGGGAGACTCAAGGCCGACCCCTTGGCTTTTGGAGTCGGGGATATAAAGGATCCGAGGCCAGCTATACTCCCACTGAAAAAGAGATACTGGCAGCCTATGAAGGGGTTCGAGCTGCTTTCGAAGTGATTGGAACTGAAGCACAGCTTCTCCTGGCACCCCAGTTGCCTGTGCTGGGCTGGATGTTCAAAGGCAGGATCTCCTCTACACATCATGCAACTGATGCTACATGGAGTAAGTGGGTTGCAATAATTGCACAACGAGCTGTAATAGGAAATCCCAGTCATCCAGGAATTCTAGAAGAACATCATGGACTGGCCAGAGGGCAAAGATTTTGGGATGTCACCAGAAGAGGAGGTAATGCGTGCTGAAGAGGCCCCACCATATAATGAACTGTCAGAGAATGAAAAGCAATATGCCTTGTTTACTGATGGGTCCTGCCATACTGTGGGAAAGCATTGGAGATGGAAGGCAGCTGTGTGGAGTCCCCTGTGACAAGTTGCAGAAACTGCTGAAGGAGAGGGTGAATCGAGTCAGTTTGCAGAGGTGGAATCCATCCAGCTGGCCTTGGACATTGCTGAACGAGAAAAATGGCCAGTACCTTGTCTCTATACTGACTCATGGATGGTGGCAAATGCCCTGTGGGGGTGGTTGCAGCAATGGAAGCAGAGCAACTGGCAACGCAGAAGTAAACCCATCTGGGCTGCTGCATTGTGGCAAGATATCGCTGCTCGGGTGCAGAACCTGGTGGTGAAGGTACGCCACGTAGATGCTCATGCACTCAAGAGTCAGGCAACTGAGGAACACCAGAATAACCAGCAAGTGGATAAAGCTGCTAAGATTGAAGTGGCTCAGATGGACTTGGATTGGCAACATAAGGGTGAATTATTTTTAGCCCGGTGGGCCCATGACACCTCAGGCCATCACGGCAGAGATGCAACATATAGATGGGCTCGTGATCAAGGGGTGGACTTAACAGTGGACACTATTGCCCAGGTTATTCATGAATGTGAAACATGTGCTGCAATTAAGCAAGCCAAGCGGTTAAAGCCTCTCTGGTATGGAGGACGATGGCTGAAGTACAAGTATGGAGAGGCCTGGCAGATTGACTATATCACACTCCCACCAACCCGCCAAGGCAAGTGCTACGTACTTACCATGGCAGAAGCAACCACCGGATGGCTGGAAACATACGCTGTGCCCCATGCCACTGCCCGGAACACTATCCTGGGCCTTGAGAAACAAGTCTTGGGGTCACACGGCACCCCAGAGAGAACTGAGTCAGACAATGGGACTCATTTCCGGAACAACCTCATAGACACTTGGGCCAAAGAGCATAGCATATTGAGTGGGTATATCACATCCCCTACCATGCACCAGCCTCTGGGAAAATCAAACGGTACAATGGGCTGTTAAAAACTACACTGAGAGCAATGGGTGGTGGGACTTTCAAACACTGGGATACACATTCACCAAAAGCCACCTGGTTGGTCAACACTGGGGGATCTGCCAACAGGGCTGGCCCAGCCCAATCAGAACTTTTACGTACTGTAGAGGGGGATAAAGTTCCTGTGGTGCACAGAAAGAATTTGTTGGGGAAGACAGTCTAGGTTATTCCTGCTTCAGGTAAAGGCAAACCCACTCGTGGGGTTGCTTTTGCTCAGGGACCTGGATATACTTGGTGGGTAATGCGGGAAGATGGGGAAGTCCGATGTGTACCTCAAGGGGATTTGATTTTGGGGGAAAAGAGCCAATGAACTCAATTGTACGCTGTTGCCTGCTCTATAGCACTTTTATAGCCCACCAACTAGATATCTTCAGGTCACCAGCAACTGACCCTGACTTCCCTCCAATCATCACCCCAACAAAGAATGAACTTTGAGGAAACCAGATGAGCTCAGCAGTGACCAGACGAGTTTGGCAGTGTCATCAGCAGGCAACAACCCAACACTGCACACTGTCCCTCCTGCCCTGAATGACTGTGACAAGATATGGAGCTTAACATCATGGACTGGATGAATTCAGCAACTTTATACGGATTGGTCCATGGACTACGAAATGATATCTTTCTCTTTGTGTGTGGGTGTGTGTGTGTGTGTATATATATATATATGAGACAAAAGCGATATTATATTGAAAAATGTGGGATCTGAGCATGACATGAATGGTATGGAATAAGGAGTGGATACTGTCCTGGGTTCAGCTATAGCAGTCATTTTTCTCCTTCTTAGTAGCTGGTGCAGTGCTGTGGTTTTGACTTTCAGCCTGGGAACAACACTGATAACACCGATATTTTTAGTTGTTGCTAAGTAATGTTTAGTCTGACCAAGGACTTTCTCAGTCTCATGCTCTGCCAGGGAGCAGGGGAAGCCAGGAGGAAGCAGAGACAGGGCACCTGACCCAAACTAGACAAAGGGGTATTCCATACCATGGCACGTCATGCCTGGTATGTAAACTGGGGGAGTTACCCGGAAGGCCCAGATCACTGCTCGGGTCGGGCTGGGTGTCAGTCGGCGAGTGGTGAGCAATTGTATCCTCTCCCCTTGTTATTTCACTAATCATTATTATCGTTGGTGGTAGCAGTAGTGGTTTTGTATTATACCTTAGTTACGGGACTGCTCTTATCTCAACCCGTGGGAGTTACATTCTTCCCATTCTCCTCCCCATCCCTCCGGGAGCGGGGGGAGAAAGAAGGGGAGAGTGAGTGAGCAGCCGCATGGTTCCGAGTAAAAATCTTTAACAGAAAATGGAAGTCCAAGATACCAGATACTCAAAAAGAGAATTCCATGAAGAAAGATGTTACGCAGGAAGCTATCCTGTTTGGAAGCTGTGAAACGTGTGGATTAATTGAAAAAATACGTGTATAAAAGATGGTTATTAGATGACAATGTTTATCAGCCACAAAATTCAGTAGAAAGACTCAGTGGAGTATCAATAGTGGGTATGAAGAGGATAATAATTTTTTTTTTTTTTTTAATGTTAACAAGAAAACCAAAAGTCAGTACAATGTTCTGGGTTCAGTGATGAGGAGAGCAAAAAGACAGAGAATCTGTACAGGAGAAGCAAAACATTATGCCATTTTGCCATTTGCTGTTTTTTTGGGTAAGCATTAATTTCTCTGCATTGTGGGAGCACACGAAAGCCAGCACATAGTTGAACACAACTCCATTTTTTGCTGGTAACTTTTGCAGATATGCAGTAATGAATAATAAAATAAATGGGTTATTGATAGAGGGATTTGAGACATCTGTTTGAATGAACATAGTTTGCGAAAATATTTCACTAGAGTCAAAAGTAAGGAAGAACATGCTCTGGGTACTACAAAAGCAAGATTCTAATGGAGAAGTGGCTTATGGGCTCTCAGGAATCTCCTGGCAGAGAAAAGGGTTTAATACAATCAAAACTTCTAAAAGTGATTGTAGATAGTGGAAATGAGGTATCATCTTCAATTAAGACATGGGAAGATGTTTTATCTGGAAATCAGGGAGGGTGACTTGTGACACCCAGTCTCCAGTAATTTGTCATCCTGTTTCATTTTAATGCTGTGTCCTGGAGGTCTTGTTTCATCTCCTCTCACTTTGCTTTTGCAGAAGTTTCATGCTTCATATAGCTTTTACAGTGCTTAGATATTTACAGTGCATGGATAAAGAAGACCAGACACCAGTGTGGAAACATAATACAAACAATGTATGCGCAATTTCAAGGCCATATTATGGCATTTTTTTTGTACAGAAATACTCAAATGTCAGCTAATATCACAGTCTTGCTCAGGGGAGATTTGTTACATGATGGACATCAATTCAAAATGCCTATAAAAACCTATCTTCAAACCTCAAATGTTTACTTCTACTTTTGGTAATTACCCAGTAGATTAGTCATGCTTTTATACGTATTTTAGCTTTTTCTGAGTGCTTGTCAAGAAACAAATTTTTGCTTTATTGTAAGCATTTAACTTGAATACTACTATTCAGCTAGGACAATTTTGTTTTTATTTTTCCTGTGTGGAGCATTCAGTACTTCTTATGTTGTGGATCTTTGATGTCCCTCCTCCCAGCTTCTGTTAATTACTATGCTGACTAGAACAAACCAATTTGTTTTGTTGCAAGCTCTGTGTGATTATCTTCCATGGGCATGCATGTGAACACAGTCAACCTACACAAAGGCTGATAAATGAGCTATTTATTTGATACAGTAATAATCAGATTTATCAAAGGCCTGCATATTGGCTGCATTACAGATATATCAATCAGATACTTGAGTTGAACTTCCACAAGGTTTGCTTGGTCCTTCCTAAAAGGACCTTTGCTAGGTCCTTCCTAAAATCCTATTTTCTTCTGTGCTAGGTATAATACTTTGATCTCTTGTGAACAATTTCTAAGCCACCTTGAAAAGACTTTACATTTGTCTCAGCCCATTTTTGAGGTAGCATTCAGGTGCTGTTTAGGTTTTTCCACCTGAGTGTTTAAGTGCCCTGGTCAACATTTGCTCTTTTAACCTATCATTTTAAAAAGGGGTGAGAAATTGACACAAGATTGAAAAGGAGGGATGGGCTTGCATGAACCGTGCTTACTTTTTGATGCCCACTTTTTGATGCCCTACTTTTTGATGATCAAACCCCATTTCCTTGTGCTCTGAATTTTCAGACAATCAGTATTGGTGGCTCCTTAGTTTGTACACTGATTTTTTTACTCCTTCTCTCCAATCACAGACTGGTTTGTGTTGGAAGGGACCTTAAAGCTCATCCAGTTCCAACCCCCTGCCACGGGTAGGGACACCTTCCACTAGACCAGGCTGTTCCAAGCCCCATCCAGCCTGGCCTTGAGCACTGCCAGAAATGGGGCAGCCAGAGCTTCTCTGGGCAACCTGTGCCAGGGCCTCACCACCCTCACAGAAACAAGTTTTTCCTAAAAGCCTGTGCATCTCACCCAGAGCTGTGGATTCTTCTCCTGCATCAGGTATTGAAGAGACTCCTGGATGAACCTGTAACTCTAAAGTATCTCAGCATTTTAGCTGTCTCTCTGACCATCAGGTTTCTCTTCTTTAATTGTGGAAATGTTGAAAATTTACTAGTTTCTGTTGGCTTGGGAGGAGGTAGATTGTGAGATATCTTAACCTTGTGAAGTAGAACACCTTCTCTCTTTCTGTCTATGTAAGGATCAAAATTTTATAAACTGGTGAAGATATGCATAAATTCAAATGCTGACACTAATTTACCTGCTCTTGTCCTATATGGTTAGTTTTCTTAAACTTAATAAGATTGACCTGGAAATACATTGTATACTGAATACCTTGTAGTATGTCTAGTGAAAAATCAAACATTATATGTTGGCAAAACTTTTCTATTATAGGTGACTTTTAAACTAGCATGTGATGGATATGAGACTACCCTCATATTTTTTAAATAGACAGTAAAGTGGTTTATGTAGTGCTCTACCTGGAACACCTGCAATTTTTGCCTCTATAAAAGGCAGTCTGACTTTTCATTCCGGTCATAAGTTTCAAATACTGACAGTGAATATGGAAATATGGATTGATGTTGCATTGAGAAAACAATATTAAAGTCTTCCTGGTTTTATGGGCTGTGTATCTTGCTAGCTTTTCCTACTGCATAAATTGAAGAGTTGAAGAAGGAGATTTCTTTCTGAAAAAAATCATGCTTCATTACTTATACACAGAGCTCTTTAATGTGACACAACTTATTTAGCATCTCTACTATGATGCATAGAAAGGAAGAATAAGTGCAGCTGATTTTACTGGGTGAAGTGCTAAGTTAACGGGACAATTTTATTCAATAAGTATCTTATGGCTTCCATTTCACAAAGTTGCATTATATTTGTAAATTCAGGTGCATGTTTCTTTCTTGAGATGGAAATTGTAGAATCTGACCAAGAGTTGAAGTTAACATTTTAACACTTTGATCTTGATACAATTGTGCGATTGCCAGTGAAGAGCAATTCATAATCATATGTTATCATATCATATTATGTCACTCAGAAGATAGATTAAGAATATGAAGGCCCTGCTTTTAGACAAGATATGGAACCACAGTGTAAATAAATAGTAGTTAAGACTATTTCTAAAAGAAAAAATTAGAGCCTAATTCACAGGTCTGCGACATGAGCTGTGTCACTCTAAACTTGTGATCTCAAACCTTCCCAGCCAGTCCCTAACATGTCAACACTTTAATTAGAAAATTACTTTTTATGGCCAGGTTTCTGCTTCTACCTCTGTGCACTGCTGCCCCTATTTACGGTCTACCTGATCCGCAGTAAAATCAGAAGAAGCCTTAACTTGTAGGCACCTATGTCTTATTTGGAGCTTACTTTAGTTTTTAACATATACCTTTTTAGTCGATTGATTAAAGCTTTTTACATCTTAATCTTGATTTTTTCAGCCAGATGAACTCAAGCATAGGAAGAAAAAAATATTGTTCAAGTCACCCAGGGAAACAGAGGCAGAACATGACATACAATACTTTTATATTCACTTATTGCTGTCTACTATGTTACTCTACTCATAAAAAGATTTCTGTCTTTTGCACATAAATTTGGTATAATGAGTTGGCTGTTCCTACCCTGGGCCATATGGTAAAATATACCTTAGAGCTTAGATGTGATGGGTGTAGTACTGAAACTGCAAACTGTAGTTAAAAGCTGTATTTTCCTCTGCATGGAACTTGTTTAAAGGCAATATTGTTAATAGTCCATATGAACATATTTGAAGGTCAAAGTGTATATTTGAACCTGCTCTCAGACTGGTTGGGTAGAAAATTAGTGGCCTGGTATAGGAACATATGTGAATATGATATGTCTCTTCAGTATTCTGGAAGACTATCTATCTATGGAAGATACTGATAGATAGCCCTTGAAGTCAGAAAGCTAAAATCATAACTGTGTTCTGTAATCTTCACTGGAACTATTTTCAAACTTTTGCATAGATTTTCATAGATGAGTAGGAACAATGAGACTTTTGGCCTGGTCAATTTCTGACTTTGTTGTGTCTTTCATTGTTAAACCACAGATTAGTGGCACCATCATTTTATATGAGGACCATGTGCTTCTGTTTTGCGTATAACAATTTTATTCAAATATTTGGTAACAAATATTTGTTCTACCTTCCTAAGGTCTCTACATGGCTTCTCCTTTTTCTTGTGAGTGAGGCTACCTGACCTACCCTTACCCAAGAGCTGTACAAGGCTGTTCTTGTCTTGCTGTTGGCTGCAGATACTGCTTGCTACAGAGCTGGCAGACACAGTGCTCCTTTGCAATGACAATTGGTTGTGCCACCTTATGAGGCCAAAATATCCTGCCTGCACTATGCCAAGAAGCAGAGCATGCTCTCCTGGCGTTTGTGTAGCTTCAAAAGCATGGCCATGCACTGAGGCTGGGTGCACATCCATTAACATACACCAGACTAAGTGATTCTCTGCCTTCCTCAGATATTTTTTTAAATCCTTCTGGTTTTGCTCTGAAGCTCTAAAATCTCATTATAGAATAAACACTAATGACAGAAATGGTTACAAGACATTTTTTCAAACTTAACATGTAATTAACTTCGTAAGAAACCCGAGTACTGGCCAACAATTTGTATTGTTTGACCGTTGGGTTAAGTGGTTGAATACAAAGCAATATTATTTCTTTACCCTCAGATAGATATGAAAAGTTTCTTCTTCAGGGTATTCAGCATTGTCCTTGAAATAACCTCACATATAATCACAGTGAATTGTCATTAGTGACTGAACTTTAATCTTTTGGTTAGTCTAACAGTTTTAAGCTTCTGTATTGTAAAGCTCTTGAAGTATTTAATATTGTATTATTCAACTGCACTTAAATCATAGTCCACTTTAACCTCAATAACCAAAGATGTTCAAAGTTAAAATTGAGAATGAAGAATACAAAAGAGTATGAAAAGACCATGTGTGTAAACAAAAAAGAAATGCTTGCATTTTCATTTTCTGTCTAAAATTCTTTATTTCATTTTGGTTTTAAATCAGACACTAGGCAAAATTACAAACCGAGGCATCTGAAATATACTGAAAAATGTATGTGAATATATTTAAATAAATAATAATAGAACTAAAATAAAACCACATTTATACAAAATAAGTTTTATGAGACACAGTGGTTCCAGCTTGCATAAAACAGTGTTTGTGTTGTCTAAATAATGTTTTTGTATAAGCACATCTAAGTACAGACTAGGAATATAGCTTCCAAACCAGGTACTCACAGCACTCCCAAGGCCTGGTGTTCTCCTGAGATAGTGAAACAGCTCTAGTCCTAAAGATATTTTGATATGTTCATTCTGGAATGAACCTAGTCAGTTCACATGTTTTTTGTGAGAAAAATGGCCTGATTTAGACTCACACCTTGTAAAAGAATTCAAGCCTTTCAGGAGGAGTAAAGGAGTATGTCTCTCAGCTGTGAGCATTTCCTCAGCACTTGCTGCAGAATGCACAATATCCTACCATTACCACAGGGTGTTGATTGATATGTGCCTTGCAGAGTCCCCATTCCCTGACTGTCCAGTGTAGGGACTGCTGCAGTGTGTAGGAGATGCTCTGCATCCTGCCCTGATGGATCAGCCTAATCCCAGAGACCAGATGATGTCCTGTCAAGCCATGATCCAGGTCCCAATGATATGGAAAGAAATGGTTGAAGAGCCATAGTTATTGCTATAATTTTGGTCTGTCCACAAGGGAGCACATAGCCTCTGAAGCCTTGTAGCTCAGAAACTCGGAAAAAAGAAAGGCCAAACTGCTGTGTTAATACTGGCTTGTAAATAAAATAAAACTGTCAAACTTTCTGAGAACAAGAAGCATTGATATATTATTAAAATGCTCTAGGAAAAAACAAAAAAAAACCAAAAACAGAGAGGGGAAGATAACAGCTCAGCAAGGTGGAGATTTGGCCCATACCAACGTGCATTAATAATAAGATGTCCATGAAACAATAATGAGATTAATAATGAGAAGCCAATTAACTATAATTTGTAGTCTCAAGCTTCACAAGGCTCATTATCTAGCCCTTATTAGCACTGTAACTATCTTGGCCATATACTTACCTTTGTTTGTTTAATTATCAATTTTTGTTTCTCTTCCTTTCTTCTGACCTCCTTGAAAAAGCTTCAAGAGCTTTTCTAAGATCTCACTGTAAGGAAAGTAATGTTTCTTATATATTGCTTGACAAATGCTCAGTCCATCATGACCTATAAAAATTTTGAATATGTGCTTAACCTTCAAAAAATAAATGACCTAGCTGAAGCCAAAGGAAAGGTAAGCTCTTATTTAACTGCTTTGCTGCACTGAAATCAGCATTCTTAGGACATTTATTGAGTAAAACACTTTCACCTTGGAAGTTACAACTTTCAGAGTACTTATAGAAAACCTAGCTGCAGCAGGCAAAATCTATGTTAGCCTCATATAGCTGATATCACAACAGGACATAATTTATTTCTGCTCTCCTTTTTTTTTTTTTTTAACAGTTAAAAATGAGCCACAAAAGGTATTCAGACTGGTAAAATATGAGAATTTGGGAAGAGCTTATAAAAAGTTAAAATGCATGAAGACTTGAGTCTGGAAATGAAGGCTGACGTGGGATGTAGTAGAGGTAAGTAAAATGATGAATCGTACAGGGAAGGTCAACGAGTTATAGAATCATAGAATCATAGAATCGTAAGGGTTGGAAAGGACCTTAAGATCATCTAGTTCCAACCCCCCTGCCATGGGCAGGGACACCTTGCCCTAAACCATGTGGCTCAAGGCTCTGTCCAACCTGGCCTTGAACACCGCCAGGGACGGAGCATCCACAACCTCCCTGGGCAACCCATTCCAGTGCTTCACCACCCTCACTGTAAAGAACTTCTTCCTTATATCTAATCTAAACTTCCTCTGTTTAAGTTTGAACCCATTACCCCTTGTCCTACCACTACAGTCCCTAAGGAAGAGTCCCTCCCCAGCATCCTTGTAGACCCCCTTCAGATACTGGAAGGCTGCTATGAGGTCACCACGCAGCCTTCTCTTCTCCAGGCTGAACAGCCCCAACTTTCTCAGCCTGTCTTCATATGGGAGGTGCTCCAGCCCCCTTATCATCCTCGTGGCCCTCCTCTGGACTCGCTCCAACAGCTCCATGTCCTTTTTATGTTGAGGACACCAGAACTGTACGCAGTACTCCAAGTGGGGTCTCACAAGAGCAGAGTAGAGGGGCAGGATCACCTCCTTCGACCTGCTGGTCACGCTTCTTTTGATGCAGCCCAGGATACGGTTGGCTTTCTGGGCTGCAAGTGCACACTGCCGGCTCATGTTAAGCTTCTCGTCAACCAACACCCCCAAGTCCTTTTCTGCAGGGCTGCTCTGAATCTCTTCTCCACCCAACCTGTAGCAGTGCCTGGGATTGCCCCGACCCAGGTGTAGGACCTTACACTTGGCTTGGTTAAACTTCATAAGGTTGGAATCAGCCCACCTCACAAGCGTGTCAAGGTCCCTCTGGATGGCATCCCTTCCCTCCAGCGTATCAACCGAACCACACAGCTTGGTGTCATCGGCAAACTTGCTGAGGGTGCACTCAATCCCACTGTCCATGTCGCGGACAAAGATGTTGAACAGGACCGGTCCCAACACCGATCCCTGAGGGACACCACTCGTTACAGGTTTCCAACTGGACATCGAGCCATTTACCACAACACTTTGCGTGCGGCCATCAAGCCAGTTTTTTATCCACCGAGTGGTCCATCTATCAAATTGATGTCTCTCCAATTTAGAGACAAGGATGTCAACAGCTATTCTCTATTGTTACAGCTCTATTGTTACAGCTATTCTCTATTGATTTCTCATACTGTAACAGCTGGGGGCACCAAATGAAATGAACAGGCAGATGTTTTAAAACAAAAAAGTTTACAAAATGCATAATTAAATTGAGGAGTTCATTGCCACAGATGTGGTGGATGCCAATAATATTAATGCCTTCAGAAAGCCATTAGGCAAATTAATAGGGAAAACATCCACTAGAAGATGTAAAACACAGTAATTTGCATCTATGTCTGCCTCCAGAAGTACCTCAACACAAATTCTTGAAAGTGGATGTCGTGGTTTAAGCCCAGCTAGTAATTCGGAACCACGCAGCCCCTCTTTCACTCTCCCCTTTCCTCCTCCCCCTGCTCCCGGAGGGATGGGGAGGAGAATTTGAAGAATGTAACTCCCACGGGTTGAGATAGGAGCAGTCCTGTAACTAAGGTATAATACAAAACCACTACTGCAGCCACCAATAATAGTAATGGTGAGGGAAATAAGAAGGGGAGAGGATACAATTGGTCACCACCCACCTACCGATGCCCAGCCCGACCCAAGCAGCGACCTGGGCCTGCCGGATAACTCCCCCCGGCTTAGATACTGGGCATGACGTGCCATGGTATGGAATACCCCTTTGGCTAGTTTGGGTCAGGTGCCCCGTGTCTACTTCCTCCCGGCTTCCCCTCCTTCCTGGCAATGCATGAGACTCAGAAAGTCCTTGGTCAGACTAAACATTACTTAGCAACAACTAAAAACATCGGTGATATCAGTGTTGTTCCCAGGCTTAAAGTCAAAACCACAGCACTGCACCAGCTGCTAAGAAGGAGAAAAAATGACTGCTATAGCTGAACCCAGGGCAGTGGAAGAGATATATATGAATAAAATACAATCTATGCTTCTGCACACCAATATAGCCATATGCAGGTTTTTTATGATCTACACACATTTTAAAAACATGTATTATGTAATCACAAAATCAGATATTTTTCTGTTTAATTTCATCCCATAAAAAAACCAAACCAAACCCAACCCAACCCAACCCAACCCAACCCAACCAAAACATTTCGTTTGCTTACAAATCTCTAATTTAAAAAACCCCAAACAAACAAGTTTCTTCGTATCAGGAAGCTGTATCAACTTGATCAAAATTAAAAGAAAGCAGACTATTAATGTATCCCTGTAGCTACTCTGAGTAGATATTGAATTTAGCTAGGTTATTTTCGTTCAATTTACATAAATTTTTCATATTAATATTTTTTTCTCACTGAATAAATGAAAGTAGAAAGATCTGCAATGCTAGAGATTCACTGAAATATTTGGTACGTACCCTGAGCACCATGATTTTACTTCATTCCCTTGAATAATTTGTAAGGATTTTTTTTTTTTTTTTTTTTTTTGTGAAGTAAGAATTGTGGAGTAACTGTTAAAGAAAAAAAAAAAAAGTTACTATTCCAGATCTGTAAGTGGCTATTCTTGGTTTCTAAATATGTGTAATAAATTCTCAAGATTAGATCTTTTAAGATATGTTGCTGTCACTGCACCTAGAGTAACATTTTAATTTTGTTTAAATTGTGGTGGTGCAAGGAAGCACACGATGAAGAGCTGTGTATATACAAAATGTTTTCCCTTTCACCCCTCTCCAGCAATTGAATAAAGACAGCTAGAAATTCACCTAACCTCCTTTGTGAATCACACGGTATGTAGTCATAGAATCATAGATTAACAGACTGGTTTGGGTAGGAAGGGACCTTTAAGCTCATCCAGTTCAAATCCCCTGCCACGGGCAATGTCACCTTCCACTAGACTAGGTTGTCCCAAGCCCCATCCAGCCTGGCCTTGAGCACCGCCAGGGATGGGGCAGCCACAGCTTCTCTGGGCGACCTGTGCCAGGGCCTCGCCACCTTCATAGTACACCTCATAGTACACAAGAGACAGTGTTTCCTTGTCTGGTCCCACTGTTGGCCTAGCCATTCAAATTAATTTGTCCCACCAGGAGGGATGAAAATGGGAAGAAATGTACATCCTTACCTCTTTAATTACATCCTCTGTAATTAAAAAAAATGCTATATAACTTGGACATTCACAATGTGACACGGAGTATGCTATTATTAATATTAATTTTATGCTTTTTAAGGTCATTCAAGAGCTCCTGGTAACAGAGAACTGGCATTATAATTGCCCTTATATCCTGGCAGTATTGAATTTGCTAAATGGCTGGCAGGTTTTCTCACTCATGTAAGACAATAAGGCACTTAATTCATTTTTTATGGGCTGCACTTCCTTCCAAATTCAAGTTGCCAATTTTCTTAACAATAAGGTTGTTTATATACTGGGGTCCTTGTTACATATTCTTTCTCTTTGCAGTTGTTATTATAGTCATTAAAATCTGTATCATGAATTTGTACTAGATAGACCTACAGAGTGTTATGTTCAGCCCGAGTGTAATAGGCTACTGAAAAGACAAAAAGGCTTCCAACTAATGGTCTGATTTTTCATACTGGGTCCTCTACTTATATGTGTACAAATGATACATCCACACTTCGACCTGGGGAGATTACTGAGTGCATATTCTGATTTTGAGTGGAGAGGGTGGGTATAATGAGACAGTTCAGCTAATACTTGTGTATTTAAAATTGCCCATAGTCAGTCAAATTTCCAAGTATTAAAAGAACAAGATAAAAACACATGGGTTGAAATTATGATCTTGCAAGCACTATGTTTTCACTGAAATAACAGTTTGTCCTTCCTTTTCCTCGATATTTATGGTAATGTAGGATATCCATCTTGAAAATTACAATAAAATACTAACATTGATCTATTGAAGTTCTTTATCGCCCAAAGACAAAATACAGTTGTTTACCCACTGTCTCATGAGCCTTTCTGAATTTAGGTTAATGGGATGGTGCATAGGTTAACAAGGCATGTGTCTGGGGAATACCTACTTTTATACATCTTTTGTAATTAATAACAACAGCTTTTCTAGTCTGAAATCTCCCTCTTCACTTATTCATAGTTATACAGCAAACAAGAAACTAAGACAAATAATATTATCAAAAAGTATACATAATGTGGAAATTAAGATTGATCAGGTTTTTTTTTAAATCTGTATTATTAACTGAATTGACCTCTTTTTATTATTCAGAATACTCAGATATTAATTTTTCTGTTTGCGTACAATCACCTTCTATTATCTTCCCTTCCAGTTGCACTGGCATGCTCTCTGAGAAGGTTCTTTTAGATATTCCACATGAGAAAGGTTTAATGTCTCATGGTGAATTTACTTATTGGGAGATACTTGACATACACCAAGTTATGATTTAACAGATACAAACAGCAATGTACTAAAATCACAATACAAGCAGAGTATAGCAATTGCAATGTACACCTGCATTACAAGACAAATTCCCTTTACCAGTCTCTGTATGTCTGCCATCATGATGTTGGGAGTTCACAGTCATTAGGTGTCTTGGTTTCAGCTGGTGAAACCATGATACTAAGAGGGAATATATAAGTCGAAGTCAGCTCAAGTCCATTGTTTTCTTCAAAGTTAATTTTGTTGGTTTTTATACTCTGTGTCGGTCTGAGCCACATATACACTGTCCCCATGCAAGGTCTGTCTGGCTGAGGATGTTAGTGGTATCTACTGATAATTTTAGGGAAGAACATTTACACAACCAGACAACTCAACCAACAGATAAAGCCATTTATCTAAAACATAAGCCACCCTTGTGTCCCCTTTAAGTTCGACTTCCTTTACAATTTCATGAGTACATTGCCCTTGCCTATCTTCTGTGAGCCTTCTTCCACTGCATATGTTCTCTGATCAGCCGCACCAGTTTATGCTCTATTCTTTTTCCTCTGTTGTACTTTTTTTTTGAATGCCATCATTGGTATTCGGTACGGTTTACTCTGCTTCTGTATTGTATTATTACATATCTCCTAGTTTTAGCCCAGAACATTAAATACTTTCCAGAATTTATTCTCGGGTTCTTCTCTCTCTCTATCTTCTCCTCTTCTTTTTCCCCTCCTCCCTTCAGTTTGTTTTGCTATCCTGTAGCTCTAGCTCTGTCAAACAAAAGATGTGTGCCTCTGCATATTCCCAAAACTGTAAAGGAGAATAAAAGGAGGGACACTTGGCTCAAGAATTAATTTAAGGAATACAATGTAGTGCAAAAATTAGACAAGCTTCATGAATTTAAATATTTTTTATGATTACAGAAAGTTCTGTAGTCACCGTATGGTAATCTCTTAGTCACATGAATTAGATATTTAGCGTAATTTTTTTCTTTTTAATTATCTAATTTGAACATTGTTCATTTCAAATCTAGAGTAAAAAGAACAATTGGTCAAATAAAATAATAGAAACTTTCACAGCTACATGGTTGAATTTCCTGGTGGACTACCAGGAGATGTAGCAGTAAAAAAAACAAAACCAAACCAACAACAAACAAAACTACAACAGTACCAAAGACATCCAGAAATAAGTACAGGCAAGAATAGACTATCCATTTGGCTGAAGTTTAGTAGCACAAACCCAGGCTATTTCATGCTAGTTAATTTCTGTTCCATAAAATAGTCCCAGGAAATGTTAATCGACTGGGAAAGACATACCTAGAGTGGCTGTTTCTTCATTCCATCTCCTTGCAAACACCAAAATTGTAGGCATTTGATACCTCTGAGATTATTTATTCCTGCCAAATGCATTTGAAATCTGCATAATATGTTAAAAAAAAAACCCACTGAGTGGAAAAATTTCAATATTCTTACATACACTACATAAACTATATTATTTCTTTAGAAATTAAATACCATAAAATATCACCCCGTGATATTCCCAGCTAGAACATAAAAGTTACTTGTTGTTTCCATTTATTTGCTCAGAAAACAAAACCCACATGGAAGAAGGAGCTTCATGCAGGGAAATCCGAAATTGACTTACAGATTTGTAAACTACTTCTTAGGTTATTTTTGCAAGTGCTTTTGGAGACCTAGTTTAAAGTAATTAAGAGATGATAAATTAAGAAGTTGACAGATTTCTAAAGTACTGTCCCTTGCTGTTGCCAAATTTAATTTTACACCTTCCACTCCTCAAACCACTATTACAGTTACACTCAGATGAACAAAATCTGTCTAGAAACAGTCTCTATAAAGGATAAAAGGATTCAGTCACAAAACATCAGACATCAACTGCAAAATAATGAGTTTAATAAAATGGGTTTCAGAATGCCACTGGCTTTTTCCCCAGCTGGTAACAAAATTAACACTTTTATTACAATGGATGATGAACACACATCTTTTTGATATTGTTTGTTACTTGCTGATGGCCATTTGAAGGAATACCTCCGGCTCACTCCTGGAGATGAAATTGCTAGTCAAGAATGATAATGTATGCTATCAGAAGCCTTACTGGGCAAAAAAAGAAAGAAAGAACCAAGTTATGCTAAATATAAGTTACAAGTTTTGACTATCAAGCTACTTATTAAACAGTGTGATGACTTTACACAGTCAAGTGCAGTGGGTTACAGACATTAATTCTGTTGAATACCACTGTACCAGAATTAGCTGTGATATTAAGAACAAATAATATTCATCCCTAACATTTTCATCTTACAGTTTCCTTTTATGTTTCATCCCTATTACACAGTAGACTGGCAAAGTAATTCATCTTGTAAGCTGATTTTGTTGGCATTTGTTTTTTATTCATATAGGCATTAGTTGCAATGGACAAATTTCTACTTATATTGTACTCTTTTCCTTAGTAGTGCATTACATTAAACACAGCCATTCATGTTTCTTTTCCTGATTTTTTTATATACCTTCCAAGAGTTTTCTAGAATTGTTGTAATTTTAATCAACTTCTGATATTAAAATAAAAAAAAATAATTACTGAAATATACAAATACAAACCTTCGTCTAGCTTATTTTCAAATTATAGACAAGTGTCTAGAAAATACTATTATAGCTGAAGTGTGTATCAAAACATTTCATTTGTGGTACTACTTCTCATCCTTCCCTCTGCCACCCATCCTTTTCTTAATTCAGTTTCCTAAATTATCTTGCTCACAATGATTGTATTTTAAAGTCTTAATTTGCTCACTCAAAGAGTGAGAGTTGCTGCTTACAAATTGCTGGGAAATTTTTAAGAAGTCAATATAAGGACTAGCACACATCTAAGATAATATTTAGGCCAAATATGATAACTGTTAGAAAAACAGTAGAACTCCTTTTCCAAACTATTCTAAAATTTATCCATGACCTGTTTACATATTTTATTTGCTACAAGTCATGGAAGAAAAGAAAGATTTACTACCAATAAAAATAGAATATTTCAGAGATATATTGGAGCTGGGTTTCCCCTTCACTATGCTTTGTCCACTGTCTTTTTCCCAAAACACAGGCTATAAATGCTTCTTATTCATAAAGGTAATATTTTACAATTGTTTCTCGTGGGTGAAAATTATTAACAAGGTATGAAAGTGAGGAGAACTCATCTCACATACAGTTCTCTGTTTCCTAAAAAAAAATCTTATTGCATTTTATGTTTAGACCTGGCCCATCAGTAAGAATAAACAGTTTGAGGGGGGAAAAAAACCCAAAGCAAAACAAAAATTGAAAGAGGAACCTTCAGTTTAAAGAATTATCCTATCATTTCCCACAAGTTAAGAATGAAATGCACAGAAAGATTTAATGTAGAGAGTACCTAAGAGGTTAGCTTTCAGAAAATTAAGTCCCCTTAATTTCTATTTTACTGAAGAAACTTAGATTAGGCTTAGGGTGGCTCTGAAATTTTTTCCTTTCCAAGGGAACCAGGTGAATCACAGCAACAGTGATGGTGAATAGGCAGAGTCTTGAATTCTACTGTAGGTACACTTCCGTAACATACTACTTATTTACTGATCTGAAAAATAGAACTATGAAGGGTAATGAGTGGGCCGCAAGACAACAATAGACATTTGAAATATAGTTATGATTTAGTACCTATGCACATTACTCCAGAAATATGAGCCTTGACATCCTCCTTTAAGACCCAGGCAAGAAGCCTTTTCACATTCTGTGAAAACATTAAAATTATTGAAACAGGGTTCTATCCCAAATTGTCAGAAACAGTACAGATTTCACCATTTCACATTTTTTACCAATGCTCATCAACAAAAATGTAAAAAAAAAAACAAAAAACTTTTTTATTTTTGTGTGTATTTTAAGTAATTTCCTCCGAATGTGACCTTTCTGATTAGTTTTTGTCTGACAGCTAACAAAAGCTGGAGTTCTATCAACTAAAAGACTTTAATGTCTTTGCTCAAAAAAGAAACTTAACATGCATTTTTTCACCTATTTTTAATTCATGTAGATGGAGAACAGCCATTAATAGTGATTGCATTTTAGGGCTATTTTTAATGTTGGAAAAATTGTGACTTGGTTAGGAAAGAAAGACAGTATGAAAAATTCCAAATCCACTTGCTGCTCTAATTGTAACAAAGCCTCACCTTGTAACCCTTCCACATCAGAGGAAGGGGGCATATATGAAGAAGAGATGCTGTCCTTATAAAGAATGCAGATATTATTCTGACATTGGAGACAATCTAGTAAGATCTGTTATGTTATTGAAAAAAAGCAGAAATTAGTTCTTTTTGGCTAATTAAACCAAAATATCTGGGCCTATATTAAAAATATTTTTACAATAATATTTGTGGCAGATTTAAGGACAGTTTGGAAAAAGGCATGTAATGAAGGAGAAGTTAGAAATGCTAATGACGTCAGACAAACGTATTTCTGTTCAAATAGAAACACTTTGTGACTCTTGAATCCAGGAATCCAGTATACCTAGATTTTTCAGTCTGTGAAGGACACAGTGATTACTCCAATTTTTTCTTTATGAGTGACATAAAAACTTTGTTGTGCTGCATATATTATTGATGAGGAAAGCAAAATATTTCATCAAAATGAAGCAGTGAGGAAAGCAGATGAACACTTTATTGCAAGAAGTAATTCTTAAATTTTTATTTTGGTTAACAGAATTTTCTTCAAACAGAGCTTCCGGATATCCAGATAGTGTGAGTGGTCAAGAGACTCGGGTGAATATAGGTAACTTTGTCTTAAATAAAAGTTGTTGTGCAGACAAGTTGATTTCAGAATAAAGAAAAAGTTTTAAAATTTTTAGATCCTTAAAGCAAATTTTGTTCACTCTGCATTAACTGCCCATATAATTTATTAATATTTTGTAAGACTAATTTTATGAAGAAGTGCCTCAGAACTGAACTTTAATAAATACAAATTTAAGTCAGCTGAAGCACATTGCAAGATCACAATGAGGGAAACAATCTAACAGAGGAAATACACTAATAGATATTATTGCCTATGGTTCCCGTTTTGGTTATTGCTGTGTCAGAAATGTATTCTTTGTACACATCCCTGTATTTGTAAAACCATTTTTCCAGATTTTTGATCAGTATTTTTCAATTCCTAGACAATTAGGTCTTTGTAGTTTCCCTATCAAAAATAACAAGGGTCTAATTTGAATGGCACACATTCAAATGCACACAGTTCATAAACTACCCATTAGTATGATAATTGCAGCACCCTGTACTTATAGGCTTAGAAATAACAGATATCATTAGATATGAATCTGGTGGTGGCATCACATAATACTTACTAACTGCCGTACAAAAATATATTATCTTCTGTTAATTACTTGAATTACTCTGTAAAGGTTCACAGCTTTTCCCGCTTCCAGAAAACAGGACAGAGACACAAAGGATGTTCTTTTTTAGTAGGAAACACTTTAATATGTTGAACACGTTATGTCAAAATAGTACGTAGGCCTCAGGGGCTTTTATCTTCCTTCATGCCCAACACAAGAGCTATTACACAGGCACATTTACAGGGAATTACTCACATGTTCCCTATTCCTCTGTGAGAAATATTTTGAATTAATTTTGAAATGTCCTCAGGCATACATAATCCATCAAGTACTCGTCTCAAAACCTCAAGTAGGGTGCTGAGTAACATCACAGAGTGGGATTTCAATAGCAAAGAAGTGCTCCCCGGGGCTGATGTGTGATTTTCCGAGTCTTCCCCCCTTGCTTCTGCAGCTTCATTGTGCATAAGAGAATGGAGGACCAATGCAGGGAGATTGCCTTTGGATGATTTCTTCTCAAGTGCTACACTGGAAATTCAGCTTCACATTAGCACTCTGTGAATGCTGTGCCACAATCCTCTGTAGTCTGTGAATGTGGAAAGGTTAATACCCGTCATGTCCCAACAGGTAGCTGTTTAACTTTTCTTTCGGCGTCAGTGCTATGAGAGGGAAAAATTCAAATGTAGGTGAAACTAGAAAATTTTTTGTCTGAGTATTTCTGTGAAATGTGTCACATTTCACAAATGACACAAAAACCTGAGCTGTAAAACCCAACATCACAGTAGAGATTCTGAAGCAGCCTTCCAATACCTACAAGAAAGCAGGAGGGGGGCTTTTGACAATGGCCTGTAGGGACAGGTCAAGGGGGAATGGCTTTAACCTCACAGAGGGGAAACTGAGGTGAGATCTTAGGCAGAAGTTCTTCCCTGGGAGGGCGGTGAGGCCCTGGCATAGGTTGCCCAGAGAAGTTGTGGGTGCACCATCCCTGGCAGTGCTCAAGACTAGGTTGGACAGGGCTTGGAGCAACCTGGTCTCATTGAAGGTGTCCCTGCCCGTGGCAGGGCGTTGGAACTGGATGAGCTTTAAGGTCCCTTCCAACCCAAACCAGTCTGATTCTGTGATTCTATGGCAGTTTCAGCCGAGAAGAGTGGCAGAGATCATGTACAATGTAGAACATCCTCCATTTTATGCAACAACACTGACAACTGCAATATCTGTTCCTGACTACATACAGAAGACAATGCACTTTCACATACAGAGAACCTCAGATAGTCTCAGAAAGATTTCTGGTTTTCTACTAAAGATATCTCAGATCTGTAAATACTTTCTAACACGGAAAATACATTTGGAAGTCATCCTCTGAAAAACTGTGCCTGCTTTACAGGGTAAATGAAATCAGCAGATTATTAAGTAGAGGATCATACTTTCTCATAAATGAAATACAGTATATTACTACCATACTCTTCTGATTTTATGAAAAAACCTGACATTAGTACTGTTGGTTTATTTATAGAGTGCAAATCTGCAAGATGTCTTATTTTAGCTGGTGTCAACTCCTCCTGCAATTCACCTTCGAGGACAATACAAGAGTTTGTGTTCTGCAGTGCCTTCAATAAACCCAAAATTTCACTGAACATATTCAGTGGAAATCTTTAGTATTGAGACCATGTACATATTATTATAAAAGTATGGTTTATGTTTCCTACTCTTATTTCTTCAGGAAAAAAAAACAAAACAAAACACACACACTCCCCCAAAAAAACCCAACAAAATGAACAGAAAACACACAAGGTTCCCTTTCCAGTAAACAGAATCATGATGGCTTATCGGTTTTGGTATCATTTCTTTTCACAGGTTCCTAACCTGACTGGGTCTGAGAAAAGAAATTGTTAAGCTTATAGAAAGTTTCTATAACCATGTATATCTATGGAAATAAGTGTTATTAATTAAGATTTGTGATCACTTACAGAAATTGTCTAATTGTAGTCATTTGAGCAGCTTCTTTATAACTTGGTCATGTCTAAAGGAAAGACAGTTTAGGGCTGAGAGTTAGTCAGATTTTGCATACTGAACTGTCCAGATTTATTTTGTATTAGGTGGAATGGCTTAAGACTTAAATTTTGAAAATATTGAACTAATTTATAAAATTAAGAACTAAAGGCACATTTATAAGCTCAATTGCAAGCAGTTATTCACAAGTTCATCACTCTGCCCAAGTTCTCAGCTAACAAAAATGTAATTAGTAGCTGTAAGTAAGAAGCCTCAGATAACGTATTGAACTACTTGGTTACACAGGCACTGTACTAGGTTAACAAGCCTATAGACCAGTGCTGATACAGAGGCCTTGCAGTCTGTCTGCAGCCAGCTGCAGACGTACACAAGAGGACAAATGTTAAACCGGCGAGTAGGAGTGTTTAAAAAATAATTACTGGTTATAACTCTGCAGTTGTATAACAGGTCAAACTAAAGAATAATAGTATTTTATGTCCTTCAAAACTACAAATTAAATTGCCACTTAGGAATACTGCAGCTTCAATGAAAATACTCCTGTGAGGGAGAGCTGCAAGAACAAGGATGTAACCTTCTGCTGTGGGACCAGTATGTTATTTTACTTCTGCCTTAATGCATTCTCGTATCAAGAGTAGAGGGAGACAAAATGAGAAAGAGGTTTAAATGCAGGAAAATTCTATGTCATTCACAAGTTAATCATCAGATTTTTTTTTTTTTTTGTTGGAACTGACTCTGTGAAACAATATGCCAGGCCAACTACCTGATCTCATTACAACTT
Organism: Strigops habroptila; assembly: GCF_004027225.2. Classification (NCBI taxonomy): domain Eukaryota; kingdom Metazoa; phylum Chordata; class Aves; order Psittaciformes; family Psittacidae; genus Strigops; species Strigops habroptila. The sequence continues at coordinate 28,095,961 of NC_044302.2, forward strand.
CACCAAACATTTAATTCAGCCTTTTGATGAATATCTGAGTTCTCAAACTAAACCACTGACCTGTAGTTGAATGAATTAGGAAATTATTGCACTTTCGCTTACAGAAATTGTATCTGACTTTGGTTTGTACCAAATTTTCACAGTTGGCACGAATGTCAAATCTTGACTCTGCAAGTGTCTGTAATAGCAATTTAAAGATATATTAGGGCTTTTAAAACAGTTTCTGGTTTTAAGTAGGGACCATTCTTTGCAGCACCTCAAATTTTTAAGGAGCCATGAAAGAGGCAGTCTACTCAAATACTAGTATAACATGTTTCTAAGTAGATTTGCAGTTTAATTTTAAAAACAAATGCTTCCCTAGTTCTATATTATTTAGGAGGCCTACGAGGATGCTGGAGAGGGACTCTTCATCAGGGACTGTAGTGATAGGACAAGGAGTAATGGGTTTAAACTGAAACAGGGGGAGTTCAGGTTAGATCTTAGGCAGAAGTTCCTCCCTGTGAGAGTGGTGAGGCACTGGAACAGATTGCCCAGAAAAACCATGGTTTCCCCACCCCTGGAAGTGTTCAAGGCCAGGTTGGATGGGGTTTAGAGCAACCTAATCTAGTGGAAGCTGTCCTTGCCCATGACAGGGGGTTGGAACTGAATGAGCTTTAAGGTCCCTTCCAACCCACACCATCTTATGATTCTATGATTTTATACTGCATACTGTGACTTAAATAGTTCAGATATGTACACTGATCAGAGTTGCAGGAGATCCCATTGATCATTAATATCTTTGTTCTGTGTAATGATCTTAAGATACAAATAGAATTTTTTAGGTGTACGTGTTTCAAAATTAGCATTTTCTCTTTACTGTTATGTTGCTATGGAATGAAACCCAAATGTAAGCCTGGAGGCCAACAACCAGCAGCATTGCAGAGGATAGAAAGATGTAAGGTTCACACATGAACTATAGAAGGATAATAAGAATAAATGACATATACCATTAAATACTGATTTAACCTGTAAAAGATAACATTCCATGTAAATAGCAGAGCAGAAATGGATTTTCCTTCCATTTACTTTCACAGTCTCCTTTAAAAGAGACAGAAACGAAATAATGCTTGGCTGAGATTGTAATACTCTCTTTACTATTTGAATAGGTTTGTTACTAGAACAAATGTGTATATCACTGTTTAAATATTTAAGAAATTTAATTTAATGGCATGAACATTAGCTTTAGTGCCATTGGATACATATAGGAAGCAAATTAAGAGCAAACTGAAAATCATTGTATTACTGATTTATGAAGGATGGTTCAGAGAAAGCAGAAACAATGCATTTTGCAGCATTCTTTTTTCTTCTCCAGAAATCAGTTAGTGGCCTTACCACCTCTCCAAAACTGCCAGTTGAACTCCCTAGACTCCACAAACTCCTACTGAGTAATAGAGCAAGTTCTTTATCATGAGTGTACTGTGAAAACAAGTACAAACCTGACTGCTGAAGTTTGCATGTCGTCAATCTTGAGTAGTATGTGGTTCATCTAAGCTATTAAAAATGTCTGTCAGAATGAAATATTGATCAACAGAGAAACACAAAAGCGTGTTTCAAATTTCATGAGGTAGAGGACAGTAATGCAAAAAGTGCTACTTACAGAAAATATTTGCCAGAAATCTGTGACAAATGCATAAGCCTTCATGTGCAAGTTACCAAAACCACTTAAACCTCTGAAGTATTTTGAAATAGAAATGCAGGCTGAAGAGGTAGTGAGAAAATTATGCAACACACCAAAGGAAGAAGTGACAAGCACCTTGCAAGCTGTCCCCAGTCTGCCTGTGTGAGGAAAAGTATCCTCCTTCATTTATGTTTTAAATCTCAGTGTTAATCTTTCTGGGAAAAAAAAAAAAAAGTGAAAAGTAAGACAAGAGGTGTTCGTGCAAGCTCGAAGAGCAACATGTTCAAGACATTGTTCTATAACAGATCCTTCCAGGTCTCTGATCCAAAGAACTTGGTCCACACATACGTATCCTCCTTGTGTTTCTCTGTCTCATAGTCTATTTTTAAGCTCTCATCTATGTTTAAACAAGAGGGATTCTGAATTCAGTCTGTTTGACACAGTATATGAAAGCCAAGTTTTTCAAACCTGTTATGTATATGCCTGCTGAAATCAGGTTTCAAATGCAATGTATCTTATTTCAGAGGGGCTGATCCTCAGTGCTAATACTGATATCTGTTTAACATGCAGACATTCAGCACACAAAAAATGAGGCTAAAATTTATTTAGATCATATATTTAAGCAATTGCCATTCTTTCAGTATAGGGGCACGAAACCTGTGGTGCAGACTCAGTTATTCCAGTCCAGGAGCAACGTTCACTTCTTCTGGAACATTCCTTTGGGCTTCAGCCTTATTCTCAGCAATATGAAGATATTGATGGCGCTACTAAATTTTCCTGATGGGAAAATATGTGTGAAAATTCCCAGGTCCTCAGCCCATCACTGTAGAGAGAAGAAATCTGCTGAAAGTTGCTATGGTGCCACCTGAATGGTACATGGCAGTTTCCTTGTCATGAGAACTAAGCTATAAGGTAACAAATTTGCTGTGCAACATATGACTGCAGAGAGTACCCTTCAGCATCCTAGTCAGTTCTGAAACCAGACATCTGTCATGCTTGGGAGTGGGCTCCACTGTATCTGAATTAAATTTGTCTTGAAAAGTGGAATGTCATAGCAAAAAATGGGGAAATTACTGAAGATGTAACACAACACCTGGCTCTGAAAAGATCCATTGCTCACCTGTTTCCATCTCCAGTTTGAAGGAAATTCCTGATGAATCTTTATATAAGAAATTTATATCCCACACCTAGTTGTATTTGTTTTCCACACAAATATCTATTGAAGTTCACAACTGCAGAAACTATACTTGTGAACACTGTCTTTCTACTCTGCTTGTGTTTTAATACTGTTGATATTACTCTTTTTATTATTGCTTTTATGTTTTCAATTCACATAATTCACTTTTCATGTTTTACCTTTTTTCTGGAAGCTTGGTTAATTGTCTGTTCAAGGGGTGAAGACAAATTTCTGGGTCATCTAATTATTCTTCTCACCAGTCTCACAAAGCTTAAATTATAGTTAAGTGATGTAGTTAAGTAAGTGACTACAATCTCAAACTCTCCTTCCTATTGTCATATCTAGAACGAGTGTTGTTATAGCAAACAGCAATTGATTTCATGCTATTAATATTTGGCGACACAGTTATGTAAATACATGTCAAAGCAGCTTTCCTCCATTTTAGAACAAGCAGGAGGCTTTCTGTTACTTTTCCTCTTGGTTTCTTACAGCACCACCGTTTTAGGCTAGATGGTGTATAAAACCTTGCAACCTGCAGAAACTGAATAATTTTTTACTGACATTTACAGAAAATGTTAAATTACTGGGACTTTGTACACTGCAACAACCCTCAATTACCGATTTGTAGAAAAGCACACAGTACAGAAAAATCTGTTCTGGAACTGCCCCAGGCCCTATGAATATATAAGATTACAAGAACATTTTGTTGTTCAGCATCTGAGGCAGAAAAATCTTTAAAGGTCATGCAGTCTTTTTTTTTTTCTTTCTCACTCCTAAAGATTATTTTCTTTTAAATACTTTTTTTTTTTTAATTTTGTATATGCCCTAGATTAAAGAATGCGTATAAACAAATAAAAGTTTATATAAAAAAAGAAAAAAAGAAAAGCATTGGAGATATGCAATGCCTCAGTTAGGCATATATTCTTTCTCTATTCCATATACAGTGTCAGAAATTTTTTATATTTGCCCATAGAAGTCAGTGGTTTTTAATAAATGCGGATGCCCACTGCTGAACAGACAACCAGCCTCCTCTTTTGCTGTGAAAGGCACTTTTACAATTTTATTGTTCCCAGACAGTGTTAACTAGCATTCAGTATCTTCACTGTTGTAAGAAGAAGGAGGGGAAAAAAACCAACCAACCAAACCCTGTAGAAATTCTAAGCTTAACAATCAAGGAAAGTAAAGACCATGCAAGCATCCCTACTGGACAATAATATATTAGTATGGCATAAAGAACTGTATAGCATAAAGGATGTTTATTCTTTCAGATTTGGTAGTGACTGCCACTTAATCTAATAAATTTACTATGAAATAACATAATTGCATCTTGAAACAAAATAAAGTAGAAGTATGTGTTTGTATATTTGAGAGGAAATACCATGTTAAAGACAGCAAAAGCTAGATCCACAGAATTACTGAAGTGTAAAGACATGTGAATTCAAAAATTATATTGTCAAACCCCTGCTTACGTAACATCTTAATGTTGGAAACTCCTGATCTCAAGCATACGTAAGGTTTCCCTCTACAAGAGGTAGGCAGTCATGCTAAAGTGGTCATTTAAGAGGCTTCTACAGGCAAGGGAAAGTGCTTGCTGTGATTGGAGGTCAATGTGTTCGTCCTTGCAAGGCAAGAGGTGCAAATTTGGTCCTGTCATGATAGAAGGGGGCTCATATCTGACCTTCTCAGCACTGGGAGACCTCACAAGTGCTTCACACTTTGAAAGTTCAGAAACTGTGAGCACAGAAGGGAGAGTTCTTGTCTGTTGTTCCCTAAACTGGGAGATAAAAAAAAAGAGGTTCCAAAACTCGTATCAATGCATTAAGGTTTGTCTGTTCTGCTGGGCTGGGACACACATTTCCTACTGCTTAGTGAAACAGATGAATGTTCAGACCTTCATGACAGCCTTTTTAGGCACCTAATTCTCTGTATATGTGGGACAGGTGGGTGGTCATTAACAACTTCTACAGTGAATTCGAGAATCACTTGTTTCAAGCCAAGACTAATGTTCCTTCAAAACTAGGTATCACACAACTTGATGGCTGTAACAGTAATTAATACGTATGACAGCTAAGACATAACCCCAAACCTGAGCCTAGGCTTTTTTGCCTACTTTATTACCAAATAAACAGATTTGGAGTGCCAATGGACTGTTGGGTACAGATAAGGTCAGGATTTTGTGTTATTTATTGTGATTGAAGACAATAGCTGCATGTGTGCCGCCTGTATAGGTTTATACAAGGGTACAAACTCATCTCTCTGCTAGGACATCTTTTATAACTTCCTTTAAACAAATGCAGCAACAAAAAGAAAGCTTAAATGAATAAGGTTAAAAAAAATAAATAAAATACCAAGGGTACAAACAGAAGAAGATTCAAGATTTCCAGTATGTCCAGCAGAGAAGGAATAAAGGAAAGCAAGTGGCGATTCCCTTTCCAACCAGAATGCTTGTTTTGGCCATGCCTAACTCTAACGAGAAAATCAAATGTTACTCCTCTCTTTCTGACAAAGTTATCTTTCTTCTTCCCTGTGTGCCTCAAGCAAGAAAGTAAATGTGTATAATGTTCTTATTTAGATTTTTATCGTTAGTTTTAAATCTTAGTGCTCCAAAATGAACATGAACAATTTCCTTAGAGCTGTGATTTCAAGTTACAGAAGTCACAAGGGCATGCTGAGTTATATTTGATTTACATCCCAAAGGCTTTCCTAAAGCATTATGCTATTTAATAGAAAGCCACCAGAGAAAGGTTGTGCCAAGTCCTGGACAGTCAGCCTTATTTAAACTGCTGTTGTATGACACAAATGTATATGGTTTCTTTTCATAACCGTAACTAAGGTAGGCTTAGTTACCATGCCCTTGTGTAACTGACTTGAATTTCTGAATCGTGAACACCGTTTTATCTTAAATGATCTTTGAAAGATGCCTCTCCGAATTCTAACTCACTGGTTAGTCAACATTAATTTTCTCTTATTGTCTCCATTGGGTTTGTAGAACAGAAACCATTTCAACTGTAGGTTATCCCTGTTAGTGGGATATTTTGCTTAGGGCAGTAATCACTCAGTCACTTAAAATCACACAATTCAGTCCTGTGTAAGAGCAATAACTACTGACCTTACCATTTAAATGGAGGGTATTGGTATAGTGCTGTTTTGTACCTACCAGTAGAAACCTTCCTTGTTTAAATTAGATGGATATTGGAAGTGTCCTACCTTTGACTTTAAATCAGTGGCACAGACATCTGTTAGATTAGCTTGTTTGGCTTCTTGCCAAATGAGAACTGCAGGGGTAGAAAACAACACGAGTTGAGTTTTGCCTCAGAGAATCACTCGTTTCAATTTTTCTCTGTCAGTTCCAAGCTGTGTTTTATGTGCAATACAGTCTTCTCCAATCCTTTGATATACTACTGTTTGCATTGCCCTGAAACTGTGTTTAAAGACTCTGCTTAAGAGGTTAGCAAGAAGAAAACAGTAAGATATATGGGAGTTTTTCTAAAGGAGCCGCTGTGCACACTAGGGTTTGAAAGCAGCAGAGGGTGGTCACTACTGGTAGTTACTTTTGCAGATGTAAACTTGATAGATATTTAATGGACACAATTAGTTTGACCAATAACAAAAAGACAAGTGATGCTTTTTGCTAATCTGGCTTGGTTTTGGTTTTGGTTTTTCCTTCCTTTTCCTATCTGCAGTTATCTTACTAGGGATTAATGTGACTTTTTCTAAATGCATTTAGGGTCATTCTTTACCATATAAAACCCTAACAACTCTGCCACATTTGTAAGGGCAGAAGATATGTTTTATGTTTCATACACATAAGTTCACCAATAAACTTGAATGTAAATTTGTAAATTATAGATCTCTCAGAATCTAGTTTATCTTTCAATGTATTGCCAGGTGTGGAAGACCTTTCGTCCTGTATGTGCTTCTGATTTTTACTTGTAAAGGACTGTTCTTAGAGGTGCAGGCTGCTGCGGCCATTCTGTGATGCTTAGCACAGTCCCTGTAGTGGCATTTTCAGGAGCAAAATGAAAAATTGTCTGCTGGTAAGAGGCTCCTCCTGCTTGGGGGAATGGTAGAGATCTGTTTTTACTTTCTCATATGTAAGAACATAGTCCTAGACTTTTGCTCCTTTTGGCCTTTGTGAAGATGCTACAAAACTTGAGACATCTTAATCTTGCTTCATGCAGCTAAACTTTCACGATGTACATTTCCAAATGTGTTATCTGGAGGACTTTCTAGCTGATTATCTCTAACATTTCTGTGACAACTCCACAGTGAAACTGGCATAGATGTTAATGCTGAAGGCAGGATATGTGGATGGAGGTGGTTTTTTTTCCCCTGTTTTATTGCTGTTGCGGTACATTGAATAACAATTTGGTACCAAACCAACTTTAAAATGTTGTCTCTGACATTCATATAAAGCCAGATATCATTCCAAGTTCTCAACTTCTTTCTAAATAGACTCCTTAATAGTCTCAAGCTGGCTGACCTCAGCTGTTTAAACATTGATAGACACAACTTGGAGGCTTATGAAGCTTGAACTTTCATCAGCAGCGCTCCTCCACACAGCTCTGCTATATTTAGTTCCCTTTTTTAGCCTCCTGCAATGTGAAATTAAATCAAATCTTGCTCTAACAGATCTCCTTCACCATAGTAGTTTCATATAATGTCCCAAAATCTCAATTCAGTTGTCTTAGAGGATCCACTACTTTTATTTTTTTTTTAACTAAAAACAAAAGGTATGATTGTGTAAAGTTGACGTGAACGCTTCCACAGCCAGTGGCTGAAGGTCTTGAAATGTTTCAGTTCTGAGAAGAATATAGAAAAGGTTGGAATGCCAAATTCAGGTAATTTCCTCTGGTGGAGAAATTTAAATCAACTCTTTCAGCCCCAGTTCTGCTAGAGAGGGCTGCACCTTTGGCTGAGCTGTTTCACTGCTAACCAGCTATTAAAGATGAGGAAAAGCTCTCATATTCAGTCCTTGCAGAAGACACATGCATTAGAGAAGGCTTCTACTGGAGATTTCTGTGGTAATATTGAGTACATTTTCCTGGTCATTAGAAGACAAGGAGTGAAGCCCTTAGCTAAGAAGGTGAAGGCAAATGTTTTACTTCATAACCAGGCCCGCAGTAAACAATCTTATCTCTGTGTAGGAAACAACTTTCCTTCACAAATCCCTTTTCTCTAGAAGGCTTTATTGATTTTAGCAGCTTCAGCAGTCATAGTAAGGCAGCCATAGATGGACCTGACAGGAGCCGGCCAATTGATCCCCTAGTTTGGTCCTACTCTGAACTCGCCTAAGGACAGTTTCCCAGTTCTATTCCTTTACTTCCTCCCATTTGTTCCACAAAATACAAATGAGGGAAGTGGAAGTTTTCACAAGTTTTTATCTCCAATTGCATGAACTATTGTAAAATTTATTGTAATGTCAATGCATGCATGGTTATGAAGAGTATGCCAATATCAGATATTGTTTTGTTGTTATGGAGGAAATCATTTTTCACAAAAACATGAGCAGAGGATAATTGCAAATAACATATCAAAAAGATGATTATGGGAGGACTAATGTAAGCACTATGCTTCTAAACTGCAGCTCTTAGGAACAAATGAATGAATGAATGAATGAATGAAAAAATAAATAAATAAATAAATAAATAAAATGCTTCCAGACATCCCTTCCAACCTCAGTCATTGATTACTTCTGAGTGTAAGTTCAAAGTGTTAACACTAATGTTCTTCTTCCTATTTGGCTTTTCTGAGATCGGCTTCAGATATCTAGCCTGAAAATTAAGTTTCTAAGAGTAAAGTAGCAAATGAACCATCAGTTCTTTATTCTAGCAAGCTAAAGGCTGCAACAAAATCATTGCTTTCAATTTCAGCAGTTAGGTTATGGAAGAAATAATTTCATCTAGTAATTTCCATAGCTCAGGAATTAGGGAAGCCAGAAGGTCTGAAATTGAAGTTATGTAATGCAATGAAAAATATGATTATGTTCTGCTCACACTATGATCTTTGAAAAATACCCATTATGGGAGCTAAATATCAATTCAGAAGGGCTTTTAATGGTGGAAATAAAAGTACATGAGCAGATTTTTCAAAGTGCACAAACACTCTCAGAATTCTGAAAGAAACCTGTGGTGCAGAGAGAGGAATTCAGCAAGAAGCTGTCCTTCTGTAGTTTCTTGCTTGCCAAGACAATTTGGAATGACGTAAGTTTCTAAACTACCAAGAATAAATTTAGAAATCACGATGCCTAAAATGCTCAAAAGGAATTGCATAAACGTCTTTATTTTTCAGATGTTTAGGACATCTCCAGTTTGAGCCCAGTTCAAAGCCAATGCTAAGAGTGGGAATGTTTCCTCGTAAACTCCAGGCATTTTCACATTCAAATAATTTGAGATCAGCAATTTGACCTGTCTTCCTTACTTTAATATCTTTTCAGTTGCTATAAGGAAAAAAAAAAAAAAAAGAACCAACAAAAACAACCAAACCAAACCAAAAAAAAAAAAAACCTCATAAAAAACCCCAAACAAACAAAAGAAAAAAAAAAAAAAACCCAACAAACAAACCAAGCAAAAATAACTTTTATTATTTTAGTTTGTAATTATGGCAAGAAAAAGCAGAATAGCCCTCATTTTATCAAAAATTAGCCAAAATATTTTTACCATTGCCTTCAGTCAGTCCACAAGAAAATCTGAGATTGATATTAGAAATATAGAAGTCAAAACACATTTTTGGTTTTCCCACTGAGAAAGTTTTAACCTTGAACCTGATGGGAACTCCCTCTTTGCTGTGTTACATTACAGTCTGCCTTGGGCTTCACATTTTTGTTGAGTTTTAAAATACTAATATTACTTCTGACAGATTGACCTGACTGCGTAATGTTGTTCTACCTCTTTTTGTCTCTTGATTCTTTGTAGAGTTGTAGTGTAGATGAACATAGCTTTGACAGAAGAATCCTGGCACTGGTTTCTTATTCTTACATAAATCTCTATGACGTGCATTTTAAGTAAATTTCTCAGACAGGCCTTAGCTTTCTAAGGATTCCGCACCAGAGCTTAATATCTCTACCATTATTAACTGGTATGCATCTTGCCCATTGTCTGGTTTCTTGTGAGTCTCAAAATGGAGTACTGAAAACTGTTTACTTTCCCCTGTACTGTTTCAGGTTTCCTCACTTTCAATTTTTTTTTTTTTTTTTTTAAACATGTTGTACCAGTTTGGATTATTGTCAGGTTTCTTATTCTAACACTGTACAGTTGTAGAGCACTATCTAAATCACGACATTTTTTTGTTTGTTTGTTTCTATCTTCAGCTTTACAAAATATTTTAGAAATTCTCACTGTATTTAAAAATCCAGTATAAAAGTAGTCCCTGGAACAGCATATAAAATACAGAATAGATGTCAACAGTAAAATGACTTGCTGTCACTAACATCGTGATCATGCTGGCTCCTACAATCCACCAAAAACTTTTCTGTAGTTTGAGTCTTATTCATTTGAAAATAAAAACAAGTAACTGAATATCTAAATATTTTTGATAACCAGGTCCTTTAGGTGCAAGAAACTACAGTCTGTGGAAAAGTAATTCCCATCTAAGCTTGCATATTGTATACTTCATTACTAAAGGAGTTGGTTGCACTTATTTCCTGTCCTTTGCAAGTTATTTTGATTAGACAGTACCAGGGAATACACTTGTCATCAAATGACAGTATCACAGTTATGTTATTCCCTCAGCCAATTTTTGTTTAGATGACAATGTAATTATCTTGTTTCAGAATAATTAAGATTACATTAAAATATCAAGTGGAAAATTGATCACACTTCTGTCTTGACTTAGATGTTTCAATTCATGAATGACAAATCAGCTAATTTATTCTAGTCATCCTGACATTATTTTTATCTAGGAGATAGTTTTCTTCTACAAGGACCACAATAGAGATATTGTAAATAAATTTGATAATTGAAGAACATAAAACATTTGAAATACATCTTTAATATCCATGTCTTTTAAATATAATTAAGATATTTTTTAGACTCAAAGTAAAATCCCACAATTTATTTTGGTATCATATTCTGGAATATGCAGACAAGAGAACTCAATTCTTTGCTTCTTATTGCTTGCAGGAACTATGGCTCAAGTTAGAATATATACTTTGTTAACAATGCAAGTAAGGTAGCTATAATAAGCTTATTTGTTTTACTTGTCACAGTGAGGGGGTTTTTGACCTACTTTCTACAAGTTACTGAAGGCTAGCCCAAAACTCAAAATGTTTTTAGTAGATGCAGTTGGGATCTTTTTTACTTAATCATTTCAGTCATTAAAATACACTAATTTATTGCTTAGACAAACTGTTGCCTTTATGCCTAAACTATTTAAGGATCCTAAGGACATTTTTTGAACGTGCCATCTTAAGAAAGTTCTATGAATTCAAGAGATGGATTAGTTTACAGAACTTTTCAGAGGGTCATACAAAAATTATACATAATGGGTGATACTCTCTCTTTTGCTCATGCTTGTATAAGCCTTCCCCTGGAGAAAATTTGTCATGGAAACTAATATTTAAATTGCTTTTCCACCGAGTAAGGCAGACTGCGCAGAAACCTAGATTCCTATTCACTTTATGAAAAATTGGATATAGCAGTATTAACTAAATCTATGGGGAGAATACAATAAGGGCATTCCTCCACCTCATAGAGCCAAATTCAACTCTGTGACATGAATGGATAGCTAAAAAAAATCATTTCTTCGTTAACAGTTGTAAGTGACTGGGGCAAGGCTTACTTAACACATGGATTTCATGTATGAAAATGCCAAGGAGAATGTAATTCCTTGCACAAGGCACATCATCAGACTGCAGCTTCTGGGGATTACTTTACCTACTGAACACTACCATCAGTTCAAAGTGGATTCCTCAAACACAGCCCAGGGCACTCCCCTTAAGTATTTTCTTACCCATCTCATGTGCCTGGTATTAATTCCAAGCTTATTCAGCTACAGTTTATTTTGTAGGCTGTAAACAGCTCCCTGAGAGGAATAACAGTGGCAAGCGAGGTATCACAGTTACCATTTGCCTGCTACTCCAACTATTTCATTTAGGGTTTTTTGGTACAGCATGTTCATTTCCAGAATTTATACTCTCTTCTCTCCAAAAGAACATTAAAGGCAATATTCGTGTCAAGCCAGCAGAGCCAGCTGTTTAATTTGCCACAAAAACCTATGAAATTCTTCAGTGAGTATATATCGTCATTAAATCTGCAACAGGTAAGAAGGAAAAGGTATAGAATAAAATTTGTGGAAGGGGAAGATACTTTTCTGGGGAATATGCATTGCTCTGAACAATGACCATTTAGACTTAAATTCTTACCTGCTAAACAATTAATGACAGTAATCTTTAGAGGTTTCCAGAAAAAGAAAAAAAAAAATTAAAAAAAAAGAAGAAAGCAAGTCTGTACCAGTCTACCGTCACATGCATCTGTTATTTAATTAAAGAGTGAATGACAGAAAGAGATATCATGATTCAGCAGTTAGTGTCACAGACTGATTTCATGGTCAGGACTCTACTGAATGTATGGTCATATCTGTAGATAATGACAAGGTAAAGCAACATTCAATGATTCTATTGCTTATATTCCTGTAGATACTAAACCACAAGCACCTTATCCCCATCACAGTGGAAATAAGAAAATAAGGATGCAATGTTCCTTGATAATTACACTTCTCTATTACCATAAGTATACCATATGAACTGGAATTGGAATTGGAAATGTATGTTATAAAACAGTCGCTGAGATGATTCCTCCAATATATCTGAAGGTAGAATAACATACATTGCACATATCGTTTTTTTTAATATTGTGGGTGCTACTTGAAACTGCCAAGGGTTTAAACATGCCAATTTTAAAGTAAAACCTTGGAAACATAAAATGTTGCATGCAGAAACAAGAAGGTACAAATTCCAGAGAGTTTGTGAAGATAAGAAATGTCCTTGTGCTGTACACCTAATTGGTTCAGCATGACACAATATATGCCTTCAGGTGTTCCATCACAGAAATATTACCGATATGGTTTTCAGTTTAAAAATAGGCATTTTCAAAGAAATCATATTTGCCTTTATGCTCAGGAAGAATAAAATAAATCAGTTCCCTTTTCCTGTTGGTTTTTTGTTTGTTTGGGTTTTTTTAATAAAGCTCTTGCTGAAGAAAACATTCAAAGGATTATTAGCTCTTGCAAGAGGGAAGGAAAAACTGAAGTAATGTTTCCTAATCTAGTATAGTCATACAAGACCTTCTAAAAAACTTAGAGTTATAACATTATTTAATCTTCTTTCTTCTGATCCCTAAGCAGAACAACCAGAAACCAAGCTATAGTACCTTGTTGGGCAGTCCTCCCTTGTGTTTTTTATAGCCATTAAAAACCCATAAACTAGGGAAATGCATAATAACTATTATTAAAAAAACAATTACTATAATCCGGTAAAGATTTTTTTCTGGTTTAGCTCCCATTTTGACATAATTTTTAAAACCTTAAGAACATTATTATTTATGTATTTTCTGCCATTTCATTCTCGATTATGAGAAATGCATGTAGATGTATAAGAAAATACTATCCTATTGATTTATACTTCTAAATAATGACATATAAGCACAGCTACATGGAGATTCAGGTTAGATATCAGGAAGAAAATCCTTACTGTGAGGGTGGTGAGGCGCTGGCACAGGTTGCCCAGAGAAGTTGTGGCTGCCCCATCCCTGGCAGCGTTCAAGGCCAGGTTGGATGGGGCTTGGAGCAACCTGCTCTAGTGGAAGGTGTCCCTGCCCATGGCAGGGAGCTGGAACTGGATGATCTTAAGATCCTTTCCAACACAAACCAGTCTGTGATTCTATGGTTCTATGGTATTTAAAGGGATAATCAGATATTTTTATTTACTGAGCAAGTTGTCTAACATAAGAAATGTGACTAATTTTACTGTACTCACTCATATTATGTCTCTTACATAAGAAGGCTTATACAGCCTATGTTTCATGGGTTGCTCTTTTAAACTCCTTTAAGAAAGAAAAAAAGGAAAAACAGTCATAGGTCTGAAAAGCAGCAACTGTAAGAATGCATCTCAGAAACCTTTAAATTTCTTCACTTATCAGCATTTCGTATTCTGTATGAAGTTCCTTAAAAATTTGTTTATAAATTCCACTTTTCAAGACAATACATTCTAGATCACATATTTCTCTTTACATGGCCTCCTTTCTAAAGTGGCTTGAAGACAATTGAAATTAGCTAAAATTCTTATTGGAATAGATGAATATATACAAATAACCAAAACTATACAAACGAAGTTTGGAAGTTTTAATAAGTGATTTACAACAACTTTGACTTTCATTCAGTGTTTAAGATTAAATGATTAAAAGATAACTGAGTATAAACATTATTTGTTAGATATAGAGGTATGCTTATCCAGAGGTTTTTTTTGTTTGGTTGGATTGGGGGGGGTTTTCAGGGTTTAGCTTGTTTGTTTGTTTGTTTGTTTTTTAATATATAAGGTTGTTTAAGCTCCATTTCTTGTATATTTCTCCTACGCAATATGCAGACTTCAAGTTTTACATCCAAGTTTCTCTGGCATTATATATATATATAATCATAGAATCACAGAATAGTAAGGGTTGGAAAGGAGCTTAAGAGCATCTAGTTCCAACCCCCCTGACATGGGCAGGGACACCTGACACTAAACCGTGTTGCCCAAGGCTCTGTCCAACCTGGCCTTGAACACCACCAGGGATGGAGCATCCACAACCTCCCTGGGCAACCCATTCCAGTGCTTCACCACCCTCACAGTAAAGAACTTCTTCCTTATATCTAATCTAAACTTCCCCTGTTTAAGTTTGAAGCCATTATCCCTTGTACTACCATTACAGTCCCTAAGGAAGAGTCCCTCCCTAGCATCTTTATAGGCCCATATATATGATTACGTGTGTGTATGTATATATGCATATATATATTGCGCTTTAATATTTCCTTAAAGAGAACAATTTCTATAAGAAGGAAACAGCTTACCTCCACCAGTCCTAGAAACTTCTTTTTTGTGACCTACCTTCAAAGTAGAAAGATTGTGACAGATTTCTTTTTATGCTCAAAGACATAGTATCAAAATAGAATAGCTTTGTCTAAGCTGAACTTTTATGATCAGAAGAAACAATATTTATAATGTTACAGAATTTCACAAAAGGTGATGGGGATTGATAGATATATTTCATCGGGAAACAAAAATGACCCCTTTGTTTAGCTATTTCTTGTTTGCTCCCTGCTTCTCTCTCCTCTCTCTCTTAAAAATCTGCACTTTTTAATAATCTGAAAATAGACCAAAGCCAAAAGCTGCCAATTTGTCATTGCTAATGTGGTGAATATGGAGAGGTGCTCAAAGACTATCATTACTATCATGAACCTATTATGGAAGTATTTGATATATGGCCAATACAAAATACATCCCCATGAGATGAGTGGATCCAGTTAGTGGAACCATTATCATGATACTGCCTGGATGTGCTTTGGACAGTAGAAATATAAGGAGCACGTTAAGTCCTCTCAGCTGAGGAGGGACGACAATGGACCCTACACGATCCAATGTGCATCAAGCAGAAGCCACTTTATTGTTCCCACGATCCCTTTATATACAGAGTTTTCTATCTCTACATGCAGTCACGCACCTTTTGATTGGTAAAAGCCCTCTTGCATGAGGCAATCACGCGGCTTGGTAAGTGTCCTTATTGGATCACCTAATTCCTGGTGTTCTTCCCATGTATCCGACTGCAGATGTTTTCTTCCTTTTATCTTCTTCTTGGTATGCAGCTACGTGTTTAGAAGAAGCTCTCTGATGGCTGGTTCACATCCTCTTATCTTCTTCTTGGTATGTGGCTGCATGCTTAGAAGAGGCCCTCACATGGCTGGCTCATCACATGTCCACTGTCCTCCAAATACGACCCCACACTCAGCAATGTCAGTATTTCATCCATAACTCTAATTTTCCCTAGTTACTGTCTGCCCTAAAAATATATTTTTTAATTACCCAGGAGAGATGTAATCTGTCTTCAGCACTTCGTTGTTTCTCATTTGGTAACCTGTATGCAGGCTTTTGTATTTCTTTAAGTATGAGAGAGAGTATAAACAAGGTTGCTTGTGGGAAGATTCACAAGGACAGAATTGCATACTTTAGTTTTATGAATTTTTTTTTAATTTTCTATAATTTAGGTATGAATATATATAATAAGTGCTTGAAAATATTTAATCAGTAATAAACAAAAATGAAAGGCATGGTCCTGGTCATATCATGCCAAATGTATTTGTTTATTGTGCTAATAGATAAAAGTAACAGCAAAAGATTAATGGATTCTTTTAAAATTTTCAGGCAGGATTTTCCAATCATCCATATTTACACAGCTATATCCATTTATCCCTTATTCATTTTATCATTTAGCAGAACAGAAGATTGCAATGGGGGTTCTTCTGTGACGTTGCATGTCTAATGGGTACCCAAAGGGCAAATACATCTTGGAGAGGCTAATCTCACATCCCTTGTTCTTCAGGCAGTGTATCCAAGCAGAGCTGCTTGGTGATCTGATGTGCTGCTGAGGGAGCCTATATTTTCTATAGCCACAGAGTTGTCTGAGTCATGTATACATGCACCAAATGGAACGACGCACAGAAATATGCAGTTTATTTAATATACACTACAGTGCTTTGGTATTTTCTTATGATATGTCAAGAAACATTACTGAACTTATAGAGTCATCTCCAACAAGCTTTGATTTCCAGGCAATAAACAACAGTTGCAGCTATTAGCATTCAAAGTAATAGTGATATGTACAACCCACCTGAAGGTGAGGCTGTAATTCTAACATAGCATCAGGTTAAAAGCATTGTGAAGCAGCTCAATTATATGATATGCCATATACAGCACACAAATCCAGATTCAATTTGGTCCTGAGTGAATGGTGACAAACATTATACAGTCAATAATGCTTTACTCTAGAAGTCGAGAGTCACATACAAGCCTCAAGGAACATTGCTATATGTGTAAGAACAGATCCTTTAGAAGGGTTGGTCACTGTGAAGTGTCTGTCACTTAAACACATTTCACTGAATATATGAGCAGAGGAACATTGTTTTGCGTGACCCTGATATCTATCTGATACCTCCACTTTCAATATAGTTTAGTACAGAATAAAAATGTTTTCCTTTCTTCCAGGGAAAACATGAAAAAAAGAAAAAGGCCAGTCTGCACTTCACAGATTTTACTGAAGTGAACTTTTAAAACAATCAACAAAAAAAGTGTTTAATAGTAACCTTAAAGAAAGAAAGAAATGTTAAATTTTTAAGCAAAACTGAAGCAAAACCAGTATATATCAATATTGGTAATATTAATATGAAAAGCAATCAATAGAGAGTAATCTGATGCCAAGACATCATTGCTTTAGGGTACATTTTTTGCAGCATAATTTCCATGAAGCATATAGAAAGCTGTTGCAAGATAGACTGAATTTCCTCTTTTCCCCAGGAGCCAGTTTAAATTTTCCTGCAACATTTTGCTTCATGCTAAATGTAAGGTGTATTTCATTAATCTTTTAGTTTTTATGTATGCCTATAAGGTACTATTGTGTGCATATATACACACACTTAAGTGTTCTTTTCCCCTTTGAATATAATAATGCATGTCTATTTTGAAATAAATGTATCCACAACAGTAAATTCAATCTGTTAAAGTTAAAGAGTGACTTGATCTACAGCCATAGTCTTACACTTGTTTTAATTTATTTTCATGTACATCTGCACTATAAAAAAAATGACGCATTTAGAAAAAAAAATTCTGAAGTTGGTGACAGAATATTTGATACAATTTTGTAGTTTTAGAAAAGACATGCTGTAAGGTGAATTGCTTAATTTTATTCTTGTTTGGTCATGTTTATTGCCTTGTCTATTGCTTCATGTTGGGGTTCTTTCCAAACAGAATGTACAGATCCTACTTTATCACTTAAGGAGTACCTCTGCTTTTAAATCACACTGGCGTACTGGACCATACAAAACTCTTGCTTCCTTGGGTTGCCCAGCTGTCGCTGAGAGCAGGACAAATTTAAAAGCATATTTCATATAAGCTATGTGGTTTGGTCGATATGTTGGAGGGAAGGGATGGGATCCAGAGGGACCTTGGCACACTTGAGAGGGGAGACCATGCAAACCTGATGAAGTTCAACAAGGCCAAGTGCAAGGTCCTACACCTGGGTGGGAGCAATCCCAGGCATGGCTACAGGTTGGGTGGAGAAGTGATTCAAAGCAGCCCTGAGGAGAAGGACTTGGGGTGTTGGGTGATGAGAAACTGAACATGATCCGGCTTCAGTGTGCGCTTGAGCCCAGAACCCACCCCGTGTGCTGGGCTGCACCCCCAGAGCAAGAGCAGCAGGTTGAGGGAGGAGATTCTCTCCTCTGTTGCACTCTGGGGAGACCCCTCCTGCAGTCTTGTGTTCAGCTCTGGGGCAACAACACAAGAGGGATGTGGAGCTGTTGGAGCAGTCCAGAGGAGGCCACGGAGATGCTGCGAGGGCTGGAGCAGCTCTGCTCTGGAGACGGGCTGAGAGAGCTGGGCTGCTTCAGCCTGGAGAAGAGAAGGCTCCTTAAGGGGAGACCTTAGAGCAGCCTTCCAGTATCTGAGGGGGCCTACAAGGATGCTGGAGAGGGACTTTTCATCAGGGACTGTAATGATAGGACAAGGGGTAATGAGTTTAAACTTAAAACAGGAGAAGTTCAGGTTAGATATAAGGGTTGCCTGTGAGGGTGGTGAGGCCCTGGCACAGGTTGCCCAGAGAAGCTGTGGCTGCCCCATCCCTGGCAGTGTTCAAGGCCAGGCTGGGCAGGGCTTGGAGCAACCTGGTCTCATGGAAGGTATCCCTGCCCATGGCAGGGGGTTGGAACTGGATGAACTTTAGGTTCTTTCCAACCCAAACCATGCAATAATTCTATGATTCACCAGATTGTTGATCTTTCCTAAACCATAAAATCAGAATCTCTGCTAGAGAACTTCTAGAATGCAGTTCTTAGTAATTTTGTTACTAAGCCCCATAAAAATTTGTTATGGAATATAAATATAAAAAGGGCTAGTAAAAACAAAACAAAAATAAAGATACTTAAAATGAGACCATTATGTGAAAAAATAATTTCTTCTGACAAACATAACTGCTAGCTTGTAATACTGTTACCAGATTACTCAAAAGTTGGCAAAACGGCACCATCATTGACCTTTTATTGATGATGTTCATTGAATATCTGCAGTGATTCTATCTCCTCTAAATAGCAGCTTTTTTATCTGTGCTTGTTTCCACCCTGATTGAATGAAATTTTAAATACTCTCTGCTTGCCAGGAAAGGCAGGGAAGCTATTATTTACAATTAACACATTTTAATTCAGATGTGGAAAGATAATTTAAAAACTGATTAAGCAAACTCAGTTGGGAGATTATATGTGCATATCTTATCATCTCTGGTAGTACTTGGCAAGGTAGAAGGTGTGATTCTAATTAATGCTGTTTCAAGGAACAGGCAGGAACACTGTACACATAGGTGGCATAGTATCACCAGGAATTTTTTCTCAATAAAAAAATTCAAAGCACTTATTATACATAGTTAGAGGAATTTCGAAAGATGAAGTACAAGAAGTGTACATTGTTTTCTTTCTTTCCTAAATAATATTGCTATTAATGTTTAATAACTCACAGTTTTGCAGTGCAAACAGTATAGTAGGTAATAAATAAGAGATATGAAAGTATTGGAAGCTGCAGGGGGGTATCCAGGCTAGTTTATATTCAATGTATTTGTTAACTTTGTACGGAAGATGTAATTAGAGGAAGATACGCTATTTCGAGAAGAAACTGTAGTACTGCATACTAATGAGACATAACACAAGCTGCTTTTAGCATAGCATCAAAAAGTCTTGGAATTAGAACCGGAATCAGCTGAAAGTTAATTAAAGACACATTTCACTCCTGAAAACACAGTCCCAGTCTTTCAATTCTTTTCTTTGATCTGGACCTTCACACCCATCAAAGGTCTGAGTAGACCCGTGTTTATACAGCTTATGTGATCAGACACCAAAATATTTCTGAACATCAGTGTTCATCATCAGTGTGATTTCTTCTGAATCTCAGTAGGCAATTTCTAGAGATAGATTTATAATATGCAAAGTTCCTCAAGTGGTGAGAAGGAAACACAAATTTTCATCATCCATTCAAATGGCTATTCTGGTTGAAGGTGATCTTGCAGAGTGGAAGGGTTGAGTATTTCTATTTTACATCATGTGTTCAGTGTCATATGTTAGGTATTAAAGTGAGCAGAGAAATACATTTTTGTATAACCTTAAGAAGATATAGTCCAAGGACAATAAAACCTAAGAACAGGATTCAAGTTCAATAACAAAACATATTGTGGATTCATCACTTTTATAACAAGCCTAGGTTTGAAGAACTGATCATAAAAAAAAGTAAAATATGTGTCCTGGGTTCAGCTATAGCAGTCATTTTTCTCCTTCTTAGTAGCTGGTGCAGTGCTGCAGTTTTGACTTTCAGCCTGGGAACAACTCTGATAACATCGACGTTTCTAGTTGTTGCTAAGTAATGTTTACTCTGACCAAGGATTTTCTCAACCTCATGCTCTGCCAGGGAGGAGTGGAAGCCAGGAGGAAGCAGAGACAGGACACCTGATCCAAACTAACCAAAGGGATATTCCATACCACAGCATGTCATGCCCAGTATATAAACCAGAGGGAGTTACCTGGAAGGCCCAGACCTCTGCTCGGGTCGGGTTGGGTATCGGTCCACGGGTGGTGAGCAATTGTATCCTCTCCCCTTGTTATTTCCCTTATCATTATTATTCTTTGTGGTAGCAGTAGTGGTTTAGTATTATACCTTAGTTACTGTTCCTATCTCAACCCATGGGATTTACATTCTCCTCCCCATCCCTCCAGGAGTGGGGGGAGGAAGAAGGGGGAGAGTGGGCGAACAGCTGCATGGTTCTGAGTTACCGGCTGGGCTTAAGCCATGGCAGCATGCAAGAAAAACAACTAATAAAGATTTTGATGCTTCAAAAATCAACAGCTGAAAGTCTAACTTTTACAATTCTAGTACAGAATATAAAACAGTCTGAATTCTAAATTTTAGTCTACAGTATCATAAAGTGAAAACTAATAAATCCAGACACTTTTTTGTAATAAACTGTAATTTAATATATATATGTAATGTTACTCAATGAAAAAAAAATCAAATGGAACCAGGCATAAACATATTTAAATTAACACAAGAGATATTTCAAAGATGAAACTATTCTTCTCACTGAAACAATACATTGTGAATGATAAAAGCAGACATGGATTGGATTCACTTGTGGAAGAAAAACCCACCTAATGCCTGTATCGTACAACACTTGAGCTGTTACATGTCCTCATCCTGGCATCTGGTAGCAGTCACTTCTGGAGAGGGAGTGCTGGACTGGATAGACTTTCATTCTAGTATAGTATAAACAATATTACTCTTTTAATGTTTCTTAAAACACTAATCAGAATATAGACACTCATCTGGAAATAAGCCACTGACACTTGTAGCCTGTTGTTGCAAGGAGGCCTGAAGGAAAACTTCGCTGATTCAGGGTATTTCACAGGCAACAACATGCCGTATAACCATCCGGTGATATAGTTTCACTCATGGAACTTTTCCAGGCTTTGATGGCCTTTATATAGGTACATATATGTGTTTTAATATATTATTATATATATTATAATATATTATAATATAATATATTGTATTATATAAATGTAATAATAAACATATAATATAATATATAACATAATAATATAATATATATAATATAATATAATATAATATAATATAATATAATATGATATAATATAAACATATGTTTATATATTTTATATACGTATATATAAAGTCAACACTCAGTCCTTTGAGAACGATGACTGGGGCCCCGTACAGAATGAGGATGTTTCACTAAGACAGATGGCCCAGCCCAACATAAAAATCATCAGCTGAGCCTAGAACACAATTTACGTGTTTTGGCAGCTAATATTTTGGCAATGCATTTGTGATAAGCTGTAAACCTGTTTGTATTTGGCTACCAGCCACCATCAATGTTTGTGTTTGTTCCAGTTTTTTCAAGCCAAATCAATCTGTTTTCTCAAGCTCACCGGCACAGACCAAAATAAGTACAGGTCTGTGGTGAAATATCTCTAGCTGCAAGAGAGGAAACCAGATATCTGCAGACAGTAGGTTTTAAGAAGTTTCTGTGTGGAGCCGAGTGAAGTTTTCTCAAAATTCAAGAGAAATATTTGCAATGTATTTTATTCTCCTGACTTAGTTACAAATTTGGACATAGTGGAATATATTTTAAAAAATGATTGAAAGATCCTCAGATAATGATTTTTTTTAAATAATATTTTTTCATTAATTTCTGTTTCACTGTGAAAATGAAACCACGTCAAAAATACTGGTTCAAAACAATCATCTTATAACTTTACCTGAGGTAATAATCCAATGTTAGTCACTACTCATGCACATGTAATTTCCAGCCTAAGAATACTTTTCATCTGGATGTGGTCTTGCTAAGTCCCATCTGGCTCTGATTTTTCCCAGATTTTGTAGAAAGCTTTCAAGTTAATAAATGGATTTTGAGGTTTCACAGAACAGGTGAAATTGAACGTAGGAAACATGATCAAAGAAAGTTAGAATAAAAGAAAAAGGTGAGCTGTGTTTTTCTTTGCCATTGCATAACCAGCATTAGCTAAAATGGCATTTCATGTCAGCCCTCTGGACTGAAGTCGTGATAAATGAAAATGTCTGAATTATCTTGCTTCAGGATGAGATGAAATTTTTCCTGAGAGTGCTGCCTTCACTGCTCCTTTTACTCTTAAAATTCAAGCAAACTAGGTAGCTATATTCACTGTATTTTTATTTCTTTTTTTTATTTAATCTACCTACCTGGACATGCACAAGGCATTTGACACTCTTCTGCATGTCACCCTTGTCTCTAAACTGGACACATCCTGGAGGGAATGTAAGAGATCCAGAGGGATCTCGATGCACTTGAGAGGTGGGAGCAGGCAAACCTCATAAAGTTCAACATATGCAATGTCCTGCCCTGGGCCAAGGCAATCCCTAGCACAAACACAGGCTAGGTGGAAAATGGATTCAAAGCAGCCCTGAGGAGAAGGACTTGGGGTGTTGGGTGATGAGAAACTGAACATGATCCGGCTTCAGTGTGCGCTTGAGCCCAGAACCCACCCCGTGTGCTGGGCTGCACCCCCAGAGCAAGAGCAGCAGGTTGAGGGAGGAGATTCTCTCCTCTGTTGCACTCTGGGGAGACCCCTCTTGCAGTCCTGATCCAGCTCTGGGGCAACAACACAAGAGGGATGTGGAGCTGTTGGAGCAAGCCCAGAGGAGGCCATGGAGGTGGTGTGAGGGCTGGAGCAGCTCTGCTCTGGAGATGGGCTGAGAGAGCCGGGCTTGTTCAGCCTGGAGAAAAGAAAGCTCCGGGAGACCTCAGAGCAGCTTCCAGCACCTAAAGGGGCCGACAATAAACCTGGAGAGGGACTTTAGATGGGGGCCTGTAGGGACAGGGCATGGGCGAATGGCTTTAACCTGACAGAGGGGAGATTGAGATGAGATCTTAGGCAGTTCTTCCCTGTGAGGGTGGTAAGGTCCTGGCCCATCCCCGCCTCTGGCAGTGTTCAAGGCCAGGTTGGACAGGGTTTGGAGCAACCTGGTCTCGTGGAAGGTGTCCCTGCTTGTGGCAGGTGATTGGAACTAGATCAGTTTTAAGGTCCCCTCCAACCTAAACCATTCTATCATTCTATGATTCCATGATTAATTTCTGAAATCTAAAGCTTTATTTTCCCCGTATATAATAAAAACAAACAGTAGGCCATTTCCACAATTGCCAACAGTAGGACGTATTAATCCATCTCACATCGCTGCTCCATTTCACGTGCTTGTATTGCACATATGCCATATGGTTAATTTATAAGGATTAACCATGTTTCCATCATCTCCATCTGGATAGACAGATGTCCAGAAACGGTGTAGTGCCATCAGAAGCAGCAGAATTGGTATACCCACATTTGTTTGGTTCAGAAATTTCCAATTTTGCTTTGGTGAGCTCTGACATTAAGCAATGGCTTGGCTCTGTCTGCACACTGTTTTTCCAATGCATAGCTAATCTCTCCATCTGGCAGTGGCTGAGTGAAATTGACACAAGTTCAAATAACGTACGTACTCTGTGGTCAAGAATATACAGCCATGCCAATGCAAATGCCAAACCTGGCTACATCATAACCTGATCTAGTTGAAGATGTCCCTGCTTATTGCAGGGGGGTTGAACTAGATGAGCTTTGAAGGTCATCTTTGAAGGTCCAACCCAAATTATCATAAGATTCTGTAACTATGGCATTGCTTGGATCTAAGCAAAGAGCTATCCAGAAAGACTGGGACACCCTTTAGGGTTTTTTTATAAAAAAAGAAAAGACTGTCTTTGGAGAAAATGCTCATTTAGTAGCAGCTGCTGACAGATTACCACAGAATGGAATTTAAATTAAAAAGTGTAAAATTAGTGCACAATACAAAATGTACAAAGCAGGTAGAACATCTTAAAAAAAAAAAAAAAGGATTTTGGCTAATCTGTAAGTATCAGAAATGTCTTTAAAGCCACCATATTACATCTGGGTTTGGAAAGAACAGTCCAAAATCAGCTGGACCAAATTAATGAGTATCTGGAACAGCTGGAGTATTTCAATGCTGTAGTATGGAGGTATGGATATCTAAATCTATTTTGCCCGATAAAATTTCTGGATCAACCTCTCAGTTTTAATAACTGAGCAAATACCACAGATTTAATCTAGTTTATTTGCCAATATGATATATATAGATGAAAGTCTGTAGAAAGCTTTTGAGTTAAAGCTTTGTGAGAAAGCACAAGGGTTTTAGTGTATGCCATGTATCACCAAAGACCTCAAATGAAGAAGAGAATTTTCAAGCCAATTAATGATTACACTGTATTTTTTATGAGGCCCCTTAGGAAATACAGTATTTTGAGTAGCTTACTTTAGGGAACAGCTGTTTTCAGAGTGAATCTGAACCACCTGCATTCTTTTTGAAAGAAAATTGTTTGGGGAGATATTGTACAATAATTTCGTGTCCAGTGTAAAGCAGACTCCTAGTACCAATGTCATAAATGTAAATATTCTAATCCCAGAAGCTCTGCAATGACCTTTCAGATTGATTTTGTGCACTTTGTCATGATTTTGAGGTAAAATGAACCATGAAGTTTGAAATACAGTGCTACACTTCTCCACTTCAAAAACAATAACAGTCACTTTTAACATGTAAAAGCTCTTCTGGGACAAAACCTCTTTGCTTATGATAAATTTTGTTTTCTTTAATTTTTTTCTCCTTTCTTAAAAGACACTTAAAACATTTTCTATTCCTCCATGGGAAATGCAGGAAATAACAAGGCAATGTTAGCCCTTAAGAATATGTAAAAAGAAGGATAACAACACTGTGGGAAATTATCTGCATTTTCCATTATTCCCTCAGCCTGAGCAGAACATCTGCAGTGCATCAATAAGACAAAGAGAGCATCTCTGGAGAGGTCTGTGATGGTACTTAGTCTTAATTGGAAACTGCTTTTCATTTCTTTTGAATGCATCATTCCACAGAATGTACTTCATTACTGGTAGAAATCATAAATGTTATTTTACAAAGCACCTTAAACCACGACAGATAAAAATGTAATATAAGAGTCTCTGCTTCCTATTCCACCTGATCCAGGCTAAGCAAATGACGCTTCAAATGCTTTCCAGTTTTTGTCGTCTGGTGTAGAATATTTTTATGTACGTAAAAATTTGTCATGCTGTTTTCTACAAAGTTAAGGAGCTATATAAAATTTTACATGTATCTCTGAGAGGCAAATTTTCAATCATCTAGGTACATATTTCTTTCTGTGAAGAAATTAAATCATTTACACTAGCTTTATCACTGCTTCTCAAAGAAATTATTTTTAGAACAAGGAGATTTTGGGGATGATTGATTCTTTTTATTATAGTGCCCTTTTTTATATATATATATTAAACATAATAAAAAATAAAACCATAAAATAATAATCAGGGTATTAATTTGGTGTCTCATTATTTACAATCCATTCCCTTTAGTATCAAATTATTATCTGCAATGTGTACATACAACATTTTCATGAAAAAAAGCAAAAAAACCCCGATAAATTTGATTAGCTGTGAGCTTTACATATGTGAGGGGGACGTGACTCAAAGTACACGAAACCCAATGGAAGAAAATTTGCATTTAATGGATAAGGCCTTAAATGCAAACTCAGAATTAGACATCACTTTTACTAAGTACAGGTCAGTAACAATTTGAAAGAAAGGTAGAAGGCAAAGATTTCTAATCTTCCTTGTACGACATGTAAATCCTGAGCAAGAAGCGTATTTGCTCCTTTTTACAAATAAAATCAAGAGAAATGGTGTCTTCCTGAGGCCATTGAATAGCAGGGTGGATTTAGTACAGTGTTCTTTAGCCTAACATCAGCTTACTAAAAATATCTGGGGATTTCTTTGAGATCAGTTCAAATAGGAAAAAAAAAAAAAGGAGATTGCCAAGTTTTAGAAGATAAAGGAATTCATGATTCCTGGCAAGTCTACGTGCCATGAAATCAAAATTATTAAAGAAGAAACATGATTCAAAAAATGAGAATAATATCAATATTATTCATGATAATTTAATTTGATTTTAATATTTTTAACATGAAGTGTTGATTTTTAACTTTTTTCTCTTATTGGGTTTTTTTAAGGTTTTGGTTTGTTTTGTTGTTTTTTTTTTTTTTTTGAACATCGGATGGTACCAGAATGTCAGATTTAAAATATTTTAAGGCCTGTAGAAGCATTTGTTTGATTGAAATGCAGTTAGTACATATTAGCATTCTGAAAACATACAGCATAGAATGTTCTTTTTTGTGCAAGATTTTTATGAGGTATGTTAATGCTGATGGAGTGAGAGGTATTTCTTGACATCCTTCTAATGTGGAAGCCATAGAAGAATCTAATTTCATTTCCACAGAATTGACATGTTTATTATGAACTATTTATCAGCATTGCCTGTCTGCATCTAGACCATTGCCCTTTATGCCATATCCCCAGCATTTTTCATGCATCCCTTGGCCTCTGCATGGAAAGAGAAGTGTTTTACTGACTCATAGCACAGGTTGTAAATCAAGATTAGCCTTCAACCTGTACAAAAAAGACTACAAATGGCTTTGCAACAAAATCTACCAGAACTTAATTTTATTACATGAAACAAACAACTTAAATTCCTATGGATATGATAGTAAAATATCCATTATATGAAATGATGGTTCATAAAATGAACGCCTACAAAATATGTAGACAGATGTTTGACAGAATGTCTTCCTCGATAAAACAGAATTATAGTTCAAAGAGATCCTGTTTATTTCCAGCCTTTGAATACTTCTAACTTAAAGTCTTCTTCATTAACAATGGCATTGTCTTGAGGCTGCCATCTAAAGATTTGTAATTTAGGATTATTTAATGTATGAAACATTTATCTGTGACTGTTATGCCTGCAATGGGAATAGGGATGGTAATGTACGTGCAATTCAAAATAATATTCTTTTTTGTTTGTTTGTTTGTCAGCTAATGAAAGCTCTGAAATAAAGTCAAACAAAGGGGAAAAAACCCACAGTTTCAAAGCAGTGGTATTTTACTAATGAAATAATGGTATTGCAGTGGTATTCCTTGCTGGGTTCAAAACATCAGACAGTTTACAAATATTGTAGCTTCTGAAAATTAACAAATGAGGTAAAGGCGAAAAAGCTTTGCTTATTAAGAAACTAAGTTACTTAATTAATGTAATTGAAAGCCAAAACTACATTAAATAGTTTTTAAATGTCATTATTAGAACATCACTTTTTTAGAGAAAGGTTGTTAATACACATGAAAGACAGCACATACCACCTCTTCCCAACAAACATGTTTCCCATACTTAACAATAACAGGTAAATGGATACATATGGGGCATTTAAAGGCATTTCTCTGGTTAATATGCAAACCCCTATTTTACAGTTTCTGAAGAAAAAAAAGATTACTCTGAGTCATGGGAAAAAATAATGAATTAAAACCTAAACTTATCTACAGCAAAATATTTTATCAGGATCCTTAGGGACCACTGACTTCTTTGTCTAGCCTAGATTTTTAACTTAAAACCATAAATGCTTATCATTCAATTAGCATTTTATGGAGGATGTTTGACACCACACCATATAGCAAAAAAGAATGGAAACTGCATGTTGAAAATTACACTAAGACAACAGTGGCAAAGTCATCTGAAAGACTAGGGGACAGACCTTTAAATGAGCACGGATCCTGTTGTTTCAATGGAACAAAGCTCATACATCAGCTGAAAACTGACTCATTGCCTTCACCTACACAAAACATCTGACTTGGAAAAAGATCTGCAGTCTATAATGCTGTACACCACCACCCAGGAGAATGTTCATAATAATTGATAACCAGTTCTTGGACTACAGAAGATCAATTTCACTTGTTACTCTATGAACATGCATATTTAAGGAGAATAATTTCTCTTCTATTCCGAGCATATAGTTTTAGTAATGCTTGTGCCACAAGCACTACTAAAACTGAGCAACTGAGTCCATGCTGTAGATACAGTTGAATTAATAACACTTTACCAAAGTCAATTAATTAAATATTTGGATGAACCTATGAGGTGGAGAGCAATAGCAACACATTTTATAAATATTTACGTAGTTACTATGTGTAAATACTGACAGAAATAACAGAAATTTAAGAGGAGCAACATAAAACAAACAAAAAATCCTTTCTGCTTCATTATCAATACTTCGTTGTACATTTTGGTCTTTTTAGCACTATATTTTTTTAGCTGAAATTTCAAGATTTAAAGTTTACCATTCGTCTTTGGAAAAAGAAAAGCCATTACTACTTGTCCGGAAAACCACCTCCTGTTTTACACAAGGACCTGAAACCTTAATTTTATAAAGACAAAGTCTACATTTATGAGGGATGCCAAAGTCATTTTTCAGGCCAAGGTGTCTTGAATTCAGGATTTCTGATTTGTAAACAGAAAAACAAATTTTATTCTTTCTGTTCAACAAACCACAAAGTCGTGTCCTCACCTGGAGAATTTCCTCTGATCTTTCTGGTCCATCATGAACCTGGAATTGAATGAACATACCCACTTCAGAAAATACTTCAGTCTTGTGGTGTGGTAGAAAGTTTTGTCTAGTCTATTTAAGCTTTCTTTTTAACTGTGCCAAACAACTAACTGTTCTTCTTCACAAACCACACCAAAACTCTATGTGATTTTTTTTTTTTCCCAGAGGAAAAACAGGAAAATAATATTACACAGTAGAATAAGGACTTAGTCTGATGATTATTTACAGGAGGAGAGAACTGGATGAGAGAAAAGCTTTTTCCTAAAAGGGAAAAAATATTAATCAACTAAATAAGTTGTTAATTGATCACATAAGTCTGTAAACGCGATATTTATTGTATCCACATGAATTTAATTAATTTCATTATAGTCATGAATTCCACTTCACCAAATTTCACTTATAGAATCATAGAATCGTTAGGGTTGGAAAGGACCTTAAGATCACCTAGTTCCAACCCCCCTGCCATGGGCAGGGACACCTTGCCCTAAACCACGTGGTTCAAGGCTCTGTCCAACCTGGCCTTGAACACCGCCAGGGATGGAGCATCCACAACCTCCCTGGGCAACCCATTCCAGTGCTTCACCACCCTCACTGTAAAGAACTTCTTCCTTATATCTAATCTAAACTTCCCCTGTTAAAGTTTGAAGCCATTACCCCTTGTCCTACCACTACAGTCCCTAAGGAAGAGTCCCTCCCCAGCATCCTTGTAGACCCCCTTCAGATACTGGAAGGCTGCTATGAGGTCACCACGCAGCCTTCTCTTCTCCATTCATTTCTCTTTCATTCATTTGTAGTAAATAGGGAAACTTTGGCACATGACAGATAAAGAAAGAGAAATGTAATAATTTAAACCTGTGTGGTAGGTTGACCCTGGCTAGATGTCAGGTGCCCAACAAAGCCACACTATCATTCTGCTCCTCAGCTAGACAGGGAAGAGAAAATAAAAAGAAATGCTTGTAGTTTGAAATAAGGACAGGGAGAAATCACTCACGGGTTACCATAATGGCAAAACAGACTCCATTTGGGGAAGTTAGTTTAATTTATTACCAATCAAATCAGAGTGGAGTAATGAGAAATAAAACCAAATCTTCAAAACGCTTTTCCCCCACCCGTCCCTTCTTCCCGGGTTCAATGTCAGTCTTGAATTCTCTCTATCCACCCCTCAAGGGCACAGAAGCATGGAGAATGGGGGTTGTGGTCAGTTCATCACATGTTGTCTCTGCTGATGCTTCCTCTTCAGGGGAAGATTCCTCACACTCCTCCTCTGCTCCAGCATGGGGTCATCCCACACAGGACAAGACAGGAGCATCTGCTTTCCACTCGAGAATAATTTTACTTACTCTTCATGGTGAAAAAAAATACTGTACAATTTGTGGAGCAATATAACATTTAAAGTATTATTACTCTTTCCCAGTTTCCATCCATAATGGATGACTGTTTATTTTTGCATTTTAGTTCACACCCTGGCAACCGTGCAGGAAGAAATCTTTATATTTTCCACATTTTTGGGAAGAGTTGTCCACAAGAGAAAAAATAAACATTAGAAAAGGAAGCTGAAGCCTATTGAATCTTCATTTTCTATTTTCTAAACTCCTCTTTCAGAAGAATGCAAATACTGATTTATTTATTTTAACTCACATAACCATGGAACTATTCACATAGTGGGGATCCTATTCAAGTCTGTCTTTTAGATATTTTAGAGGTGGAAAAAGGAAAGAATAAGGATATTTACCTACTTATCAGTTACATCAGCTATAAAATGAAGAAATAACTGAGAAATGCCTCATACTAGCCACTGTATACAGCTAAGAAGTATCACTCCTTTTGTTAAAACCATAATTGCAGAGTTCTCAGAGCTATGAAATGTATTAAAAAATATGATTAATTACAGATAATCACATAGCCTGTTCAAAGCATTATGAAATTTTACTAGTATTGCTTGAAGGCACAGACAAAGGAAGGCAATGATTTCAAGCTTTGTAGTCTTTCCTTGCAATAATAAACTGAGCAGGACAAAGGCTCAGAAACAAAAAAAATCCCCAACCACCAAGCAGAGGCAACACAACAATCCAAAGCTACTGGGAAGGTGCTTTAGAAAGCAACCAAGTATTCTTCTGATATCAGAGAATGTCAGGGTAGAGAAGGTCAGTAAAAACTACCACATGCAGTGAGCCTCTATAGTTCAAAGGAGGTATTTTGCATTGAAGGCAAGTATCTTACGCTCCAGCTTTCTTCATGAAAAAGCAGACTTGCTGAGAGTTCACTCAATCCCATTACCTATGTCATTTATGAAGTTATGCAACAGTCCCAGTCCCAGTATCAATCCTTAAAGCAAAATATTCATTACTGGTTTCCATTTGGACATTGAACTGTTGACTGTAACTCTCTAGATGTGTCCATCCAGCCTATTCCTTATCCATCTAACAGTCCAGAAGTTTGTGTAGATGACATTGGTAGCTCTTCTCTAGTCCACTGATGCAGTTGCTCCATTGTAGAATACCACTAGGTTAGTCAGATACGATTTGCCCTTAGGGATACCCTCTTCGATTCGGTATCGAATCACCTCCCTGTCCTCCATGTTCTTTAACATAGATTCTAGAAGCATCTACCCTGATGTTCCCCAGCACAGGGGTGGGGCTGACAGGTTAGTAGTTCCCAAGTTCCTTCTTTCTGCCCTTTTTAAAAATGAGTGCAGTGTTTCCCTTTTTCCAGTCACCAGCAATTTCACCCGACTGCCAGGACATTTCAAATATCGGGGAGAGTTGCTGGGAACTACATCAGCCAATTCCCTCAGCACTCTGCGATACACCTCATCAGGTCCCAAAGACTTGCATATGTTTGGATTTCTCAGGTGGTCACGAACATGATCTTCTGTTTTGGGAGTGACTTCATTCACCTGATCCCTGTCTTGATTTTCAAGCACTTGAGAGATGTGGAAAGATAGGCTGCCATTTTAAAATGACGCAAAAAAAATAAATTGTTGAGTACCTTGGCTTTCTCCACATTGTTTGTCATCAGCTCTCCTGTCTTATTTACCAAGTGGGGGGTCCCTTTTCTTTAATCTTCCTTTTCTGACTAACAGACTTGCAAAAGCTCTTCTTACTCTTCGCACCCCTTGCCACACTCAGCTCCTACTTTGCCTTGCTTTCCTAATCCCACCCCTACACATCCAGGTAGTGTCCCTATATTTGTTAAAGGATACACATCCCTGATTATATTACCTGTGCATTACCTTTTTACCCTTCCATTTCAGCAGGAGGTCCTTACTGAGCCATGCTGGTCTCCTGCCTGTTCTGCCCAGTTTTGTACATGTGGGAGTTGAGAGATCTCATACTCTAAGAAAAATGTCCTTAAAGAACTGCCAGGTTAGTTCACCTCCTTTGTCCCAGAGTGCAGTTTCCCAGGGAATTCCATCAAATAGTTGCTTAAACAACTGTAAGCTCACTCTTAACCAATGGTTGCAAAGGAACTGGAGAGGTAGAATGGCACTTACCATGATTTCGTCATCAATCTCATATCAAACATATCTAGCATATAAGGACAAATGCAGAAAGTATCTTTTTTTTATTTTTCATATATAAGCATGTCTTCATATCAAACTTTGTAATTTCAGTATCATCGCTATGTACTTTCCTTAATTTTTCCATTTCTGTTTGGAAAAGAAAACAGTATGGGAGAAAGGCTGTGATAAAGAAATAGTGGTATATGGTAAAGAAGTGAGGCAATTTCTTCTGTCTTACAAGGTTATAGAATATTATCTTGCTAGCACAATGTGAGTTAAAGTAATCAGCACAGAAAGCCAGCGTAATATGAAGTATATGCCAATTTAATGAATGTCGAATAAGGAAGCACACTCTTTTCCTCTTGGCTTTCTACCCAACATTATTATGAAATCTCAGGGAAGCAGAGAAGGAAGCTGGTTCTTTGTCCACAGCAGTCTCAGCTTTCCTTATGTCTCCTGATGTCTCCAGCGATAAAAGCTGCTCAGCAGCTTCCCTTCAGTACTGCCCCAACAATACCTTCAGAAGGCTTTATGTCTCTCCCTTAAAGTCTATTCCTCAGCACTTGCTGAGGTTTGATTTTTGATTTGCCACGAGCACGTGTTTACAATGGCTACATTTATCTCCTCTCTGTCTTCTTTCAGATAAAAAGTCATAATGCTTTCAGTCATTCCCTGTGCTTCAGCTTATTGGTATCTCATCACCCTTACTGCTTCCTCTGGATTCATTTCATTTAGTCCGTTTCAATTTGGCCTGTGGCATGACATCATGCTTCAGCCCAGAAGGGCCATGTTGAGCAGCTGGACCATTTCTCCAGCCTAGAAACCTCTATTTCTTTTCCTGTTTCAGTATAGTTTCTGTTTATTTTAACAGTGTGAAAAGGTTGACTTTTCTTCTGTGTGCAAGATGTCATTACGTAAATCTTTTTTCTACAGCTCTTCTACTCTTGAGATGCCCACTATCCTTTATTTCTGCAGTTTCTAAATATAATGCCTCTGATGGGAAATTATAG
Source organism: Strigops habroptila (assembly GCF_004027225.2). Taxonomy (NCBI): domain Eukaryota; kingdom Metazoa; phylum Chordata; class Aves; order Psittaciformes; family Psittacidae; genus Strigops; species Strigops habroptila. Next base: position 28,129,616 of record NC_044302.2, read on the forward strand.
CTGAAAATGCTGATTGGAGTATATGCCAAGGGGTTGACTTATAAGTATATATATGTAAGTATATAGCAAAATCGAAAATGTTAGTCTGTCCTATTGTAAGTGACAAAACTTTGGAATATTTTGCAAGTGTAAGGGCATAATATGCTACAATTTTTCTTAAAACCTTTTATTACAATGACATGCATGTAAGCAATTGAACTCAAGCTCTGTCTTGGGGTACCACCCAAATTCATTTTAGATGTCATCTCTATTTTAGAGCAACTGCTGACTTCACAACAGCAGTCCTCTTCCCTCACCTTTCCACAGAATGAATTGCTGATAAGTTCCCCTGAGAACACCTTAAAAGCAGAAGGAATAAAATATACGCAAATATGGCAATTTTTTTTTTTTTTTTTTTTTTTAAATAACAAGCCTTAAAAAAAAGATCTGATGTGTTGTTCCAGGACATGAATACACTTGGTGAGAAACTGTGACATTTCCAAGTACTTTCTCATACCTGTGCAAAAGCAATTGGTATAAATGGAAAGGAAGATCTCAAGTGTTATATTCAAGGTGCTAATAAGATACAGACCTTTATTTTTGGACACAAGTAGTTTCAAGAAACTTTTTTTTAGTTCATCTATCCAAGGATAGATAGAGTGAAAGTGGCTCTGAAGCTACCTGGAATGTTGAAATAAGAGATCTCTGTGCAGTATAAACTCTCTTTCAGTTTTTCAAACTAGACTGAAAACAAAGGCATATGCAGAAGGTACAAAATACTTTACAAATGGTAAAAGAAAAAGAAATTATCTGGCATGTCTTTATAAACATAATTGCCTGTGTTTTCTTGAAGTACACCAGTGAATTTCTTATTTAGGTTTGTGTAAAGTGTTATGCTTGTGATTGTTCTATCTGAGCTTGAGTTTCTCTGAATAATTGCATTTACCATTTTCATGTCACAATGAATTTGACACTTAACAATGTCTAAAATAGAGTTTCTTTCAGCACTTTCATACTCATTGGTTTGATTTTACTAATGGTCCCTTCAGTTAAGTGTTGGTGTTTTCACAAGGTTGAAGTCCAAACTGCTGCCCTAATTTCCTGTTTAGTTTTTGCCTAATGGTATTTCTGTTCATTTCAGTATTAGGTAATCCTTAATGTGCAGATAAGTAGCATTAATTGGAGACAGAGATGGAAACAATATTCTCTCAATAATCCTTTAATTAATATTAGGAGAGGAGGGTTGTATCACCAAAGGAAGAAAAATTCTAAAACAACATTTTAGAATGTTTAGAGGGGACTAACACATACAAATGCAACAAGACTTGCACAGAGTTTGAACGGAATGTATTTGTCAGTCTGTGTTTGTACTCCCTCACAAAATCTAAAAACAACTTTTGTATTAGACAGGGATTTTCCATACCATATTTCACATTAGCCTCATGTTTAACTTTTAGTAATTTGTAGCAAATAGAAGACCTGATTAATCAATTAGCTTTAAGGCAGTAAAACCAATGCCAGCTGCTTTATTTGTCCAAAGTTTAAAATTAATATAAATTAATATTAACCATGTTAATAAACTGCTCATGTAAGTATGTAAGTCATGAATCAGAAGCAAAAGTCATCATAATGTGCCTTCTTTTCTAGTAAGAATCTGGAGGGAATACTGAGCCAAGATTTAATTGCAAATCTGTCAGAAAATTATTTACATTTGCTTAAAAAAGTATAGCAGATACGGGTGTATATACGTACAAATTTTGGGTTACAATTTCACAGCTTGAGAGCTTGAACTCATAGTATCCTTGTATGCAGGCACAAAAGCAAAAAGAAATTTCCTTTAATCACATATAATGAAGACATATCCCTTGACACAGATTTTGGGTCTAGCCCAGAACCAGTTTTAACGATTTTAATGAATTCTGAAAATGAAAGATTAAAGCCATTAATTTTTTCATTGATATTTAGAAATGCAGAAAGACAGGAATAGCTGGCTTTTGCTGGAAATGTTTGACTACCTGAGGTTTATCTGAAGCTGGTAATTTAATAGAAAAGCAGGTGTTATTCATTTATGTTTTAATGATTTTCCGTAGTTACAGCATCTTAGTCTTTTATTCTGATTTAATACCACTGCTGAAAGGACTAATAAGACCTTATATTTTAAATTACTTTAAAAATAGCACTTATACAATGTATCTGGTTGTATGGTGAAGTGAAATTTAAAGACAAGCTACTCATAGCCGGCAGTGTGCACTTAGCAGCCCAGAAAGCCAACCGTATCCTGGGTTGCATCAAAAGAAGCATGACCAGCAGATTGAAGGAGGTGATCCTGCCCCTCTACTCTGCTCTCATGAGACCTCACTTGGAGTACTGTGTACAGTTCTGATGTCCTCAACATAAAAAGGATGTGGAACTATTGGAGCAAGTCCAGAGGAGGGCCACGAGGATGATAAGGGGGCTGGAGCACCTCCCGTATGAAGACAGCCTGAGAGAGTTGGGGCTGTTCAGCCTGGAGAAGAGAAGGCTGCATGGAGACCTCATAGCAGCATTCCAGTATCTGAAGGGGGCCTATAAGGATGCTGGGGAGGGACTCTTCCTTAGGGACTGTAGTGGTAGGACAATGGGTAATGGGTTCAAGTTTAAACAGGGAAGTTTAGGTTAGATGTAAGGAAGAAGTTCTTTACTGTGAGGGTGGTGAGGCACTGGAATGTGTTGCCCAAGGAAATTGTGAGTGCTCCAACCCTGGCGGTGTTCAAGGCCAGGTTGGACAGAACCTTGGGCGAGCATGGTTTGGAACATGGTGTTCCTGCCCATGGCAGGGGGGTTGGAACTAGATGACCTTGAGGTCCTTTCCAACCCTAACTATTCTATGATTCTATGATTCTATAAAACAATTTGCCTGCTTTTAAAAGTATGATTGAAAACTTGATAACCTTAAAGTTGTGTTTTAGAGATGCATTGCTTGGAGAAGGAAATGGCTGTGTGACCTATAGTCTCAGTGCCTATTGATTTTGTAGGCAAACAAGCTAGGATCCTTTAAAAAGAAATGTTCATCCATAGCATGTGTACGTAGAATGAAAGCTTACCATACGAAGTTCACAGCCTCATAACACAACAGAAAAACTGGACTTCTGCCTCTTATAGTTTGTATTAAACAAATAATTGGCTAGATGCCTGCCATTTTGGGAGGGAACATTTGGGACGCTTCAAGTCAAGTACAATGTCTAAGACAGACTTCTGAAGGTATATGCAAAGTCTGCATTCATAGAATCATGGAATCATTTAGGTTGGAAAAGACCTTTAAGGTCAACCCCAGCAGCGACAAAAGTTCCTTAGCTGTTTCCCAAGAGGAGAATCAGGTGACAAACCACCTCCAGTGAATGCAGCCTGGGGAAAAAAAACTACATGCCCAGTCAGAAATTTACGGTGTCATAGGAATAACTGAAACATGGTGGGACAACCCACATGACTGGAGGATCGCAATGGGTGGCTATAGGCTATTTCGTAAAGACAGTCAGGTAAGAAGAAGAAAAAGAGTCATGATCTAAATTGAAGAGAACCTTGAATGTATAGAAGTCAACTATGACAATTGTGGAAGCCCTATTGAATGCCTCTGGGTCAAGATCAGAGGGGTCCCCAAGGGCAGATCTTCCTTGACAAATCTGACCACCTTCTATAACAGCATTAACCTGCTCAGTTGATGTTGAGCGGGCAGCGGATATTGTCTTCCTAGATTTGTCCAAGGCTTTTGATACAGTTTCTCACAGCCTCCTGCTAAAGAAGCTGATGCGTTGTGGTCTAGACAAGCGATTTGTGCAGTGGGACGTGGGGGTGGGGAAACTGGCTGACCAGCTCCACCCAAAGAGTGTTCATAAAGGTTTCTTTTCTAACTGACAACCTGTCACCAGTGGGGTCCCCTGGGGATTGATATTTGGCATAAAGTTGTTCAATGTCTTCAAAAGTGATCTAGAAGGTGGTGTCAAGTGTACCCTGATAAAGTTTGCTAATAATATTAAACTGAGTGAAGAAGCAGACTCTTTGGAAGGAAGAGCCATCTAGCAGGATGACCTGGATAGGCTGGAAGAGTGGGCTAACAAGAACCTTATGAAGTTCAACAAGGACAACAGTGAGGTCTTGCACATGGGAAAACACAATCCGGGACAGCATTGCAGGCTGGAATATACTTACCTATGGAGCAGCTCTGTGGAAAGGGACTTGGGGGTCCTGATGGACAACAAGCTCAATATAAATGAACAGTGTGCAGCTGCCATAAGGAAAGCCAGAAGGATGCTGGGTTGCATCAGCAAAAGCATCATCACCAGAGATAAAGAAGTCATTGTCCCACTCTACTCAGCACTTGTCAGACCACACCTGGAAAACTGCATTCAGTTTTTGCCCCCACTATGCAAAAAAGATGTGGACAGGGTGGATAGGGTCCAGAGAAGGGCCACAGAGATGATCCAAGGACTGGAAAGCTGTGAGAGGAAAGGCTGAGAGAGCTGGGTTTGTTCAGCCTTGAGAAAAGAAGGCTTGGGGAAGACCTTATCACCATGTTTCCAGTATCTAAAGTGTGGCTGCAAAGAAGATGGAGACTTCTGTTTTCCAAGGAGCCAAATGGAAAAGACAAGGGATGATGGGCAAAAATTATTATTGGTGAGATTCCAATTGGATACAGGAAGGAGATTTTTCAAGATGCGAACAATCAACCATTGGAATAAATTCCCCAGGTAAGTGGTGGACTCCCCAGTGTTGGTCATTTTTAAGATTCAGCAGGACAGGGTGCTGGGACATCTAGTCTAGACTCTGTTTTTGCCAAGGAAGATTGCACCAGATAATCCTTGAGGTCCTTCCAACCTTGTAGTCTGTGATTCTACGACTGAGTTGCCCCATGTTCTGCTGCTACTCAGATATACATCACCTAATTACAAATTACCATTTCACAGTTACAAGGTCCACAAAACATAGCATGATCACACAGTATTTATCTTCTGTTGGGAACCACCATTTATAGCTGTAACATACACTTTTGGGAGCCACTTAAACATGTAGACTATATCTCAATTTTGTGTATCAATTATTGGAGATAATAAGGCCAACACTTCACTACAGCAAAGCCAGACTTCTGTACACCTTTATTGTGTTTACTGGATCTGGGAACAATGTCATAAATGCTACCATGTCTACGTTAGAAATGGTGGGTTCCATATCCAGTTTCAAATACATTGTGCAGACATGCAATATCTGATCATGTTTGTATGTTTTAGACTGAAAAAGTAAATATCCAGTGCCCACAAGGAGGGTCACACAAACTGAGATGTATCAGTTTTCACACAGTCAATTGAAAGAGCTGTGCTCCACATATGCTTTCAGACCACCTCAGAGTTTCAGTTGTGCTTGAGCCACCTACTACATAGCCCAAATCCTGGTTCATTTATTCACTAGCAGGCAGTCAGGAACACAGTCCTGCCTCAGGCCTCATGGTATAGGCATCTCTAGGAGCTGGGATTCAGATTAGCTAAGCTCCCTTCTGATGGGAGATGACTAAGTGAGCAGAAGTTGTTCATTAAAAGAGACAAAGATATCTTATGCACAGTATTCATCCTGTTTGAATGCTGCAACTAACTGTGTTGCCACTAGAGGAGCTAGGATAATGAGTACATAGGAAAAATTTACACATTCCCATTCTTCTGGGAGAAGCAGAACTGAATTCTCAGGCTTTAATCCAATGATTGTCTCATGTTAAATTCTTAAAATATCTTAAAAATATTCGGAAAAGCTTGATTTCCCATTTCCCTGATGACAAGGTTCATAAAGTCTGGTTGTGACTCCAGGACTTCTTGACGTTGGGCTCTGTTGCTACAAAAGAATGCAGCTCCCTACTTAGATACCAGAGCCTGGCTCATAGCTGTAGCTTTTGACCCATAAGTATGAATGTGAATGGAAAATGGGAGACAGGGCAAGTGTCCTCATGTCAAACTGAGGAGACTTGGACCTACAAGTACAAGTCACATTTCACTACAAACGTTTCAGTCTTCTTGGGCTTCTATAACAAGTACATTATTACAAGCAACAATTCCTTCAGATCTGACCTCATGCTCTCAGTGAAAATATCTGCTCATCCTCCTTAATGTCATGACAACAGTGGGTATCTATCATGTTCTGGATACCCTAACACCCTCAAGCAACTTACTTAGGCTTCCGTGCATCCACCTTAGTTTGCTAGAGTCACTGAAAGATATTTTATTTTTGGATCTCAGATTTGTGTCTTAGTTCTCTGTTAGGCAAACAGAGGCAAAGTTTTAGGCAGAGCTTTAAAGCATCTCTGTTACCACCATATTTTTGACCAGGAGAAACTGAAATCTTCAGGTGTTTCATGCTGGAATTGAGAATTACACCATCATTAAGTGAAGCTGTCTTCACATATTGGGAAAACTATGCAGGAACATTGAAGGTCTCTATTTTGGCACCTCACATAAATGTCATGACTGAGAAAGATGAGCACGAATATGCTCAGTTCAAGTCCCTTGATCTCTAAGAGGAAGCTTTTATGTTTTTTTTAATTTTCCCAAACTTGACTCATGCTTTTATGATCTTGTCGTGGTTTGAGCCCAGCCGGTAACTCAGAACCACACAGCCGCTCGCTCACTCCCCCCCCCACTTCTTCCTCCCCCCGCTCCCGGAGGGATGGGGAGGAGAATCAGAAGAATGTAACTCCCATGGGTTGAGATAAGAGCAGTCCCGTAACTAAGGTATAATACAAAACCACTACTGCTACCACCAATGATAATAATGATTAGTGAAATAACAAGGGGAGAGGATACAATTGCTCACCACCCGCCGACCGATACCCAGCCCGACCCGAGCAGTGATCAGGCCTTCCGGGTAACTCCCCGCGGTTTATATACTGGGCATGACGTGCCATGGTATGGAATACCCCTTTGGCTAGTTTGGGTCAGGTGTCCTGTCTCTGCTTCCTCCCGGCTTCCCCTCCTCCCTGGCAAAGCATGAGACTGAGAAAGTCCTTGGTTGGAATAAACATTACTTAGCAACAACTAAAAACATCAGTGTTATCGGCGTTGTTCCCAGGCTGAAAGTTAAAAAATACAGCACTGCACCAGCTACTAAGAAGGAGAAAAATGACTGCTATAGCTGAACCCAGGACAGTATCCACCCCTTATTCCATACCATTCATGTCATGCTCAGATCCCACATCTCTCAGCACACCATCACCCCTGTCCCATATATACACATATATATACACCCACACCCACACACAGAGAAAGATATCATTCCCTAGTCCATGGACCAATCCCTGTAAAATTGCTGAACTCATCCAGTCCATGATGTCAGGCTCCATCTCTTGTAATAGTCTTTCAGGGCAGGAGGGACGGTATGTAGTGTTGGGTTGTTGCCTGCTGATGATACCGCCAAACTCGTCTGGTCACTGCTGAGCTCGTCTGGTTTCCTCAAAATTCATTCTTTGTTGAGGTGATGATAGGAGGGAAGTCAGGGTCAATGGCTGGTGACCTGAAGATATCTAGCTGGTGGGCTATAAAAGTGTTATAGAGCAGGCAACAGCGTACAATTGAGTTCATTGGCTCTTTTCCCCCAAAATCAAATCCCCTTGAGGTACACATCGGACTTCCCCATCTTCCCACATTACCCACCAAGTATATCCAGGTCCCTGAGCAAAAGCAACCCCACGAGTGGGTTTGCCTTTACCTGAAGCAGGAATAACCCAGATTGTCTTCCCCAACAAATTCTTTATGTGCACCACAGGAACTTTATCCCCCTCTACAGTACGTAAAAGTTCTGATTGGGCTGGGCCAGCCCTGTTGGCAGATCCCCTACTGTTGACCAACCAGGTGGCTTTTGGTAAATATGTATCCCAGTGTTTGAAAGTCCCACCACCCATTGCTCTCAGTATAGTTTTTAACAGCCCATTGTACCATTCGATTTTCCCAGAGGCTGGTGCATGGTAGGGGACGTGATATACCCACTCAATGCCATGCTCTTTGGCCCAAGTGTCTATGAGGTTGTTCCGGAAATGAGTCCCATTGTCTGACTCAGTTCTCTCTGGGGTGCCGTGTCGCCACAAGACTTGTTTCTCAAGGCCCAGGATAGTGTTCCGGGCAGTGGCATGGGACACAGCGTATGTTTCCAGCCATCCGGTGGTTGCTTCCACCATGGTAAGCACATAGCGCTTGCCTTGGCGGGTTGGTGGGAGTGTGATGTAGTCAATCTGCCAGGCCTCCCCATACTTGTACTTCAGCCATCGTCCTCCATACCAGAGAGGCTTTAACCGCTTGGCTTGCTTAATTGCAGCACATGTTTCACATTCGTGAATAACCTGGGCAATAGTGTCCACTGTTAAGTCCACCCCTCGATCACGAGCCCATCTATATGTTGCATCTCTGCCTTGATGGCCTGAGGTGTCATGGGCCCACGGGGCTAAAAATAATTCACCCTTATGTTGCCAATCCAAGTCCATCTGAGCCACTTTAATCTTAGCAGCTTTATCCACTTGCTGGTTATTCTGGTGTTCCTCAGTGGCCCGACTCTTGGGTACATGAGCATCTACATGGCGTACCTTCACCACCAGGTTCTGCACCCGAGCAGCGATATCTTGCCACAATGCAGCAGCCCAGATGGGTTTACTTCTGTGTTGCCAGTTGCTCTGCTTCCATTGCTGCAACCACCCCCACAGGGCATTTGCCACCATCCATGAGTCAGTGTAGAGATAAAGTACTGGCCATTTTTCTCGTTCAGCAATGTCCAAGGCCAGCTGGATGGCTTTCACCTCTGCAAACTGACTCGATTCACCCTCTCCCTCAGCAGTTTCTGCAACTTGTCTCAGGGGACTCCACACAGCTGCCTTCCATCTCCGATGCTTTCCCACAATACGGCAGGACCCATCAGTAAACAAGGCATATTGCTTTTCACTCTCTGACAGTTCATTATATGGTGGGGCCTCTTCAGCACGCGTCACCTCCTCTTCTGGTGACATCCCAAAATCTTTGCCCTCTGGCCAGTCCATGATGACTTCTAGAATTCCTGGACGACTGGGATTTCCTATTCGAGCTCGTTGTGTAATTAGTGCGGCCCACTTACTCCATGTAGCATCCGTTGCATGATGTGTAGAGGAGATCCTGCCTTTGAACATCCAGCCCAGCACAGGCAACCGGGGTGCCAGGAGGAGCTGCGCTTCAGTTCCAATCACTTCTGAGGCAGCTCGAACCCCTTCATAGGCTGCCAGTATCTCTTTTTCAGTGGGAGTATAGCTGGCCTCGGATCCTTTATATCCCCGACTCCAAAAGCCAAGGGGTCGACCTCGAGTCTCCCCTGGAGCTTTCTGCCAGAGGCTCCAGGTAGGACCATTCTCCCTGGCTGTGGTATAGAGCACATTTTTCACATCTGGCCCGGCCCGGACTGGTCCAAGGGCTACTGCATGAACTATTTCTCGTTTAATTTGTTCAAAGGCTTGTTGTTGCTCAGGGCCCCATTTGAAATCATTCTTCTTCCGGGTCACGTGGTAGAGAGGGCTTACAATCCATGGACCTAAAAACATCAGTGTTATCAGCGTTGTTCCCAGGCTGAAAGTTAAAAAATACAGCACTGCACCAGCTACTAAGAAGGAGAAAAATGACTGCTATAGCTGAACCCAGGACAGTTCTGAATGACAGAAGCGTGAGGTTCATTTGCTTGTTTTCACAGCTTTGAGAGTAGGAAAGGGCAAGCATCTTGTGAGTGAATCTTACAGAGGCTGAACTAAACGAGAGCTTCAGGGAAAAGGTTGCTGGAGCAAACAGTAGAAGAAGCTGTTCAGATGAGTGAGCAATGGTGATGGGTTTGGAATGGTTGAAACAGTAGCAAGTCAAGAAACACAGCATTGCTTTATGCAAAGAAACCAGAACGCCTGATACACTTATTGGAAACAGGTGCAATTAAACCACCACTGACAAACAGGGTCACTATCTTTAAACCTGTAATTATGAGTGCAAACAAAACAAAGTTAAATTAGCAAAATCTCACAGAAAGCCAGAGAAGTTATATGTAATTTCACTGAGGCTGAGTACCACAACACCAAGCTTAATAAAGTGGTTGAGACACAAGGAGAATATTTAGCAAGCCCTCAAGATGCTTTTAATTTCCTGGGTTTGGCAATCCAAGCACAAATCAGGGATTACTGAGTATTAGAAGAAATCTACTTGAGCATGACAACAGAGTTTGCATAAATATTAAATAGAGAAATATTTTAGCTGAGTATTCATAGTGAGCAGTGTCTTTTTCAAGTATGTGCACAACGTGAATTGATTATCTCTGCCTAATGTTCTTTAGGGCTTATACTCAGCTGCAAAGTGGAAAACAGTTGATGAGAATCAAGAAATTTATAACAGGAAAGATGTCTAGCTGGGAGATCATGTACATGCAGATGTTAAAAAAAATAACTAACAGACTTCTACCTACTGTGTTACCAAAATGCATCCTACCCAACAAAAGGAAAGCAGTTGGCTTGCTGATTTGTACAGTTTTGAAAGATAGATTTTTTTAGCAACAGCTTAGTCATTCAGTAAGGAGCTTTCTAGTGACAGATCTGTTAAGTCAGGGCACGTCTGGCAAAATCACTCTTGAGGGGAGGAGAGACCACACCAATACCGATTACCATGTGAGGCTGACATGTGATCTTACTCCACCCCTTCTCACCCCAGCCTTTATCATTATAGCTCAGAGGACAGCCTGTAAAATATAGCAATTTTAGAAGTGGATCTATTGTTACATAGATGCAAGGAAGCTAGTTTACAAGCTGCAATTATTGGGAACAATAATAGTTTGCTAGTATTGAAACCACTGGCCTACTTTTGAGTTCTGTAAACAGCTGGAGCTGGTTTGGTTTTGACCAAGGAAATGGTATTTCATAAGTAGTCTGTAAAAGTCTATAAAGCAGGTACTTCATAAGTAGTAGTTTATAAGAAGTCTGAAGACAACCACAAAATTCTGGAAATTCAGCTAAAGCAGTAACATATGATACAAGAGGTGGCAGAATGTGGACATTAAAGGTCAAATTAACATATTTTCACGCTTCCACCTCATTTTTTAGCGTTTTTGAAATGCTAGAAAAAAGTGTGTGAAAATTCTTGGTTTACATGTGCTTACTACAAACATTTGAAGAGTAACCAAGAGATTTCTTCATAAATCTTGCATAAATCTTATGTACAGTAACCCAGTATGCTACCTTTTTTAAAAAAAAACAAACAAAAAAACCCCCAAGGGTTTTAGAGATTTGTAATAATTTAATTTGAAGGATTTTTTGGTTTTATTATACTTCATGAATCAGTTTTATATGATCAGGTGATGGTCAGAATGCAGGATATGGGGGGAAATACTACTGAAAAGTAAGAACAACTGAAACATTGGAAAATGTAATTTTCTTTAATTATTCACTCTTTTTCTACATTTTACCCTACAACTTCTTTTTAAACATTGATGTGTGATATTTGTAGCCTAATTACGCATTTCTGAGAATTTATTCTATTGCTCTGTCTGGAATACTTAAAAGACTGCTTTATTACAAGTCTGATGTCCAATTGCACAATAATACAACTCTGCCAAGCTAAGGAATGCCAATGATTAGACCTATTCTACAGCGTGGTGAAATCACTGTATTTTCTCTTATGTTCTTGGTTTTTTTTTATGATGGGAGAATGCAGAATGTTTATCTATTATGTGTGTATGCATTTACACCTTTCTTCTCTATCTTTCTCCTAGATAAACCAGATTTTGCACCTTAACTGGGTGATGCCAGTATCCAGTTTAATAGTTCTAAAACCTATGCTTTTAGGGAAATGACAGGCATAAAGATTTTTTGTTAACAGAAAATATCAAGCTGTTTCAAAACCACTGAATTCCTTCCCCTCGGGAAAGCAATATAGCCTGATGATTAAAGTCTACAACAGCTGTTAGATGGCATAGGCATGAGTCATTGTGTTGTTATGGCCCTAACAATGAAATGTTTAGGTGTCTGTGCCATCGTTCAGTGTAACGATGTACCCTGTTATATGCAAAGCTTGATGTTAGAAGGCTAACTGGTTTGAGAAACATCACATGTTAATGTATATAGTAGCAGGAAATAGATAACCTGTATGTAACTACGAATGCAAAACAAACAAGCAACACCCCCCCCAAAAAAAAAAAAACAAAACCAAAAAAACCCTCCATAAATAAAAAGAAACAAACCACCCTAACTTATGTCATGTCCACATTAACAAAATTATTTCTCCTGCTTAACTATAGATTCCAGTACAAGTTGGTGGACTAGCTGAGGGCAGAAAGTCTTACTGATGCCATTCCATGGAAAGCAGAACTGTAATTCTAGTTGGTGAGTATATATTGGTCAGCTGTTGGTCTTAACAACAACAAAGTGTAATTAGAGAAAGGAAAAATTTTCCCTGGAAGTAGTTTGGGTTTGGGACTTCTTTCCTGGTCAATCTGAGAAATGAAAGCAATCCATGTAGTTTCCTGTAAAAGTGCCTGAAAAGTTGGTAGGGAAACATTCAAAAATAGTTCTGACTCATAGCCAAAGGCACTAGTGTGTTCCCTGTTGAGTCTCAACAAGACATTAATGCTACAGTTGTAACAGGGACCGAAAATCCAGGTCTGACATTTATTTCAGTAAATGATCGCTGTCGTGGAGACAGTTATGAAGAATCTGAAGTCTCATATTAATAATAGAGGTTCTCCTCCTCACTGGAGTTTTATTTATCGATACGTTTACCTACAAAAAAACATGAAACTGTACTCTTCGGGTCAAACATCTAACACCTTCAGGAAGCCAACATGACTAATACAAACAAGTTGTTATTTATTTTAGACTTCAGCCTTGCATTAGTTATTATGCCATCAAAGACCTTCAGTACTAGGTTTCACTGAAGTTACTTCTATATAATACATAATTCAGTAGTGGTTTTACAGCTGTATGTACATGTTTTCTTCTACTTCTATTTTTCCCTTTTATATTTATATAAACATAGATTGCGTACTTCCAAAATATTTTTGCAAACCTTTATTTTGAAGGTGTTTATTTGCAATTATCAATAAACAAACTGTCTGTAACTATGTCAAATTATTCCTCGCTCCACTACAAGAACATATTAAATTAGAATCACATAACAAATTTCAGAACAATCTATACTGGAATGCAAAACAGTTTATCTTCTGATGGGAAACACTTTTAGACATCTAACACATTCATTTTTATTCTTCCTAAAAAAAGTCTTAGGGAAAAAATGTTTTAGAGCAACTGCCTAATATTTGCCTTCTGTGGGCTTTCAAGATGTGCTTGATTTATTCAGAGGTAAACTCTAGGTACTTTGTGATAATAAGTATAAGAGAATATGTGTTATTTATATTCATAGACTGACTTATGTGTAAATGGACAGAGTATAAACATTTTAACCTAAGAGTGCTTTTTTTTATATCTTATTGGACTGTGTAACTACTAATACTGAAGTGCAGAACATAATGTTAGCTTTAATGATTTTTTTTTTTTTTTTTTGAGTCACTTTTTGAGACAACTGAACCTAATGGCTCAGGCTGTGGTCTGAGAATTTGAAACTCTGGATTTCTAATACTGGTTCGGGCCTTCTACAAGAAGGAAAACGTAGCTCTTTTGAGTTTAGCTCTCCTTGCTTATCAAAATTGCAGATTATATTATCTGCATACAAAGCATTCTTGAAAATACTGGTTAAGGCATATATGTGTTTCATTTAGATATTTGAAAGATTATAATATATATATTTACATATTTGTGTCTGCTTAAAAACATATATTCATATTACAGCATATAGATAAAACTTCTTCATAAATCAAAATAGATGCTTCCATTGTAAATGTCTGGTAGTGTTTTTTTACAGATGTAAGTTTACAGGCTTAGCACTTTTTCGTTTATTTTCTCGGTCACAGCATTACCATATGTTAATCTAAGACTTCCTTGAATAGCAGAATGATAATAAGGACAAAGGACTGTATATTGTTCCTATGTAATTAAGCGATCCTCCCCAGAACTTTTCTGAGATTGCATACCAAAACCTGCTTTTTCCTTCTCACTTCTTTGTTTCTGAATCTACCAATAGGAAATTCTTGTATTTGCCTCATTCTTATGGGAACTTGATTGTGGGGATTTATTTTTTTTTTTTAGGTAATTTTGTCCTTTTTTCCTAATTTTCTTTAATGAAGGACACGTTTTAAAAGACGCCAAAAAACTTTCCTTCTCCTCATAACATGTTGAAAAATGTAGGTAATCATGTTGTTATACAACATTAAGCACACTTATAATCTGAAGGTCAGAGAGGTATACATAGCACTTCAAGTTCAGCAGAAAGTACATCTGGTGATACATCTCTCCAAGTCACTTTCATCTCAATACAGCCAGCCTACTAAAAAGCTATAAAGCGATAGGCATCTGCAGAGATTGCATCATCCCAGCCTACGATAGACTGAAATCCAGGAATAAGGAAACATAAGAAACTAGAAATTTAAAACTACATCTATCACAAAACAGTGAAACAGATTAGCTAGCTTAGGTTAGACGTTTATTTTTTTCACTGCAGCTGTCATCCCTGATACATATTGCTTCTTTTGGAAAGTATTGCCATGCTTATCAAAATGTCAGTTAGTTGCAGAGATATGGACTAATATAAAGTAGTTAGAGCACAAAAGACTGCTTGGCCCACGGACAGAGAAGAAAAAATGTGAAAGATGCTTCAAGAGCTCTGGTGATGTCCAGACCTGTGTGTATCCGAAAGAATGTGCTCTTTTGATATTCTGTTGCATAAACACAATCAGCAGAATGATAACTGCTGGAAGAAAACCCTAATGATTACAATAGAGGAGACAGGATGTGACAGACCTTTCAAGAATCCATTGCAAAATAACAATGGTGAAGTTTCAGAGCTCTGTGTTCTTTCATTTGATATTAATGAGAGTTGCAAGCACCAGCCCCTTTCAGGAGCAGGTCTCAAAATAGCAGCAGCCTCACTTACTTATAGATAGAAAACTAGGGAGTACTCATGCTGTTGGCATGCAATGAAGAGCAGTAAAATTGACTCAGGAGTTAGAGATTCTGATCTTCCCAGTATCAAAGCCGGTCTGATGAAAGTAAAATTGTTGCTTTAAAAATCCTCCATAAAAAATGGAAAAAGAGTGTCAGGAACTGGCATCAGTTTTTCTGAGCCAATAGATCTCAGATAATTCATTTGTTCTGGTACTATGAAAGTAAATATTAACCATCCAGATATTCCCTTCATGACAACTATCAGTGCATGTGTTTTTCAGACAGAGATCTGATTCCATATGGAGAAATTCACATAATATAAAAGTCCAAAACCAAATGAATCTGAAGAGAGTAAAGAAAAGGCTTTTGTCTAGGTCTTCTATTATAGCTCTTGTGAATTGCCTTTATTTTTGTCTGGTTTTGTCTATGTTGCCTCTTGCTACCTCTGTAGTCTTCCATAATATAACACAGTAACTCACTTCAGCTACTTTCAGTAATATCTTACTTGGTACATATCTTCCTTTGTATGTTCAAATATACAAAAGAATTAAAACCAAAACCAAACAAAATTCCAATAGAATTATAACAGTCTTGAAGTAAGACTTCTAGATAAGTATTACAGTTTAGTATTTACAGAAAATTGGGTTTACTAATCTATATTTCTGTTTACAACTCCCACTCTCTCCTTGTTGCAAAAGGTCTCAAGCAGCGCAGAATCAGTGTCTGCTGTTTCATTTAGTGCCTGATTTGACCTCTGTGCTCAGGTCGATACACTTCAAGGTGGGCTCTGATGTTCCATACACCAAATGAAATATTTTGATGCACAAATATTTACGGCTTCATCTGGCATTTTTTTAAAGGTTTATAAATACTGTAGCTGTTCCCTAAAGAAAACCAGCTCTGGAGCACTGTTACTGCCATACGCACTCTGGTTACAAACCCATCTCTACATGTCTTCATTTTTGTGTTCCTGGATTCTTTCTTGCAGGCATTATATGCAGCCATTACTGCTTATCCTTAATAAATTACCTTTCTTTGAAACTACCAGCAAGTTTCTTGTTTGCTGTGGTTGACAAAACATAAGAAGGAAAAAGCAAATTTAAGTTCCAACCTTAATATTGCATGTTTTTTATGCTTTTTACAGGATTTTTATTTTAATTTTATAAAACCAAAATAAACATCTCTTTGGATAAGAAGCAAAATTTCTTCTTGCTCTGGGACAGTAAATAAAATGATTCTTATATAAGAGAGAAAAGGATTCAAGATTTAAAATGCCTCCAGAAACCTCTGTTCTGTTTACAAGTTCAGCTCCCACACTGCAGTTCTCTAATGGAAAATAATAAATTTTGTAGGCACTTCTGCCACGGACAAAAATCCCTAGTGGAAAAGAAACAAATATCAACGTAATCCTTCCTGCTGGCCATGTGTTTAAGTGAACATTCTTCACCTTTGGTAAGGTCCTCACAAGTCTTTCGCATTCACAGAGATACACCACTTTTCTCCCCACAGCTCCAAATTATGACTTTACTCATTTCAAATCCCTAGCTAAAAAGCTTAAAGCACATGCTGAACATAGTAGCTGCTTCTCTTTTACCTTACACCTGAAGGAAGTTGAGAGTCACACTTTTTTCAGTTTCTCTCAAACAATTGCACGTTTCCAGTTTTCATTTTGATCAAGGATGTCAGGCATGGTAATTGTATTCTTCTTCACCTTTCAGTGGTCTTAATAGCTTTGCATCACTGAGATGCTGGCTATGCTGTGGAAAACAAAAAGTGCAGCTCATACCCCATGTATTCGCCATTTAACAGATGAAACCTGTGAACGTCAATCATTCAAATTTATTGTTTTCACACACATTCTGTATAATGACTATTCGTACTTAGCTGCAAGTGCACATTTTAAAGATGATTTTAAAAAAGAGACACACTTTATGTAAACCTGCAAGAACAGCTATTATACTACAGAACAATTTAATTTCTTTTGCAAACTTTGATCATGGATTATTAAAAATGTTGCTGAGTGGGGAAATTTGAAGTGCTGCAAGTTTAGTTTGCATGGGAATTCAAATTCCAGATGCTTACTCAAAGCTCACTTGGTACATCATTCAGCAAGTCCAACCCAGAAAATAAATTCAATGTGTAATTTTACTGAAACATCCTATCTTGAGTTTAAAACATAGAGCTGGAGCCCGTGAGTACACATATGTGAAATAGATTGAAGAGATTAAGACAGGATTCCACCCTTTAGACAGCTGAGCATTAAGGCTCTGAGAAAAACTGATGGGAGGTTGGATTCGTTAGCAGGTGATTTTTACAAATTCAAATAATTAAGTGAACTTTCAGAGGTTCCTGCCACATGACTTTTCCAATTCGGTAACCATACTACTGACATGTATTAGTTTAGTTTAAAAAAAATTGTCAGGGTCTGTGTTTCATCCTGAATTTCTGGCTTTTCCCAGCCTAGAAGATGTTTTTTTGAGGTTTTTTCTTGAAGGAATCGGATCTCAAGGATGGGACTATGCATGCCAAGGATGCTTTTGAATACAAGAAATGCAGCATTGTCTTGGGGGAGCCAGGAACAACACAGGTCCCGAAACTCAGACATAGCTATAGGTACTGATATGTAATGGAAGCACATAAAGGTGGTGTCATTAGTTCACTTTCCACACAACATCATATGTCTTTTCTCCCCTCTTTCCTTGTATTCCTCCTCTACTCCCAGCCCTGCATTTTGGTGTTTCTGTTCAACAGAACTTGTAACTCTGCCACATAGGTTAGGCGATTGTTTTGTCTATCTTTAATTATATTCATGAAAATAGTGTGAACAGAAAGAGAAATTATAAACTGTTTAGCATAATCTTGTACTCTCGACAATGAAAGGTTAACCTTTTTAAAAAATATGTTACCTTATTTCCATGCAAACAAGGACAGGCTGAGCCCTAGCAACTTAGTTTCATAGATGTATTGTTTTGATACAGATAAGAGAGGTGGGACTGGAGGAAATGAGAAGCTATAAGCATTGTCTTTTCCCCCTTATCTTGTCTCATAACTCAAATTAAATCATCTGACCACATTGTTACTCACCAATGAGTCTGTATACCATATGCTTACTCCCATCCCTAAATGCTGGCACAATCTATTTGCAGACTGTGCGAAGAAAACAGGCAGCTGTCAATCATCCACACCATCCCAGGACTGTTGTACATCCAAAAACACAGTGGGCTGCCCTGCCTTTGTTTTCTGCACCTGTCTGGAGAACAGGCTTGTTTTATTTTTTAACAGGAAAGAAATATTGATGTCTAAAGTACAAATCTATTCAAGGACATAAATTTTACATTGTTATATGCATAAAGAGGAGATATCACTAGGTATTACTTCTTTCTTTTTCTTTTTTTTTTACTGTGTTAAGTTTCTGTAGCAAGCTCTACCACTTGTTTTCTGTTTCCATGTTCTCACCCATCACTGGATGAGATGGAAGGGAGGACTTCTGTGGCTATTTGGGATACCTATTTCTTAAGGCAGCATCTGAACATTAGTTACACTAGAATGGAGCAAGGCAGCTTCACAGAAGATTGGGTAAGCTCCAAATATCACCACTGTGGGCAATAGTCAAAACATTTTGTGAGCTTGATTCCTCACAAACAGAAGTTATGTGAGTTTAAAGGCTTAAACTTTGAACATATTCACCAAAGGTCGCATGTGAAGGTACAAATTCGTATTGGGAGGCACTGCTGTGTTTTTCTAATAGATTCCAGGTTATATATGGAATTATAGCTTTTTGATGACTTGCAGATACACAAAAGGTGAAGTTTACAAAATATCAGATGAATTATATTGGCGAGGGACAGCAGGAAAATACAAAAAGAAGAAAAAATAGAGGAAGAAATATTCAACAAAATATTCTACTGGGGCTAAAATCTTACCATTTCTTTAATTAATGCATAAATCAAGAGTGAACTGCTCTATTCTTCTTTTTCGGCATCTACGTAATTTTTGCACCATATTGATAACATTACTCACAAGCTGGGTAAGAAACAGCTGGGTAAGAAATAGACTCTAAATAAATAAAAAAATTTTTTTAAAAAAGCAGCAAACCAATAAACCAAAGACAAAAAAGAGACCTACAGAAACCTTCTGCTTTCTGTAGTTTTCTGTACAGAAAATTACTGGTATTTTAGGAACAGGGCTGAAGCAAATTCAGTTTGATTATAGTTCTTATTATACAGAGCATCTGGCTATAAAAGGGCTTAAAAAACCACTTTCTCAACTCAGATAGAGATCTGAAACAGAAGCAGAAGACAGGTTGCATGGAAGAAGGAAGAGTGGAAAATGGATGAAAGAGAAGATGAAGAGAGGGTGGTAGAAACCAAGGATGAAAGGTCAAACAGCAACTGCTCCTATACATGTGACTGGAAAGTGAAAAAGTAGAAACACTGTAGAGGACACTGCAACAGAAAGACATCAAATCAAAAATGTGCAGTAAGGGTAGCTGAGTAGAGGAGTTTGCAGATAACTGTATTTTTCACACTTGAAACAAGCTGCACAGTAATAGCTAAGGTAAAACCTACTGAATTTTCTGTAACTGTAACATAAAAGGATCACCTCTAACAAGTTTTTTTGCCTTTTAGTTCACAGTGGTTTTGATAAAAGTAAACACGCAAAAATCTTTCCCTCCTTCTTTTGACTGTAGGACTAGATCCTGAAGCATTTTCAGCACTTGCTTTAAAATCCTTACCAGAGATATCTTGCCAGCACATCAGCACAATCTTTGAAATTCTGTTTCCTTACTTTTCATTGCTATACTGCTCAGGTCAGTCCCCATAGCTTCTCTCCCTCATAAAAAAATGGGACCTTCTTCCTTCTTACTGTTTATATAGAATAAACACACACAAGAATATAAGATACTTAATTTTGAGGTGTATGGGCACTTTTGACAAGGGAACCGTTCAGTCACCAACATTAACAACTATTGAGCATGTGAAGCATATCAGCAGACAGAAGCTGAGCCTATTGAGAGGTTTTCCTATCAGGGAGATCGCACTATTCGACTTAATTCATACTATGGATGTGTAAATTACTTTTTTTAAATTTTTTCTGCAAGTTGGATAATAAAGCAATAAACCTTTCTAAATGTGTTAATATGTCAGATTGGAGTTTGTTGAACTGGGTGATGAGGATGATTTAATAAGATATTTTCCAATAGTGAAGTTGGGCTGCCTGAAACCAATGATTTGAAAATACAGTAAAGGCAATAGACCATTAATGATGATGGAATGATGTAACTTAGCTGATTGAATAGGTTTTTGTGAGAGATGATAATATCGAGATATAATTTATACAGATTAAATTGTTAGAGTTCTTAGAGAATATTTCCATTATTAGGAGATGTTCTCATGAATTTTTGCAAGATCTTGTTTGGTGTGTTTTGTAAAACACTAGGGTAGTATGCACAGCCAGCAAGCAAAATACTGTTTTGCAAAACACAGCATTAATTCTAGTCACAAAATGATGTTAACTGTGACTACTGATAGCTTTTGAAATATGCCTAAATCTTTTCATAATGACTTAATTTAGTTAGTCAAAACTCACTTGGTCAGTTAAACAGCTCTACTGTTGAATGAAGAAGTTATTTTATTTTACTTCAGTTCACTCCCTTCAGCAATTGTCTTAAACTGTCAAGGAACAGCATTGGTAAGTGGTATATATCTATATAAAAAAAGCATGCACAGCAGTTGTTTTCCAACATGTTTCTTATGCCAGTTCTATTGCAAGGAGAGGAAGTGTTACCCTCATGAAGTTAGGCCAAAACCCCTCAACTTTAAAAAATACTTTTAAAGATATTTACCACCTTTTTCCCTCTACAGTGAAACAATATTTTCTAAAGAAAAAAATCGAGAGCCCTATGTATTCTTTCCTTTAGCAGTATTAGGAGACACAAAGCAGAACTGTCTGCTGGGAAAATTCAGGCTGGCTCCAGGGGAACAGCCTGAAAGCACAGGAATGGCACCAGGGAGCCAGCAGCTATTGTACTTTCTACATGAAAGGTAACAATTTTCCAACCTGATCGTAACCAGGTGGGGAGAGTAGAAAGGAGGCAAAGCTGCCAGCAAGCCAGGCAGAAGCAATACAACTCCTCAGAGAAAAGGTAAGTTTTACCGCAGGAGGGAGGCATGCTTCCTAGATGTTTTTTAACAGACAGTTTGCAACCCAGCCTAGATATGTCTGCCTATTCAGCAGCATGAATATCACCCTTAAGGTGTAAGTCTCCTATTTTGCAGGGGATGCTAGTTGATACTTTTACTATCATCTATGTTCATCTTTTATGAAATAGGTACTGACAACTAGAATAAAAAATAATACCAACATTTAAATACATGTAAAATTCTGTTATTTAAAAGATCAAATACTGCTAGGACCTGATTAAAAATTGGGAAGGTGATTGCTGTCTTTTGCTGTGACTTCTAACTAACTCGACTACGGAATAAGGCATTCCTGCGTTTAAAAATAACTGTTATCTCCAAGCAGAAACCAAATAACTCACTCAGAAGCCAGAGTACCATATGACAAAAGCTAAGTCTGCCCAGAAACCTTAATGTGGTGGTTAAAACCTCTCATCTAGGTGGAAAGAAAGCCAAGATGATCTGGTGGTCTAGAGACATAAACTTCAAACATGAAACAGGACTTTAGACATTAACATTTTCTTTAAGAAAGGCGTAGAAGATGAGAGGTTTAACAATGTAAAATCATGAAATAATTTTCACAGAATGAACACATCTACAGACCTTTAGCTTTAAGCAATTGTGGAAAAGTTACATGTGAAATACTGGTGGGATGACGTTGTTTTGGTTTTATTTTTGTTTTTGTTTTTTGTAAGTGGAATATCTGAGGGAAGAAATGTATAATGAATTTGGTAAATAATATCTATACCTAGAGACCTGAATTTGAGACTTTTGCATTTCAGAGACTGCTTTCCCTTCACAACCGTTAGGTTGTGTTTCATAATGTCGTGTTAAATGAGACAGTAAAAGCTCAACAAACAACATGTACCACAATGAAAAATGGTATGCTACTTTTCCAGTAAAATACATGTGATCTGATGCTGCTTTACAAAAGCCAAGAAACAAAAAGAAACGGCACCTACCCACCACTTTCTGCATTTCTGAATGCAGAAATGAGGCTTCTCATGTTTTTCCTGAGAACAATATGAACAGCAAACTTATATTTAGTCTCCAGGCCAAACATTATTGAAAGCCATGAAAACACCGTCATTGATGTAACAGTTTTAGATCAGAACCTGGAAAACGTAAGAGGTGAGACCCTTCAGATTTGAAAGTGAAGGAGACTCACCCATGGATAAATCATAAACAAATGTGAAAAACTGACTTTGTAACACAAGCATTCTTTTAACTTTACTGACTAAAAAGATAAGACAGGATAAGTGACAGCAGAAATACAAATGCCCCAGTGTATTTTGTATTGAGTATC
Organism: Strigops habroptila; assembly: GCF_004027225.2. Taxonomy (NCBI): domain Eukaryota; kingdom Metazoa; phylum Chordata; class Aves; order Psittaciformes; family Psittacidae; genus Strigops; species Strigops habroptila. The sequence continues at coordinate 28,152,126 of NC_044302.2, forward strand.
TCAAGCTCACAAGAATTTCTGTCAACAGTTAAACAAAGAAAGTATTCCTACTTATTTACTAGAAAAAATAAACATGATAATACCTCTTCAACTGTCAGATGTAGCCTTGGGCATTGGAAGATTCTTTGGCATATCCGGGCATTTTGAAAGAAAAAACAGTAAAACTAAGCTACCAAATATGATAATATTAAAAACTGTCATTACAGGAAAACTATTAAAGGCCACAAGTATTAAGGCATAAACACCCCACACACACATATTAAATGCCCATGTTTAAGGATCACTGAAGCTGTTTGTTTACAAATGACATGCTATATTACAATTTACAACTATTAGACCATTAAACTACTAACTTCTGGAATAATCTGAACTTCTTGAAATAAAATGTTACAAAATCAACAAGGAAAGTACTACTATGAAAACAGCAGACATATTCATAATGGCAGCTATAAGTACAGAAATGCAAATGGAAGTGTTAAAAATATAGCTAGATAGACGTGTTTATCTGAGCACAAATAATGTAGTTTATGATATACTGCATTTATTGAGCACAAAGTATGAAATGCTTTGGGGGACCTGATAATATGAAATATGATTAATCAACACACAGCAGGAAAAGCTTCTGCTATATAAAAAAGTCTCTAGTAAAACATTATATAAAATATGATAAAAATAAAAATAAACAGATTTGCATTCAGATTGCTGGGAAGTTAAACAAAGACGAAGTAAAAGAAGGTTGATAAATGTAGATCAAAGACAAAATTACTGATTTATTGTTGAAAATCATTTAAGCAAGGAGACCAAAACAACCATGACTATGAAACTGATATTTAGCATAACTGACAGTTTAACACTGCTTTCTGCTGCTACGATGAAAACCATGCACCCTACTAGAGAAAATCAATTACTCCTCAACCATGTATTTGTGGCTCAGAAAAGGTGTTACTTAAAAGAAAAACTGAGTAATCTGAATTCCTCTTACTTTATCATCTGTGCATGGCACTGCAGAAAGATTCAGATGCACAACCAATTATGTACGTAATCCTGTTATATCAAGTATGACTATACATAAGCTACATGTACATTGTGGCCCATTTTACTATATATCTGCTGTTTAAAATAGACTATATCTAGAAAACAATATGCTAATACCGTTCTTACTTGCATGAATCGGGGTACTGGTTTCATAGGTTTTGCGAGATGCAAGCAAAAAAAATCACAAATACTTGCTTTTAATCATCCCACTGATTTTAGCAGAAGAATTACTGTGCTTGTACTGAAGATCACATGTAAGCAACTGACTACCTATTTTAAATCAAATTTAACTCAAATCACAGCTTTATAACACAGCAGTAGTTTCTTTGCTTTCAGTAGAGGGGAATTCTGACAGACTATCTGTGCTTCCACACACCTGGAGCAGCCTGAGATTGGACATGGACAGAGAATTGTGCAAATAAGTTCACTTGTAGAAACTTCTGGACTCCCATTGACATAACATGAATTGCTGCAATTTGGAGAACTCAGCAGCGTACAGTTCATCTGTGTGCAATTATGAAGTTGTTGGATACCATATTATGTAGTGAGCCATGACTTGCAATGAGCTTAGAGACAATTTTTTGTGGGCGTACCTGATGAGCCAGAACTGCGAGCCTTTACACCCGAATGACTGAGCACAGACATGGAAACCCTATGAGACAATGTAGTACCTAAAGACCAGTGAAAATGATTGAGATCAGCTTCTTGCTGGATGTAGAATTGCAAAGCCAAAACCTTTCCAAATGCAAGCCAAAAACTTGAAATATTAATGCCACCCTATCAAAATTACTCCTCTGATGGCAGCCTTCTCATGGTTTTGAAGTGAGAAGGAATGTCAAAAGAGGCTTTTATAGCTACAAGGGTGGACAGGATGAAAACTGCAAAGTTACATTTAATCAGACACATCGAGGCAGATCACACTTGAAAGAAGAAAATCAGAACAATTCTATAATTCATAGGAAAAAGATCATAGAATCATAGCTGGGTTGGAAGGAACCTCCAAATGTCACCTAGTCCAACCACCCTGCAATGAGCAGGGACATCTTCAATTATACCAGGTTGCTCAGAACTATATTCAGCCTGGCCTTGAACATCTTTCATCATCCCTTCATGCGGTTTGCATGTTCCTACCTCTTCAGCCTATCCAGGTCTCTCTGGATCCCATCTCTTCCCTCCAGCGTGTCAACTGCATCACACAGCTTGGTGTTGTTAGCAGACTTGCTGAGGGTGCTCAACCCCACTGTCCATGTCGCTCACAAAGATGGGAGCCAACAACGCTGGGAGTTTTGTGCAGGATGGATTTGCAGTTCATCTTATCTTTTTCCTATTTCTGTAAAACTTAAAAAATATAATAACATGTGAGATTTCTATTACCAGTAAAATTAGGTAGAATCAAAAGTTATTATTGAGGAGGACATACTGATAAAAATACAGTGGTTAATAATTACTAAGACACCAACCCAAATATAAAAAATCAGAAACACTAAAATAAGGGAGAATATGTTACATATCGTTCCTTTAACAATATAATAACAAGATGATCTCTGTTGTCACCTCTCTGAAATCCATGTTGATAAGCTTATCTCACAATAGATAGTAAATGTTGGAAGTTATTATAGTTTCCAAATGTTTCCAATCTCATTTTCAGATTCTTTAGTGATTTCAACAACAATATAGTCTTTCCTGAACATTTCTGAAAAACAGCCATGAGAATAATTTAAAAAAAATAACCAGTACTGATCAACACTACAGTTAAATTCAATCTGTATACATTTATTTAAATCCTAACTAACCATCCTTTATATAAGGATATCTAAGGCAGTTTTCAGGCTATTTTCCAGCCAGATATGCCAGTTAGTCAAAGATTCAAAGACTTAAATGTATATATGAGAATGTGCCCTTCTGAGTTTGCAGAAAGGACAGAAATTTGATTTCTAACAGGAAGGAGAGAAATGTGATTTGTAACAATTATGCCAGTATTTTAAGTATTGTTAGCCAAGACTTTTAGAATTATTGTATTCTTTGTCAAGAAACTACAATATTTTTTCTTTCTATTAAGCATGTCATATAGTTCATATTAATTTAAGTACTTATCTCCATAGGCTGAATGATTGTGAAGACAGCTGCAAATACGGTGACTATAGTTAAATATTTGTGTATAGACAGATTTTATTTGTTCACACAGGCACATTAATGGCACGAAAAAATGTGGATCTTCAGAAACACTCAGTCTCATAGATTTTTTTTCTTACTGGTGGTCTTTCAGGTCTTGAGTTTTAAAGATCCTGCCCCTGAGACAGGATGTTTTAATCAATATCAAAGCATGTTCCAGGGATGTGATGAATAATGCTCTCAGCTGGTGAGGTCCTGTGTGTCTGCATGAGCGCAAATGTAACAAAAAATTAAATAGAAAAGCTACCATCTCAGGTTAGCTTAACCAGAGGGTGAAGTGTGCATTTGGGATAACACATGGGGTTTTTTTAATCTCCACTCTGACACCATCACATTGATAGCTTTAGAAGAAGGTTACTAGTTGCCCCAGTGCATTTTCACAGAATTAAATGAATGATGGGACAGAAACAGATTTTTGTTCAAAAAACAATGAATGCCCATATTTGATAGTGCAATGTTTTACTAATTAAACTTACAGTTACAGGAATCCTAGCTCTTGCGTTAAGAACTGAATGGTTACATTTTCTCTCAGGGGTATTGCAAAATGCCAGCTTTGGTGTAAAAAGTATTTGCATTTCTCCACATCACTGCAAAATACTATGGCAGTATTAAAGGGGGAAGGACAAATAAAAAGCAGGCTTCATTACACAGGATGACTGTGGTCAAATGGTTGCATTTAGTGATAAATAGTTCCTTATTTTTTCCTCCCTCTTGTGATTGTTGCTAACATAAAACCAGTATATTCTTTCTTACTTGTTCTGGAAAAGGCAGAGGTAGATTCTTTCTTTCCTTTAGGACAAAATCCATTAGGCTTACATCTTGAGAGCCAACCACAATTTAAAAGATGTAATGCTTCCCTCATTCTTTGTATGAGATAGGATTTCTGTAGGACCTATACTACCTCTTTGCTTCTTTTTCATTCCAGAAATTTAGAGGACTTTGGATACAGACTGCAACTCTTTAAATGGAAATGTTATATCAAGACCTTTAGGATTAATATGAGAAAAATTGAAATTTTCGAAAAGTGATCTGTGCAAGAAGGTAGGTGCCTGTATGCACACAAGCATGAAGTTTATTTTTCACATTCATGAAAAACATTGATTCAGCAGTAAATGTACTAAACACTCATTATACAAATAAACACCTAGAGAATTCTGGAAATCATCTTCAATTCTTCATAAAATATTTATCGAAGTCAAGTCTTTTCATCTTCAGTGTTATCAAAGTTGGGTAACATAGACCAAGTTGTAGGGAGCAGGAGTCAGAACCATTAGAGAAAAGAGCTTAATCTCCTCATGTTCACTTCTGGAGTCACTGTAAAACAACTGCCGTCCTACTGCTTGTTGTTTTAAGGCCATGTGGAGGCTGAGATGAACTGAGAAAACGATAAGAGTTAGTCTGACAATCACTTCTAAACTAAATAATGTTTATCATTAATATTCACATGCACACTGTAACATAAAGGATAGATAACTCCTCCCTTTCTTTACATCTCTGTTGTATGGAGTCTAAAAGCAACAGTTTCTTAACTCCAGGCTGAACTCCTGTAAGTGTAAGAGATATGTGTTCATTATGTCTTCTTCAACATGTCTTAGCCTGATTTTGGATTTATAGCACATACTTAATGAGAACGTTTTACAGAAGAAGACTAAACCTTTCTGAACTGTTTTAACTGAAATTAAGACTAGAATGATAGGAAAAGGTATTAGCAGTATATTTTGTATATAGCGTCTTTGCCAAAGATTTGCAGTAATGCTAGACTTCAAGTATTTTGAAGTGCTACCCAGTTGTCACATTTTCTGCTACATAAAATAAATTTTAGAAGTTACCTACAGCATCTATACAGCTGGAGTTAATACAAAACCAAAAAAATTACTTTTCAGTGACAAAAAAAGGGAAGTGAAGAACAAGCTTATCTTTTAATTGTAGCATTCTTTCTAACAGTTTCCTTGTTAACTTCAGAAAAGTAACTAGCAATTTTGTGAAATTATCCTGCTAAAATATCATCTCATTATAGCTGAATGCGGCTTTAATGCAGGTATGTTGATACGTCCAAAATCACCAGGAGTCTTGTTCCTATGTTTCACCTCTTTTTCAAAAATAGGTGTTTCTTATGTTTGAAATTTGATTTTTGACATCTTTTTGACACACAACTCACAGTACAAACATGCTCTAAAAAGAATATCTGATAAATTTGTCATTTCAAGCAAACAAACCCAAGATAATTAACATCTGTTATTATTTTGAAAATAAATATATAAAGAACAAAATGTAGAAGTTTGTAGATATTTTGGTAATCCTGTGATAACTTCTCACTAAGTAGCACATGCACCAAACCTCTTCAGTTTTTTGCAACTTTTATTCTGAAGGCAGGTTTAAAAATCTTATCTTGCTTTTTCTGTGTCCCTAACATTTATTTTTAGATATTTGGAAATCAAATAACTTCAGATAATATTGATGCCTTATTGCGGTTCCTACACTATTAGCTGTGATCTTCAAGTATTTATTGAACATTTTGTGGTTCATAACATTTTTATTTGTGTTTTCGATCTGTAGAATAATCTGAGGAACAACATGATGAATCTTTTCGTCAACGACTTACACAGCAAGCTCATTCCAGAATTGACCTTTTTTTTCATACTAGTGCAAATAAAAAAAAAACCCTACTGAAGTCAAAAGAGTATCAGTGAAACAAAATTAATGTGTTTTAGAGGAAAGTGGATCTCAGTGCGTGTAGTGTAAAACCAATATGCTACTACAGTAATACTATTACTGAATGACTTTAAAGTAAGTGTGGATTTTGTTACCTTTTATTCTTTATGACAGATCAAGATGTCTGCTATATAACATCTATTGCAAAAGTACTTAGAGTATGGTAGAAAAGCTTGTATGACCATATATGATCTATTGTTTGTACAGACTGAGATTTTTGCTCTCCAGCTTCTGAAAGTAAATCCAGTAACTTCTAAAATCAGTTTCACAAAGTCTTGAATGTTTAGAGTCTGCTCAGTTTTGCTGCCACTTTCAGGGACAAGAATCATCACTGATGACAGTAGTGTGAAGTACTATAAACTGATTGTATAGTTAGGGAAAAATGGAAGTAAAGTCTAACCTGTTATGTAACTAAAAAGAAAAAAATATGGCCTTTTTACTCCTTATAATGGAATTTTTTAATATTTACAGTTCATGCCAACAAAATGACATCTACTGATTTCTTCATGCAACATTGCACTCTACTTTGGAAATGTTTTATCATAGTCTTATTTCCCTTTCTCTTAACATCTACACTTGCCCACTTAATATCTACATTTACTTACTCTGTAAAACTAACTTTATTATTCCAGAAATTAATTTGTTTAAAGAATTTACAGCCTATCCCATTTCTTCTCAAAACACAAGATAGTCTTTATTTCTTTGTTTGAGATTGAAAACTATTTTACTGAGGAAATAATTTGTATTATTTAATATAGAATTCAGAAAATCAAACTGGATTAGAAACAGCATTCTCACATGACTTCAAAACAAAACTCTTTGTTCTATTTTTGGCAAAAAATAAAATAGGAAGGAGAGGGGAAAAAAACCCAAACCCAACAAACCTATTATGACAAAGAATTTCTTATGGTCTTCATCAAAACAAACATAATTCCCTACCACAAAGCATACTTTGAAATATTATATACCCCAGACTGGGAACTAAGCTCTGCTCTGAAGCTCATTTTTGCAATTTTAATCTGGTCTAAAATATTCTCAGCTTCATTATTATTTACAGAATTATGAATAAAACAAATTCCAGCATATACGGTAAACTCACGTTCCTAGGACAACTTAGCAAAGTTTCATCTGGCTCATTGTCAATGCTACACTGGGATTTTTAGCAATATGATAATCTATGAGCATTTTAGGTAATATTTTCAATTTTTCTTCCACTGCAATTATTCTAGAATCGAACTGTTTTAAATAACCTTGTTAGAACAAAATACAGACACTGACTTAGTAGTGTTTCAAACCACTGAGATAAAACTAAGAATAAAACAGAAAAGTATCTTTGGTAAGTAGGTAAAACTTACTTCCTGTAACAGTCCTCCTGAGGCTTGTTGATCTGCAGGGAACTGTGCGTTCCTCACTTCTTTTTCTTGACATTTGGTTGATGTATCTGGTTGGGGTAACAATTTGTTTTGTTTAAGTTCTGGTTAATAACCTGGTTGTGGTTTATTGAACAGTTATTTCTTGAAGGCATAATAATGAAAGTTATCATGAAAGTACTTTTAACATCAAGATACTTGTAAGGGAATTTTTAATATTGCAATAAGAGTAGCTAACAGTGATTGTAATAAGCAATCAATTCTTTTCGTTTTTTTTTTTTTTATCCTTTCTAGAAACGGGTATTACTATGGTTCTTATGTAAGAAAAGAAGTTTATCAAAATGTATGCAATTTATTTCCACATGTATATCTCAAATCCCTAAGAAATTATTGAGCTGAAAAAAATGACATTAACGCAAGCTTTATAAAAAAAAAAGGAAAACTAAATACAGCTTCTAGTAACTGAGAAACTTGTCAATTGAAACATTTTATTGTGGTTCATAGATTTTAGGACTAAAAGAGATCAAAACTGACTATTTTATAAACTCAGTCTTTGGTAGTTTCTGAATTGGAGTGTTAGTTTAGAAAGAAAAAATAAATTCAGTACGGGTTAAGAAATATTCAGCATTCCAGAGTGCACTACAGTTTTGGTGAACTGTTAAAATGGTAGTTATTGGTGTTAAAATACATAATTTTATTGGTGTTAAAATACATAATGTATGCATAATTTATTTCCAATCTATGTTAATGTGGTTTCAAATTTTTTGCCATCAAGTATATTTATACTTAGAAAGTGCATCATGGTTTCATGTTTTCCTCCGGACTATTTTAAAAGCATGCCTAAAAAATGTACTATCCCTTTCTTTTGAACTTTATTGTAATTAATACAACTCTTTAATGGCAATTCCTCATTTGAAGTCAAATTTTGAAACCTATGGTTAGACAAAGTTTAACATAAATTGTATGTGATAAATAAGGGGTTTTAAAAGGTACTTTAAGATTTTGGGAAATATAAAGGTTGTCATTCCTAAGAAGTCAAGTGTCTTCCACTTACATCATCAGAAGAAACTCCATTAAAAATCACCAATTAATTTGCTAAAATCTTTTCACCAAACACTTATATTGATTAATATTTATTCTACAACATGCTTTGTATTCCTTATTAATTGTGTCCCAAATCAGAACAGAAATCTAATCAAATACCACTTCTTTTGAATTTAAACATCCCTTTTTTGCTGTCTCTTCCTGATTCAATTATTCCATAATTTATTCTACACTATGGACAGCAGAAATCATAGTATTGAAGGTTAATCAGTATTCTCTGTAGGAATATGTTGGTTTTAATAACTGTCTGTCAACACTTTTTTTCTGATCAGTCAAGTTAACAGTTTCTGGCAATATAGCATATGAAGCATCAGGAATAGAAAAGCTGACTGTTTATTTTCAACTTATATCAAAAAGTATCTTATTTTGCACCCTTTGTGGATAGTGAATCATGTATATCATAAATCCAATCAGCTGATTGGTAAATTGTCGATATAATACTCTCTTGTAATTTCTGCTAGACACTTCACTATTATCTTCAGCTGCCTGAAAACAGTGGCAACCACATTCTTGTTTTTATCACATCTTTATACTATCATATGATCAAAGAAAAATGCAAGTAATATTGAAACTACCTGTACCATTCTAGAATTTATTTTTTAATGACAGCATAGTAGAAAGATTCATACAAGCTATTCTCCAGAAAATGCATTATAAACCTCTTTTATTAGCTCCATCTTTTCTCCTGCAGAAATTAAAAAACACTGAAGACGAGACGAAAATCACGTACTTAGCACCATGTGAAAGTGAGTGGTGTAAGCTTCATCCCCCATCTTTCAATGAGAATGTCTCAGAAGAAAAAGTTATGGTAATTGTAACATTGACCTGTCAAAACTCAAGATGATTTACAGTGTGAAGTTTAAATATTTTCTATAATCCATGAAGAGATTGTTAACATAAGCAAGGCCAAGAAAATCTGTGAAATTCTGTTTGGTTTAAAGTTGGTATAGTGAATCTTTCCAATTGCTCAAAACTGTTCACATGCTAAACGCTCATTTAACTTTACAAAAATTTTGGTGTTTGTTTCTCAGAATAGCACAAAAAAGCCCCCACCAAAACCAAACATATTTCACTGTTCCTCATAAAAAAAGATATTTTTCTTTCAAAGGAAGATTTGTTGTTGTTGTTAAAGTTCTTAAACAAAGGGCTCAAAAGGATTTAAGTCATTCAGGTTAATTGTCAGATCTTTTGGTACTAAATAAAACATTGATGACCTTCTATTTCTTTTGCTAACTTCCCTATGTAGCCGCATGTACATTACAAACCATCGCCTTAATGACAATGCCAAGAAGGTGGCTCCTGAAGGCAATAAGTGGAAACAATCCTGGAATAGTTTAAGCTAATACTTTTATTGTATTTATTTTCTAATAGAAAAATAAAGAAAATAAACTTACTTTTTCACTTTGAAAACTATATAATTAAAGCTGCTGTCTCTCATCACAAATTTGTTAATCATATTTCCTTTCGAGACTTCTTTATCTTTTGACCTGGGAACAGCTTGGTAATTTGTTGGCAAATAGCTGGCACAGTGTCAAAGATTTTTAAAGAAGTTCCTTATAAATTAATATAGATTCTTTACCTATGCATTTGTAAGCATCACCAGACTACGTCTGGTTAAAATATCTTACAGACTAACCAAACTGCTCATCTAAACTTACATTAAATCGTTATGAGCATTACTTTATTATTCTATTACCACACAATTACAGTTTAACCTTGGCCTTGATTATTAACACAAGATTTTATTCCAATAAATAACCCAAATGATTCTGATACAGCAATACTTTTTTTTTAAGTTCATTAATTGTGAATAACAGTCTGCATACTATAGCATTAACATGTCTGTAATGTGTTGCTATATCAAAAAAGCATATGCTTAAAAATGCGTGTATGTTTCTTAAAATCTAGTTTTATTGAGCTTTTTTTCCTCCAAAACCTAAGTTATCCCAAATCTCAGACAATAAGTAGGCGTGCTATATTCATAAAAGGGATAGATTTATGCCTAAAATGCAGACCATAGGAAACTGAAGAAGCCAAAGCCTTGTATTTGAATACACTATAGAAATAAATAACAATGCTGATACAAAGATCAAACACTACTAGTTCCTTGTCACAGGTGAGTGGTAGAAAATTTTATGTTATTACCAATATTATCACTTTAAGAAATACATGAAAAAGTATTGTCACAAGACTTTGAGTCTTCTTGTTATTGACACAGGAAAAGTTTCCTTTGTTGGAAGGAAAAGTCATAACTCCACTATCTCCTTAAAGCATTTTCTGCATCGTGGAACAGTTAATATTAAACCAGCAGTTGTCTAAGTGATTAACTCTTGTCAATCAAGCATGGTAATATCTGCCAGGCTGTCAGCTACATCACTGTTCAAAAGTAAAATTGAGGGTTATGAAGCTACTTGAAGTATTACAGTTCAGAGTGTCAAATGTCCTCCCATGGGGGTCTTAGATGTGTTAATGAGGAGAGGGGACAGATTTAATCCCTGCAGGATTAAATACATAAGGGCAGTGGAAGAAAGAGCTGCTGCCTGTCACATCACACTGTGATCAGCTTCAGAAAAGTCTGATGCAGGTGAAGTACTTCACCATCTACTTTTGGCTATAGCTCATTATGAAAACCACTGCTACACTCAAATAATGTATGTCACCCCATCCTGTTTGCACCCAGAGGCCAGTAAGTGTTCTTTCTATGTGTTTTTCATCTCACTCTCTGTTAGGCTGCTGGTATTATTCAAGGAAATGTGGGTCACATAAGGTTTTTGCAATCTATATGGTAAGTTCAATGAAGTTAACTGGAAAAATGCTTTCTCTGTTCTCTTATTGTACTTTTATGGGCTGAAAATATCTCCTTGATCTACTGGAAATTTCCAGAAATAGAAAAAAACATTAAAAAAAAAAAAAACCAAACAACAAAAACCCACACCAAATAATAAAAAAACCCATCTCAAATATATGGATTTGTCCAGTGCAAAAAAGTGACTTAACTGGGAATGTTCAGTAAAGTTCACTGGCACCCTTTGTCAACAGTTATTTGAAAGAAATATTAGTTCAGTATATACTCCATTTCTAAGTGTCAACAAAAAAAATTAATCTCATGTCATGAGGTCTCATGTAACTCAGGCAACAGTGAATCATTGGCTTCTTCATTAATATGTCATACTGGAGAAAACTGTCTTTTCTGCATATGTAACACACAGTTGCACAGACACATACATGCATATGATATATGTGCAAGGTATGTGAACTCTTACTGTGGTTGTCAGAAGATGGGAAGGATGAACAGTCTCATAAGAATATTGTGCATAAATAAGATGATAATTACATCTGTCTTACGCCAACTTAATGAAAGGCTTGAATACATTGCTGTTATTTTTAAAGAAAGCCATCAGACAAGACCTACATTAGACGCCAATCCTAGTTTTGATTTTGTATGTAAATATTTTCAGGATTGGTAGTTATTAAAATTAGAAACCGAAGGCTAGGGAAAATCCCTCCTCCCGAGTCTAGTCTTAAGTTAGGGCAAATACGTCTCTTTTTCCTTTTTTTTTTCCTTGACAGAAGTTGAGTCTTAAAATGCAGTAGTCCCTTGCTGTTTTTCTTCCTTTACAAACTATTCCAGACCCTTCTTCAACGACATATTTTTTTTCCAACCCAAATTTATTTAATTTTCTCTTATTTTGCTGTTATACTGACATCTCCTCCTTTGATTTTTCTTACTTTAAGAAATAAGCATTTTAGTTTACCTTACATGAAAGCATGATAAGTGGAATACAAATACAAGTATCATTTCTACACCTGCCTCAAAAATGCTGGAGATAGGTCATTCTTTCCACTGGTAGTTTAGACTTCTGTGACCACAAATCACTTTTTTTTCTCATTAACTGGGTCGAACGGATGGTCTCCACTCTTCATCCTTAAAAGTATAATGATGCTTTCTGGATACTACTTTTTGTCTCAGTACCATTACCACTTTACCAAATTGATGCAGATTTTCCAGTCCTCCCCCATATATTTAAGATTTCCATCTCTAACTTATCAACAAATTTCATCTGGATGGACATCTCTTTTTTCCTGTTACAGCGTTGGTATCAAGACCAATCCTTAATTTTATTAACTTTCTCCAGGTTGTGAGTTTGTTTTTCATTCAGGGCACTGTAACCTCCATTTTGGGCAATCTAGATGTTCCCCGGTATGTATATTAATGCTGTCTTCAGAAGACTTCCTGTATGTTAAATATTGTATTTTTTTACCAAAGTTCACGTAGATTAGATCTACATCATTTACTTAGTCTCCAAAAAAAGTGTCACGTTAGGCTAATATGATCTAACTTCAGTAAACTCATGTGTTATAAAGTGGAATTTCATACCTGACACAGCATAAAATGAGTTCTAATGGCTTCCCTAGTGACATTAGCCAAAAGTAATTGTAAAGATAGAAGATAATTCTATTTCATTAGAAATTCATGTGGGAAAAAAAAGAAAATCAGTGGTATTATGCCAAATAATAGCTTTATATAACAGTCATATCAACTGTAGATATAGACCCAAAATTTTGATAACAAATAAAATCTGTTTACGCTGCATATTACTTCAGAAATAAATCTTTTTATAAATCAAAACCAGAACTACTTTTAGCCTTGAAAGTTGAGTGACACCATCAAAATATCTTGATTTACCTTAAAATAACATATCAATCTAAATTCTAGAACATATTTACATCAGCACAGGAGAAGAATTCAATTTATTCTACTGCAAAAGAAGGACATTACAATCATAGAATCATAGAATAGTAAGGGTTGGAAAGGACCTTAAGATCATCGAGTTCCAACCCCCCTGCCATGGGCACGGACACCTTGCCCTAAACCACGTGGCTCAAGGCTCTGTCCAACCTGGCCTTGAACACTGCCAGGGATGGAGCATCCACAACCTCCCTCAGCAACCCATTCCAGTGCTTCACCACCCTCACTGTAAAGAACTTCTTCCTGATATTTAGTCTAAACTTCCCCTGTTAAAGTTTGAACCCATTACCTCTTGTCCTACCACTACAGTCCCTAAGGAAGAGTCCCTCCCCAGCATCCTTGTAGACCCCCTTCAGATACTGGAAGGCTGCTATGAGGTCTCCACACAGCTGCCTCTTCTCCAGGCTGAACAGCCCCAACTCTCTCAGCCTGTCTTCATATGGGAGGTGCTCCAGCCCCCTTATCATCCTTGTGGCCCTCCTCTGGACTCGCTCCAACAGCTCCATGTCCTTTTTATGTTGAGGACATCAGAACTGTACACAGTACTCCAAGTGAGGTCTCATGAGAGCAGAGTAGAGGGAAAGGATCACCTCCTTCGACCTGCTGGTCACGCTTCTTTTGATGCAGCCCAGGATACGGTTGGCTTTCTGGGCTGCAAGTGCACACTGCCGGCTCATGTTAAGCTTCTCATCAACCAACACCCCCACGTCCTTCTCCACAGGACTGCTCTGAATCTCTTCTCCACCCAACCTGTAGCAGTGCCTGGGATTGCCCTGACCCAGGTGTAGGACCTTGCACTTGGCTTGGTTAAACTTCATAAGGTTGACATCGGCCCACCTCACAAGCGTGTCAAGGTCCCTCTGGATGGCACCCCTTCCCTCCAGTGTATCAACCGAATCACACAGCTTGGTGTTGTCAGCAAACTTGCTGAGGGCACACTCAATCCCACTGTCCATGTCGCTGACAAAGATGTTGAACAGGACCGGTCCCAACACCGATCCCTGAGGGATGCCACTCATTACTGGTTTATAACTGGACATTGGATCATTAACCACAACTCTTTGCGTGCGGCCATAGAGCCATTTCTTTATCCACTAAGTGGTCCATCTATCAAATTGATGTCTCTCCAATTTAGAGACAAGGATGTCATGCGGGACACAGTTGAACGCTTTGCACAAGTCCAGGTAGATGACGTCAACTGCTCTGCCCCTGTCCATCAGTTCCATGCCTCCATCATAGGAGGCCACCAGATTGGTCAGGCAGGATTTCTCCCTAGTGGTACCATGTTGGTTGTCACCAATCACCTCATTGTTTTTCATGTGCTTTAGCATGTTTTCCAGGAGAAACTGTTCCAACATTTTGCCAGGCACAGAGGTGAGGCTGACTGGTCTGTAGTTCCCCGGATCTTCCACCTTCCCCTTCTTGAAAATGGGGGTTATATTACCCTTCTTCCAGTCATCAGGAACTTCACCTGACTGCCATGATTTTTCAAATGTGATGGACAGTGGTTTAGCAACTTCATTCGCCAGCTCCTTCAGGACCCGTGGATGGATTTCATTAGGTCCCATGGACTTGTGCACGTTCAGGTTCTGAAGATGGTCTCGAACCTGATCCTCTCCTACAGTGGGCCTAAGGTCTTCAATTTCACAGTCCCTGCATTTGCTTTCCAAGACTTGGGTGGTGTGGTCAGAGCATTTGCTGGTGAAGACTGAAGCAAAGAAGTCATTAAGAACCTCAGCCTTCTCCAAATCCATGGTAGCCAGTTCTCCTGATAGTTTCCGGAGAGGGCCCATGTTGTCCCTAGTCTGTCTCTTATTTGCTACGTATCTATAGAATCCTTTCCTGTTATCTTTTACATCCCTTGCCAAACTGAATTCTAGCTGGGCCTTAGCTTTCCTAACCTGGTCCCTAGCTTCCCGGGCAATGCTCCTATATTCTTCCCAGGCCGCCTGTCCTCACTTCCACCTTCTATAAGCTTCTTTTTTCCCCTCTAAGTTTCCTCAGCAGCTGTTTGTCCATCCATGGAGGTCTCCTGGCCCTCCTGCTGCACTTTCTTCTAGTCGGGATCAACACTCATGAGCACGTAGCAGGTGATCCCTGAATATCGACCAGCAGTCTTTGGTCCCCCTGCCCTCTCGGACTATATCCCATGGAACCTTACTAAGGAGGTTCCTGAAGAGGCCAAAGTCTGCTTTCTTGAAGTCCAGGGCAGTGAGCTTGCTGCATGCTCTTCTCACTGTCCTGAGGATCTCAAACTCAACCATCTTGTGATCACTAGAGCCAAGGCTGCCCTGGAGCGTTACATTTCCAACCAGTCCCTCCCTGTTGGTGAGCACGAGGTCAAGCATGGCACCTCTCCTTGCCAGCTCCTCTATTGCTTGAAAGAGGGAGTTGTCTTCTACACAACCGAGGAACCTCCTGGATTGCTTGTGCCGGGCCGTACCGTCCCTCCAACAGATGTCAGGATGGCTGAAGTCCCCATGAGGACAAGGGCTTGCGAGCGTGAGGCTGTTCCTATCTGTATCCTATTAGCTCACAGTTGTTCAGGAAGTCCCTGATATGACCATGTTTGTGTGTGAGAGTATTATGAAGATATACTTTCAAGTGTCTTTCTCTTGCATTTTCCTGTAGGTTTTTGTATTGGGTCTGGCTGGGACAGAGTTAATTTACCTATGGTGAAATGCCAATACAGTGCAATGTTTTTAATTTGTGACTAAAAGGCTGTTGATAATATACCAATGTTTTGGATAGGCACCTGTCCACTTGTAGGAGGTGGTGAGTGATTGCCTTTGCATTGCGTATTTGGTGGTTTTAGCCTTCTTTCCATTATTTGTTGAACAATCTTATTTTGTAACTGCCTCAGTGCAGGAACTTTTTAACCTTTGCTCTTCCTATTCTCTCCCACGTCTTGCTAGGAAAAGGAGGACTGGGCAAGCAGCTGTATGGGTACTGAGATGCTGACTGGCCAACTCACTGAAGCATGCCTCGTTGTCATTGCTGGAGAAAAGATGATTCTTAGATAATGAACAGCTATAATATGGTGTGTTATAGTCAGTTAGCATAAGCCCAGAACACAGCTCAGCATGTTGGATAGCCCAGAGCAGTATCAACCCAACCAATGTTTCAACAGTCAAATGAAAATACATATCATTATTAGTCCAGTTACAAAGAAGTACACCTACGAGTTACACAGTTGTGCAGATGGTTAAGTCAAACATACACAAACTTTCTAATATTTGCCTCTGTTTCTGTAATGCTATGCTGATTCCCCCAGTGTTGCCCAGCTCCCACCTTCCTCCAGAGAATGCCTGGAGGTAGAGATGGTGGCAACTAGGGCAACTCATTTGCACCATAAGCACGTCACCAGATGTGCTGTTCATGGTACAGATTTCCTCATCTCAGTCCTGGGCCAGTTCAGGGTTGTTTTGAAGCGTATTCTGAGAGTCAGGTTTCCTAATTCCTCCATCTTTGTTTTTTAGCTACTGTTTGACTATCTTCATTTGTTGACTATTGTTGAAATTAAAAAATAGTTTCCCCGAGTTGACATAAGTTCAATGTTTGTTGCCTAGTGACTGTGTAGGTTTGCTAGTATTTTACTGTACATGGTCCGTGAAGAGCTAAGCTAAGGCAAGTTAAAGAACAGTATGCTGCCTCCTAGCCACTTTTAGTCATAAATAAAATAAAGTCAACTTAGGCCAATACAAGCCTGGACAACTCCTGAGACTTGCATGGTGAGGTTAATACAGAGGCTTTTACTAACACTGCCAATGTGATCTGCACTGAGCCACAAGTCAGAAGAAATACAGACTTCAGTGTTCAAAGAGTTATTCGCTATTACCTCCAAGAAATAGAACTGCTTCTGAGGCTACTTTCATCTTGTTAGCTGCTGTATGGACCATACATGGACCTGTTTCAGCATGCTGAGTTAATGCAAGTCAGTGTTGCGTTTACTGTCTTCACTGTTAGTAAGACAAACCTCTTTCTTTTCATAAATAAGTTTATTCTTACAATCCCAAATTCTAATCCGTAAGTGTTCAATAATGGAGTGAAGGGAAATTGAGTGGCTCAAAAAGATTTTCCCCCCAAGATTATATGTATTTTGTACTAGGGTGAGTAAATTCAGTTGTTCGTTACCCAAGCAGTTCAAAAACAGCAAGAAGAGAAAAACTTCATTACTTTGATAGTCTATCTAAAATATATTCCACCACATGGAACATAGTTAAAAAAATGACATATGTCTGTTGAAAGACAAGCACAACAGAGAATGTAATTTTTGTCACGCTACAATAAACTGAAGAAAAACAAGTAAAGAATGAAGGAACAAAACCATGTGCAAAATTAGCTTGGATGAAGGGAAAAGAGAATGTGCTTAGCTCTCCACTCTGTAGTTTTTAGATATGCCTAATGTTAGAAAAGCTTCCTACCACAAAGGGATGAGAGGGTCTCTTGAAGCACAACATGTAGCAGAGAAAATGCATCCTAATTCTTTCCAGATTCATGATCTTTGGGCAACAGCTATGGATTCACTCATTTTTGTAAAGTTTATGAAATGCTAATAGTTTAGTTTTACCCTCCCTGTCCTTAGGAGTCTGTGGGTATGCAGTATAAAGTACAGAACTGTCAAGTCACAGAAATTAGAGGTTTCTTTAGTCCAAACTCCTGAGAATAAAAGTTGCTTTTCTTTCTTTTTTTTTATCTTACTTTATAAATTCCACATCTTGAGCTGTTTGTATCAGTTCCTAAACTCAGATTGTTCTGCAATGTAACAGAATGCCCACCTAGTCATCTCTTCAAATACAGATTGTTTTCCATCATGCATTTTTGCCCAACTGTACAATATAAAACTATACAAGATTGATTTGTTAGTGCATCTGATTTCTCTTGCTGTGCAGTTCAGCAACATTCAGAACCTCTCTAAACCACTAACTCCCTCTGACCTCAGAATCAGATTTTTTTCTGACACTGTAAGTTTCTCTGATCATCTTCTGTCATCTTCTAGATCATAGAATCATAGAATCATGGAATGGTTAGGTTTGGAAGCGATCTTAAAGATTATCTGGTTCCAACCCCCCTGCCATGGGCAGGGACACCTTCCATTAGACCAGGTTGCTCAAAACCCCATCAAAACTGGCCTCTTCCTGACTCTTCTGCCCCTTTCTTCCTCCGTGAATCTTTCTTTATTTCTCCCTGTTTTGTAGCAGGCGCTTGTTAACCCTACTTTATCTTTTGATTATTGTACATGATTCTCTTTACATAAGCAGGAGAAATAATGGCATTGACTTGCATGTAGTTTGTACTGTTCTCAGAAGGTGTTCTCTTCTGATGGTTATGCATTCTAAATTAAATTAGAAACCAGATCAAAAGCACGAGTTGTTACTGTTTAGCATTTATTTTCTAAAGATCAGGAGTCACCTGTAAAAACAGTGAGATTTAATATGGACATGACATAAATTATGCAATGGTCCTCAGATGTTTCAAGATGTGCTCTGCAGCTTCACTAGTTCATACTTTTATGAAAATAGAGAAAGGTTATATCTACTATACAATTCCAAACATTTGCTTTCTGTCCAATAAGGTTAATAAGCCCAGCCAATCTTTCATCTTCTTTTGCATTCTGTGTTTACTAGTAATATGAAAACCAAACAACAAAAAAGTAATGCAGGGCTTACCAGATAATAATAAACCTTTGTTAACTATAACATTTAAGTATTTTTAAATCTGAATTTTTGTTTGGGAACTGTATTTCTTTTCCATGCATTTTGAAAGATTGTCTTCACGATTATATCAGTCAAGGACATGCATTTTTATGAATCAGTTTGAGACACTTCTTGAATTTTGTGCACGTGACGTGAATAATTGCCATCCAAAAGAAAAGATCAGCTTCTAAAAAATTGATATCAAAAGGTAGATATGGCAAGAGGCAACTGAAAGAAGCAATTCCACTTCATTTTATGATGCCAAGGCTGTGGTTTGTTCTGCCCTGGAGAAGAAATTATTTGGAATGTTTTTGAGGTTTTTTCTATGTATTTCTTTTCGTGTGACATTTAAAAAGATAAACTTTTTCATTTTGGAAGGTAGAGCCTTGTGAGCTAAAAGAGTAAGGTTGTCAGATTACAAGAAGGAGTTTTCCATTTGGAAATCACATACACCCAGATTTTAAAAGGCCAAGAATTTTATCTGAATCACTCTTAAACCAGAAATAGGAAAAGGGAGTCTGGCATTCAAATAACTATCTTTCATCTTTCTCAGGTTTATGTCTCCTTCCTTGCAAAGCCCTAAAAATTACTTCTGTAAGTATTTTGGCTTGAATGAGTTGAGAATCAGCCTTGAGAAAGTTTGTTGGGGTTTTGGTTTTTTCTGGCTTTTTTTTTTCATATCTGCTCAAATTGTTTCTATTATGATGAATAATAAATTATTTTTACTATTATCAGTTTGTATGTAAAAGTAAGCAATATTAAGCTATATGTTTGGATCTATTCTGTCTTTCATATCACAGTTTTTGAAATAGAAAATAATCATTACATGTGTTATTCCTTATATTTAAGTTCTCAATAAAATTTTAAATCAAAAGGCTTTGTTTAACATACTTTAATAACAAACCTTCAAATAAAAAAAAACCCCACACACATACAAATAAACCCAAAGCTTTTTGCTTTAAATAGAAATTGACCTCTGCATACCATAGACCATAATCAAAGGCATTCATCTGCTAGACCAACCTGAACATTTTAATTGTAATTTACAGGTCATTGACTTCATTATAGGCAGCCTGTGGGAAAAGTAGCTTCTAATACGAAGGCACCTACAGTAGCCAAGCTGCGATATGTGAGCACTGTAGCAGTTCACCTATGACTGCAGGGTTTCAATATGCTCTTAATATACATTTCACTCCAACTTGATCTAACTAAAGAAAATTAGTTCTTACTGGAAAAGGAAGTGACAGAATGGACAAATAAAACCAGACAACAATTTCAATGCATTTCAAAGAGCCATATTTTGCAACATTAAGCTTTAGTGCCACCAAAGACCCATAGTATTTTTTACTATCAGAATACTTTTTTAAATGTATGGAATGGACAAATTTTCTCAGCACCTAAATTCTGACAGAGTAAGATAAGCAATATATTTCATGCTCCGTAATATTATTCATTACACCTTTCACTGAAATTCTGGTATTTTTAGGCTTTTTTCACCTAACAAACTTTTCAGCCTAATGCAGTATAAAAATCAAAGCAAAATGCTGGACATTAGAGAGTCAAATTTTTATGTAGCTTCGAAACGACTTCAAATACCTATGTTCTGTTCTACAGCTTCACCCGGAAAGAGATGTGAAAGGCAAGCAAAACCGTAGTCCTGATTAGATTTCACTGTGAAAGGAAAGGAATGCTTAGGATATAAAAAAAAAACACCCTATAATATTCAGCATAGTCCAGAGGTGACTATATTTACACTTTATATCAGAGATTAAATTTTAGATGGCAACCAGAGTTTAAATATTTTTCTCTCTCATTTCTCATTATAAATTTTCCTTTTTGTATGTGTAGGTGTGAAGGGTCTGAATAAAATGTAGGGATTTTTTTAGATCACCCTGGATCAGTATATCAGATATTCAATCACACAAACTTTACAGAATAATTAACACGAGTTCTATAACTCACACAGAGCTTTGCAGGATTTTTCACGCTTAGTGGGATTCAGACATGACCCTAGTATTTGTGGTACCTGATAAACAAGATTTCTATTTTTTCTAATTTCGGGATTCTTTCTAATATTTGAGTGAAAGCTTAGTGTACACAATGTCTACTAACACAGAACTCTATCAAAATGCTTACTACATAGAGAGAAACCACCACTTAAATTAGGAAATAAACCTAAAAATGTGATTATTATGTAGCATGGGATTGCCTTTTTTTTTTTTTTTTTTTAATTTAAACAGTTTTCTTCCAAAATTCACTAGTTTTACTGAAATTAAAATAAGGACCAAGCTGTGAACAAGTCTTCATAATCCAATGATCAAAGCATTCAGCTCAGAAAATATTCTTTCATTCCAGACTGTGTTCCAATAAATGTTAAAATATGAGGAGTTTTGTTAACAATTCCTTTACCCCATGCCAAGTAGTACAGATCTAAGAACTGGTTTCAGGATACCCACTTTCATCTTCACAACCTGTAAGATGCATCTGAGGTAGATTCAGATTTTATTAAGTAAGAGCATAAACTGAAAACAAATCTTTTAAATCTTGGATAGGTATTTGTCATGATTTGAGCCCAGCCGGTAACTCGGAACCACGCAGACACTTGCTCACTCCCCGCCTTCTTCCTTCCCCCGCTCCCAGAGGGATGGGGATGAGAATCGGAAGAATGTAACTCCCACGGGTTGAGATAAGAGCAGTCCTGTAACTAAGGTATAATACAAAACCACTACTGCTACCACCAATGATAATAATGATAAAGGAAATAACAAGGGGAGAGGGTACAATTGCTCACCACCTGCCGACTGATACCCAGCCCGACCCGAGCAGTGATCTGGCCTTCCGGGTAACTCCCCCCGGTTTATGTACTGGGCATGACGTGCTGTGGTATGGAACACCCTTTTGGCTAGTTTGGGTCAGGTGTCCTGTCTCTGCCTTCTTCCGGCTTCCCCTCCTCCCTGGCAAAGCATGAGACTGAGAAAGTCCTTGGTCAGAGTAAACATTACTTAGCAACAACTAAAAACATCAGTGTTATCAGCATTGTTCCCAGGCTGAAAGTTAAAAAACGCAGCACTGCAGCAGCTACTAAGAAGGAGAAAAATGACTGCTATAGCTGAACCCGGGACACTGTTCCTGAGACTTAGATTGTAGGAACATGAAACTGGAAAATCTGAGTCTAGGATCCTAAATATTTTTAGATTTCCTTCTTGACTTCACCACTCCAAGGGTTAAAAACATTTATCTCGTTTTCTACCTCAGTGTATTCAGTGCATTTCCATAAATTTTTTAACTTTGCATCTTAATTCACAGATATTTTCAAGCATTTACCTGTCTTTTGTTCTGTAAACATTGCTCCTCTCTCTACTCAACCTTTTGATGTTTCTAAAGTGCAAGTAATTTAGGGGTTTTATTCTATTTATTCTAACATGCATGTATTTTTGGACAGCCTTTTTTATAAAATGAACTCATGTGAAAACTGACTTCAGAGGCCGCTGTCTGATTCAAGGAGGTGAAGACCCAATGTTTGGCTCTCTGCATATTACATTTTCTTCTGATATTATCCTGGAAAATGCACTTGTGCTGTAAAGCACCAAAACTTCTGATTTTTTTTCTCAGTTCAGGGCATGCAGCAAATACTGTCACCATCATACTTGCAAGTTAACCATAACACCATGTACATTCTATCAATCAGTCTGTTTGAACTGAAAAGATAAAAACAATATCAGGCAAGACCTGGCTCAAACGTTCTGCAATGTAGACACTGATAGTTGATATAGACCAATTTGAGGTAAATATTTTTATTTAGACAGTCAAGATCACCTTTGCTTTGCTAGAATACACAGAACAACCCATTCTCACCTTGTATTGTACGATTGGACTAGACATAAGAAGAAATGGTTCCCAATGAGAAAAATCAGCCATTGGAATAATCTCCCTAGGGAAGTGGAGGACTCCCCAGCATTGGACACTTTCTATACTTGGCTGGACAAGGTGCTGGAACATGGTCTAAGTCATGCTTTGCCTAGAAAGGTTGGAGCAGATGATCCTTGAGGTCCCTTCCAGCCTGAGATTCTATGATTCTATGATTTATTTCTTCAAACCTCTCTGTACCTATTTGGAGGCACATCCAAACTAACCTTCCTTTTATATGACTAATAAGAATTGCACAGAGGTGATAGTTCCACAAAACTTTACATAGCATATTAAAAAAAAATAGCACTATTTTTTCCTAATACAGCTGTTTATGAAAATGAACATGAGCAACTCCTTCTCCTCTTAATAGAAAAACTCTAATGGAACTTGTATTATGAGAAAGTCCACACTAACAGCCCACAATTGAGGTAAGAAAAGTTACTTGTGGGCTGGGAATACTAACGAGTACCTTAATGACTCTTAAAACCCAGGTGCTTCTGAGTGCAGCCAGACCTCACATTTAGGGATTTTCATTTAGCAGCTGAAAATCATGTGATTACTAAGAATTGGCAACTGATGGCAGACATAAAGACTTGGATGTTTTACTCAGAAGCCTACAAGAGCAGTGAGGCCATATTTTAGGGCCTAAATCTTTTTATTGCTTTTAACTTTCAATAAATAACAGATTAAATTCTTAAAAATTTTCTTGTTTTTTTTAGGTTTGTACCTCAGTCTGCATACTGAATATAGATCCTTTCAGTTAATGTAGATGTATAACTCTACATTTTGTAAAATTATGCTTTGAACGTCCTCATAATCAAAATGTTACTCAGGAGGATTAATATGAGGAAAGGTCATTGATTTCAAAAGCTGGAAAATTCCACTCGACAAGCAAGCTGTTGAATAAAAATCCAAAGGCTTCCCACGCTTACGTTAATGTAGCTTCATTAGTTGCTTCTTGTAACTCTCAACCAATTTTACAGAAAAGATGTTTTCTATTTAAGCCACTTTACAGAGGAAGTTTTGGAAGGCAAAATATGTTCTAGATCTGAGACTCCTGAAATATCTAGCATAAAAAATCCATTGATGACCTTGATGGACAAACTTTTTACGTTAACTGAAATTCATATTGCACACTATTTTTTATGAATTTCCAAAGAATTAGAGTAGTACATGGAAATCTTATGTTAAGGTGCATAGATTTAAAGAAACACACAAAATATAAATTTTTAGCATCTTGTTAGAGGGAGTGAGGGAGCCGCTGCATGTGGCTTAGTTACCAGCTGTGGTTAAACCATGATGTTATGGGATGAAGCATGATTGAGAGCATTGGGTTAGCCAAGAGCAACTAATGAAGCAAAGACTCATGACAACCTGCATGCCTATTTTAGCAGTGATGCCAGAAATTTGTTCATTATAGGAAACTTCCAACTTCTCCAATCTGCTTCAACTGATTTAACTTTTGATGTAAGGTGGCGTGATGGAATAAGACTTTTAGGACAGCAGGACCTATACCTAATGAAATAAGGGATAAATACTGATAAATTGAAGAGTACAGCTTAAGACACTGTATTGCCCAAATGGAGTGGCGATAAAATAGGAATTGTGAGATAAGGAACCATTGATTGAATTTTCCTAAAATTAACGATATTAGTACAAGCAGTTCTGATATACAAACAGTCCTTACTTTTATAATGTGTAGGAAAGCTAATCGTATTAAATAAATCAAAGAAGAAAGAAAAAAGGATCTTGAATTTCTAAGACTTTGTCTTCATCAAAAAACCAAAACTGTCAGATTCATGAAAACCCACAGTATTCCCAGTTTTAAAGCTGTTCACTTCCAGATGAAGTGAACTTCTCCACTGCTTGCAAACCCAAGAAAATCACAGGAAAGACAGTCAATATGTCAACATCAGAAGTTAGGATTATGAATAATCATAGTTGCAAGCATAACTAATTCACCGCATTCTAAAATATTTTACCATGTTGGAAAAATTTTTCTTATATCCTGTTTTCCAATGCCCCACTGGTTGAAATAATTGGTCAAGGGTATTTCATTTTCCTATTTGATAGCTTAAGAAAGCCTTTTAGCCACAGCTTTGTTATCTGCAACATCAATAGTGGATATATCTATCCCTATAGGGACTTCAGATCTCTTCTAACTTGAATTTCAGTGTTATGGAATGCTTCAGATTGGCCCTATCATCCATTTTGGTTGACTTATTTTCAAGTAGAGAGTACACTGGGATATAGTTTTGGAGATGTTCAAGTCAGCTAATTCTACCCGGAATTCTTTAAAAGAAGGTTTTGGGTTGCTGAAAATTTTACTAAGCCACTGGCATCCTGGCAATGTTACCCCAACCTTTTTCCCTAGTGTCTCTTCTGCCGAATTTTAAGAAATCACCCTTGTGATTTCTTATGTATGTATGCATAGGAAGGGCAACGTCTTTCTGAAGCAATCTTGACATCTTCAATTTCTTTTCTCTCAGTTCAGGAATTCCTGTACATTCCTGTGCTTCGACCTTTCCTTAAAAAAACAACTGACAAACTAAAGAAACATACTAAAAACCAAACCAAATCAAACCAAACCAACACCAAAACAAACCAACACCAAACAAACAGATTTCTGGGCAAAGATTAGATATTCAGTGATAATCTTTACTTGATTCAAGAGTAAACCTGAACTGGCTGACCAGGTACACAAGTTTCTAGGCAACAGGCAATACTTGAAAGAAAATTTGTGTCAACATCAGTGGTGTCAACATCAGATAGCTACATACTAATCCTGAAGTTTTTTTATTTGAGCTTTAATATTTGGGGTTTTTTTCTGTAACTACCAGGCTAACTTAGTCCTAATAGAGATGCTACAGTCTGCAGTCATTCTTATTTCCAATAGTTTACGGCTCGTGTGCTACCAAGATGAAAATTGGTATGCTTAAATCAATGACCATCAGTAACAGCAGGATTCTTAATTTATTAGAACTCTAAAACTACTCACAGACTTTCTGGAAGCTTCAGAAACTGAAATAGCTGGAGATTAAATGATTAAGTCTGGGTGAGATACACTGTGTTTCTTATGTAAGTGGATTTGTGAAAGTTTGAAAATTAATATGAATCAATATAAAATATGGCAGTAGAATGTCATCCTTGTTACATTGCCAGGTGTTTCGCAGAGTTTGAATGTGCTGTGCACACAGCAGAAGCATTCAGAAAAAACTTAGTCTTTGCCCTTGTGCAGCCCTTAGGAAATGTGGGTCGAGGGTGGGAGACAGCCCTGTTATGTCTACTACCTTTCTTACCTACTACCTTTCTTACCTACTACTGCCTTATTTGGGTGAGCAAGTGAAAGAAAAGATTGTCATTGAAAGAGTTACCTGTACTCTTACTTATAAAAGAGTTTATAGTTACCTATAAAACTTTGCTACTAATCAAATGCGTTATATATTATATCCTCACGGTTTGCTTTGACAAATTTTCCTGTTTTGTTTTTTTAATTATTATTATTTTTATTTAAACTAATGAGGTTTAAAGCAAGTCCATTTATCATGGATGCTTTTCACCTTCCGCACAGTATGTCTTTAAAACTTCTGCACAGTATGGCTTTAAAACTCTCGAGTCATGATCTGCTAGATTATAACAATTTTACTTTAAGGTTCTGGTTTAAATAGCCTATTACTGTTGAAGAACTGGAGAACATAAAAAAATCTAAGTACAGAACTGACAACCTCTTTCATAGATGGAATTGTACTGATAGTAGCAATAAGTCATAGATAAATACAAGTTTTACTACATTGCATGACTGAAGGTAATGTTTTACTGCAGCAAGCTAATGCACCAAATAAGGCTACTCTATTTTGGGGGAAATATAAAACAAAGTTGTTTTACTTCCATTGCAGATTATAGGCTAACGCATGACATTAAAAAAAAAAAAAAAATTACATTAGGAACAGCTTTGATTTTATAGCATAAAGAAACACTAAAAAAACCCAAAGTGAATCAGAAAAAGTCCAGTCAAGGCCTTTTGATAAAGAGAGAAACAGCAGTCAGATGTGAAATTGTACAATTATTCTTCAAAGACCTATTCTTCTCATACTGTAATAGAAAAAGTCAAATCAAGATCATGCCAATTTTAATTCATGCTGTTCTTTTAAAAAAATCTCTAGTGTCTGAGGTCTTCCATCAAAAAAGTTAGGAAAATTTTGATCCCTTTCAATAGAGGTTTAGTTCAATATGACTATTCTCAAGGTCAAATAGTCTAGTATATTTTAATTGGAAGTATTGAAAATCTTTTGATGTGTTCAGCTTACACTTCAACCTAAGGCTTTTGTTTGAATTTAATGACTTGGACAGTTTCTAAAACACAGGATATGAAAACAGAAATCACAAATAAGTAGTGAGAACTATCGAAAATCCTGGCAAAGACATCATCTCCAGTGTCAAGGAAGGAGAAGAACAGTCATAGTCGGATATGACAGGACTGCACTCAGCCACAACACCTTGTATCTTTCAGAGATAACTGAAATCTAGATTGTCATTGTCATGTGGATGCAGGAGACAAATACATATTTTCTTTAGTAGGCAATATGAACACTTAAGGAAAATATATTCCTAATATCACTGACAATGTTGTAGGTGAAAATTTCTGCATTTGTTTGGGGAATTAAAAAGCAGTTGTGACTCACAAAAACAGCTTCCAAACATGCTGAGCTAGTTTATTTGGAATAAGAACATGATGATGAAATGGAAAACTGGAATGTTGTCCTGTGAGGTACATTTATTTTCACCCTGGAACTGCATATCATGTATTATAAGACAAAACATTAAGAAAACTTTGAGACTATATTAGCATGATATGTATTTTCCATGTAAAATTTTAATCCTATTGTGGATCACATTAATGTTCATACTTTGATCTTTGAAGCTTAATACATTTCAGGAGCAGCACAAATATTTCTCAAAATGTCTATTCATCCTTCTCAGTCACAGTAAGTTCTGATGCTTGCATCTATATTGGGCCTATGATGGTATTAGAGACTTACACAACTGTGCATTAAAAAGTAGGAGTCTTATATAAAAACATCTGACAACAACAGACCGTTAAAAGTACAGATATGATTTTGGATTGATTTTTCTCAGTATAATATTAATATTTTATGAATATTAATATTCAGTATAATATTCATATTTTTCGGGAATATGAACCCAGTCAAAAAGTGTAGCATTGTGGGGTGTATAAATAGATACTACTTGATGTGTACAAATATTAGAAGATAATCAGCAAGACCTGAAACTTTTGATTTGTGGTATCCTTTCATATTTTACTTGTTAGTTTTCTATAGTTCAGGATGTGACACATGACTTACAGTCTCTGTGACTTGTTTTGTGAAGTAAGACCACTAGAAGAAGTGATAAAGCCTAAGTGTTTTAGCTAAAATAGGTATATCCAGTTTAAATTTAATGGCAACAAACTTTTTTCTTAGATGCCAAATCCAGGAAAGGGTTTGTTGTTACAAGAGAATTCAGCATACTAAAAAAATCACTAGTGAGAGAATTAAGAAATTTGGAGATAATGCAACTGAGGTAAGATGATCTTCACCTTACTTTGATGACTGCTTATGTGGTCCCTGATTACATACAGAGGTTGCCAAATCCGTAAGATTGTGATCAAAAAACAACAGTTAGAAAATCTGTCTGTAGAAAAATCAGAGTGTACAACAACTGAGATAATTTATAATTGGCCAAATTAGAGTATATTTTTCACAGATATAAAAGACAGCTTCCCAGCAGAAAGGCAACACATAGGAAAATGTCTAATTCCTCCTCTGAAACTTTGAGGTGTTTAAAAAACAAATGTGAGACAATTTAAAATTATATATCAGTTGTCCCAACCTTTGTTTTTCAAATATAAATGAACTGTTTAAGATCACAATCCCAAGATATTTAACCTCTGCTAAGTGAGTATGATAATGTTGTTAATTATGTGTTTAACATGAAGAATTCCTGCTCAAGGAATTGAAATTTAGTCAGGTTCTGAAGGAATGAAATAGTATTTTGTGAAGAAAATTAGAAACTACAACAGCAAGTGGTATCAGCCCAATAACATCTTAGGTGAAAAAAAAATTAGC
This sequence comes from Strigops habroptila, assembly GCF_004027225.2. Lineage (NCBI taxonomy): Eukaryota > Metazoa > Chordata > Aves > Psittaciformes > Psittacidae > Strigops > Strigops habroptila. The sequence continues at coordinate 28,180,999 of NC_044302.2, forward strand.
TCCCATATAGAGTAAAATGGGCTTTATGTTGGCTTATGCTTTCATTTCAAAGCTGTTGCAAAAATATTTTAGGTTTTCTAGATGCAGGGGTTCGAACTAAATTAAGAGTATGTGAATTTGTTTCACTTCAAAGGGCTCAGAATGAAGATATTTAATGCAGTGGAACTGTAATACCAAATGAATAATATATTTTTCAGAGAAATATATGCTGTACACGGACATACTCTTCAGGATCAAGTTCTCCTTTCAGAACACTGTAATATAAACGTGTATTGGCTGCTCAGCACTTTGATAAATATTCACAAAAAAAGAGTCTCAATCTGAGAAGACAAATGTAGTACTGATTAAAAACAAATGCTCAGGAAGATGTTTTCATATGTAAGGAAATTTTTCACTACCTGTCTTTTTCTAAAATCTGACCATTCCATTTGACTATATCTAAGTCCACGGCAATAAGAAAGATCGTAAACGACAATATGTCATGATCAATAGAACATTTAGAAGGTCAATTATAACTTAAAACCTAATAAGTGATCTCGAGGAAAAGGTCTATTGCCTAAACTATCATTGTCTAAGCAGAATTCTTCCCTCATTTAAAATCTCACTGACAGAAAGTTTTGGAGAAGACAATGTGACTTGCCAGGAGTTTTCATTTCCCTTGTCAGCAGGCACAGAATTTCATTTTATTGCAGACAGTGAAAATTAATTTTTAAAAAGTGAAAAGGTAAAGGAGACCAATGAGAGTGAAATGCCACATTTCTGTACACTGTAAGAATATTTTCATAGAATCATAGAATAGTAAGGGTTCGAAACGAGCTTAAGATCATCTAGTTCCAACCCCCCTGCCATGGGCAGGGACACCTCACACTAAACCATATTGCCCAAGACTCCATCCAACCTGGCCTTGAACGCCACCAGGGATGGAGCATTCACAACTTCCTTGGGCAACCATTCCGGTGCCTCACCACCCTCACTGTAAAGAGCTTCTTCCTTATAACTAACCTAAACTTCCCCTGTTTAAGTTTGAAGCCACTACCCCCTGTCCTACCACTACAGTCCCTAAGGAAGAGTCCCTCCCCAGCACTCCTACAGGCCCCTTTCAGATACTGGAAGGCTGCTATGAGCTCTCCAGACAGCCTTCTCTTCTCCGGCTGAACAGCCCCAACTTTCTCAGCCTGTCTTCATACGGGAGGTGCTCTAGCCCTCTCATCATCCTTGTGACCCTCCTCTGGACTCGCTCCAACAGCTCCATGTCCTTTTTATGTTGAGGACACCAGAACACAGTGCTCCAAGTGAGGTCTTATGAGAGCAGAGGGGCAGGATCACCTCCTTTGACCTGCTGGTCACACTTCTTTTGATACAGCCCAGGATACAGTTGGCTTTCTGGGCTGCAAGCGCACACTGCAGCCGGCTCATGTTAAGCTTCTCATCAACCAACACCCCCAAGTCCTTCTCTGCAAGGCTGCTCTGAGTCTCTACTCCACCCAGCCTGTAGATGGGCCTGGCATTGCCCCGACCCAGGTGTAGGACCTTACACTTGTCTTCCTTCTTTCAGAAATATGTCAAGTAAGAATGGACACTTAAGTAAGAATGGATTCCTTTTCTCTAGCAATAAGATTTTTCTTGACTCGACATACTTATCAAATGCTGGATTTTTATTGTATTACCTTTCTCCAGAAGAGATAGTAATACTGAGCAAATGTATCATGCAATCAGTCACTGACTGGCTAAGAACTTTTAAAGTATATTCAGGTGCAGATAGTGTAATATGGTAAGTCCAAAAGACCTAACAAAATTATCAAAGTAGATGTTGTATTGGGAAGAAAAACTGGAAAATAAGTGGACGGTAAAACTCTACAACAATTTCTGAAATCATTGTGTGTGGTGTGTTGCCTGTGAAATATTAAAGCACTATAGCACTTTTCCCAGAAACGGCAGTTTCAAACTGCTAGGTAAAATAATCCAGCAAATGTGTGAACTCATTTATTTCTTGTTAATATCAAAAAAAGTAGACAAAATCATAGCTAAAATGTCTTCATTTTCCAACCAATTTCAGATTAAACCTGAACACTCTTGAGTCCTGCACAATATTCTATTAAGTGATCTATAATGGTATACGTGTATATATATTTATATAGAGCTGCTAAGACTACGTCTGTGAGGGTCGTAGCTTAGAACAAACACTACATGAAAGACCACTGTCAGTTATGCTCAGAAACTCTCATTTCAAACTTATTTTATAAAACTGAATGAACCTCACTGGATACAATGATTTTTCAGCACAGCAGAAAGTCAAGTGCTCTTACTCCTACAGTATTCAGGAGAGAAAGTTAAGTTAGTTGGCAGTTTTTTTCCAGTTTGTGGAATAATGCTCTCTGACTGTATCCTGATTTGCTCTCTGGGAGCCCCAGGACCACTGTGAAAACAGTATTCGCGACTGGCATAGGGTACGGGTCTTTTACAACACTGTGAATGGACCTTTTCCTGTGGAAAGCACGCAGTGTTGCATGGGACTGTTCCTCCTCAGGTGCAGAACTTTTAACTTTTCCAGTCTGAACTTTGCAAGGCTCCTGTTCAGCCCATTTCTCCAGCTTGTTAAGGTCTCTCTGGATGGCTGCACAAACCTCTGGGATATCAGCCACTTCTCCAAGTTTTGTTCCATCATCAAACTTGCTGAGGGTGCACACTGCCCCATCTGGATGATGAAGGTGAAAAATCCTACAGTTTATGTACGCACCTGAAGCACCTGAAGCACCTGAATCTTTTTGGCAAAACTTGCTTGTACACCTAAACTTCTAATAGATATGGGTCCCGAAAGCTCTCACATCTTCAGTTCACTATGTCAGTGCCTTTGTATGGCTACTTGAAATCTAGAAGCTGAGGTTAAAATTCATTTCATCTAAAATTTGACATTACAGGTAAATTGGTCCTATATGATACTCTTTAATGAAGGGAAAAAATAGACCTTTTAGGCTATAAATCTTCTCATCTGTTTCATTTGTCTACTACAGTAATGTGCTACAGACAGTGCTCTGTAAGTATCTATTTCATTCCAGTGATTATACAGGTATCTAATGACATCTAATTTGAAAGGCAAATTACTGAACACAGACAGCAAGTTTTCATCATTGAAATAGCAAATAGTGAAAAGACACTTTGGAAACTGTTAGAAAAGACTTTTAATAGTACTGGTTGCTAATACAGACAGCACAAATACTCTGTAGCTTTATCACAAAAGGCATGAACTAGCCTTAAATCTCAATGTGCACATTGTAGACATTTTCATTTGCTCAGCTAAATATGGCCCAAACAACTCTAAATGTGAATCTCTGAATAAGTCTTACTCTAAAAATTCATAGACAACTCAGTGTCTATGGACTAACCTACTGATTAGAAATAAGTAAGTCCTGCTTACAGATTTTTCCTGGCCTGTTGATTTCTGTCTGAAGTCAAATCTTTTGAGTCACAGCAGAAGTCCAGAAGGAAAAAAAAATAAAAATGGTATGGGGCACTGGGTAAGCAGAAGTCATGAGTATCTGTATGAGAGTAGTCATAGAATCATAGATACATAGAATGGTTTGGATTGGAAGGGATCTTAAAATTCCAGTTCCAACCTTCTGCCACAGGCAGGGACACCTTGCACTAGATCAGGTTGCTCCAAGCCCCATCCAACCTGGCCCTGAGCACTGCCAGGGATGGGGCAGCCACAGCTTCTCAGGGCAACCTGTGCCAGGGCTCACACCACCCTCACAGGGAAGAACTTCTGCCTAAGAGCTCATCTCAGTCTCCCCTCTGTCAGGTTAAAGCCATTCCCCCTTGTCGTGTCCCTACGGGCCCTTGTCCAAAGCCCCTTTCCAGGTTTCTTGCCAGCCTCTTTAGGCACTGGGAGCTGCTGTAAGGTCACTCCAGAGCCTTCTCTTCTCCAGGCTGTCTCTAGAGCAGAGGTGCTTCAGCCCTTGGAGCATCTCTGGCCTCCTCTGGACTTGCTTCAACAGCTCCAGCAGATTCTCTTGTGTTGTTGTCCCCAGAGCTAGAGGCAGGGCTGCAAGAAGGGTCTCCCCAGGGCACAATAAAGGGGAAGAATTCCCTCCCTTGGCCTTCTGGCCACACTCCTTTTGGTGCAGCCCAGGACAAGGGGAGTTTCTGGGCTGCAAGCACACACTGCTTGGTCATATTGACCTCATAAACCAACACCCCAAGTCCTTCTCCTCAGGGCTGCTCTCAATTCATTCTCTACCCAGCCTGTGTTTGCCCTTGGGACTGCAGGTGCAGGGCCTTGCACTTGGCTTTGTTGAAATCCATAAGGTTCACATTGGCCCACGTCTCCAGCTCGTCAAGGTACCTCTGGATGGTGCCACTTGCCTCCAGTGCATTAACCACACCACACAGCTTGGTGGTGGTGGCAAACTTGCTGAGAGCAGACTCAATCTCACTGCGCATGTCACCGACAAAGATGTTGAATAGTGAAAGCCCCAACACTGAGAAACCACTGAGGAATGCCACTCGCTACTGACTTCCACTTGGAAACTGAGCCGTTGATGACAACTTTTTCAGTATGACCATCCAGCCAAGTCCACTGAGTGGTCCATCTGTCACATCCATGACCCTCCAGTTTACAGACAAGGATGACATGTGGGACAGTATTAAACCTTTTGCATAGGTCCAGTCACTCTTTCCTTACCCGCCAGCTTCATGGTCCCACCGTAGAATGCCTCAGAATTTGTCAGGCACAATTTGCCCTTAGTGAAGTGTCCCAGGTTCAGCTATAGCAGTCATTTTTCTCCTTCTTAGTAGCTGGTGCAGTGCTGTGTTTTTTAACTTTCAGCCTGGGAACAATGCTGATAACACCAATGTTTTTAGTTGTTGCTAAGTAATGTTTACTCTGACCAAGGACTTTCTCAGTCTCATGCTTTGCCAGGGAGGAGGGGAAGCCGGGAGGAAGCAGAGACAGGACACCTGACCCAAACTAGCCAAAGGGGTATTCCATACCACAGCACGTCATGCCCAGTATATAAACTGGGGGGAGTTACCCGGAAGGGCGAGATCACTGCTCGGGTTGGGCTGGGTATTGGTCGGCGGGTGGTGGGCAATTGTATCCTCTCCCCTTGTTATTTCACTAATCATTATTATCGTTGGTGGTAGCAGTAGTGGTCTTGTATTATACCTTAGTTATGGGACTGCTCTTATCTCAACCCGTGGGAGCTGTTACATTCTTCTGATTCTCCTCCCCATCCCTCCGGGAGCAGGGGGAGGAAGAAGGTGGGGAGTGAGCAAGCAGCTGCGTGGTTCCAAGTTACCAGCTGGGCTCAAACCACGACATGAAGCCATGTTGGCTGTCACCACTTACTCCCTTATTGTCCCTTATTGCCCATGTACCTGTGTGTAGTTTCCAGGAGAATCTGCTCTATAACCTTGCCAGGAACTGAGGTGAGACTGACCAGCCTGGAGTTCCCTGGGTCTTCTTTTTTTTTTCCATTTTTTTAAAACCTGCATTATGTTTACCCTTTTCCAGACATCAGAAATGTTACCCAACAGCAAGGACTTCTCAAATATGGTGGACAATGAGTTAGCAACTTCATCTGAAATTTCCCTCAGGACCCATGGATTCATCTCATCAGGTCCCAAGGACCTGATGTGCAACTTCAGGTTCCTTAGATGATCCTGAACCTCATCTTTTCCTACAGCAGGTGGTTCTTCATTCTCCCAGTCCCTTGGAGTCAATAGGAAACCTTGATATCTATGCCCATGATTGGAGCAGTTTCCCTGAATAGTCATGGAATTTCATTTCTGTATCCCCTGGATCTGGTTTCTGTTGAAAAACATAAGGGCACCAGAACCTACAATCATCTTTTCAGAGTTTTGTAGTGGTCCATTAAGATATAGTTGTATTTTGCTCAAATTATACCAATTTCACTGTTTACCTTTAACAAGGTAATAACCTAATAATTTAAAATAAAAAAATCTGAAGGGTTGCAAATCAGATCAGGAAGCTCTGAAGTGATCATTTTGAGAGACCTGGGATTTTTTAATTTTGTTTGAACTTAAAATATTGCTGGGAAATATAGAATGTTGTGAAGTTATTAAACTTAAATAATCAGCCATTGAATTGAAAAGACTGCCTATACTCCCTTACAATTAACTCACTGTCACATCTACTTAGCAAGATGTAATTTTCACCTTTTACTTCTATTTGGTGGATTTTGGTGCACTCAGTTTGAAAATAAGGGAGTGTGAGATGTGGTTCTGAAATGAAGAATGTTTAGGAATGACATAGTGAGAAACTGACTTGACAAGAGAATGTGAACATGTATCTCAAACCAAGATACTCCTTTCTATAGCTTAATCTTGCATCTTCTAGTTACGCAACATCTAAATCACATTAACTTCCCTCACACACAGTTCCTCAATTTAAGTATTACTTGAGTTTAATGCTCTAGTTTTCATTTGGGGAATTATGAAAGATGAGGAATAAAGTTTTGTTGAGACATGAAATTAAAGATATGCATTTAAACTGTTATTTTTCTTTTTGAGATAATAAATTGGCAACCAAATGTACTGATTTAAGTTATTCTGATTTCTTAATAATATTACTGGTTATCTAAAACCTCAAAAGGATGTGCCAGAGTATATTCTAAAGGCCTCTGGGAATCCAAGTCCACTGAAAATCTAATGATTTTCTATTTAATAAATGTTGAACAGTATAATGAGATGTAAGAGACTTGGCTTATTAAAATATCATTTCTTGTGCTTAAGACTTTTTGCTAAACATGTTAATAGCTTCTCATAAAAAATCTAACAATGTTTTCCAGTGTCAAACTAGGAACAGAAACTGAGAAATATAATTAAATTAGACTAGATAGATAGGAGTTTTAGAAGATTATTTAAAAAGAAAAAAAATGCAATGATGTCATGCAGAACATGACATGAAATGGTAACTAGTAATTGAAATAAAAAGAACTGGCAGAAAAGATGAAAAAAATCTATGCCTAATTGAAAAACATAGGTAATTTCATGGCAAAGATGAGAAAGAAGGAAAAAATATCCCAAACATTAAGGGGTAGAATCAAAAATCCTTTTTCTTTTTACATCAGGGAGACACTGAGTCTGTTGGAGTCCTTCTACTATTTCTTAGAGGAATTAAATAAAGTTTCTTGAGACAGGTAGCTCAATCATAAGTGGTGAAATTTGCAATCATAAAAGAGTGGTCTACTGTATGTCTGAGGAGCAGAAAAACAGAGAACAAATAAGAGCATAGCTATACACATTATTAAATTAGATATGAATTTCACAGTGCAGGACTTGCAGTAAAAGGTTGTATGAGGAAAAAGCAAAATAATAAAGAGGAAATGAAGAATGACGTGGGAATTAAATTGAAGAAAAGTGTATAGTGCAAAGAAAAAAAAAGCCAAAGGAAAACAAAAACTTCGGAATGCGTGCAACCTTTAACATATTCTTCCATTTGGCTTTATCAAAGATATAATATGTTAAAATAAAATCAGGTCTATCATGGCCTACAATAAAAAAGTTACTACCAATAAGTCCATCATGAATTAATGCACAAACTGGGGCTGTATCCTAGCTATGGAAACCATATCTTTATCACTTATGCTAGATTTCCTCCTGAGGAGACCTGTTAATTGTGCATACATTATTCTGGAGTATTGACTGTTCTATTCTGTAAGCACAGAAAAAGAAATCAAGATCAACTGGGGTCTTATCTACCTCTAAGAATAGGTAATGAGGCTTGACTTTTCAGTGTTGTGCGACTGCCGCAGTCATTTATTTGTACGTGCAGAAGTATAGTGTGGTGTGGTATGTCCCTGCACAGTCTGGAAAACAGAAGAAAACCATACCATAAAGTATTATTGATTTAAGTACAAGAATTATTTTAGAGCTAGCAATTATGGATAAAGGCTACTTATCACTGAAAATACATTAACTCTTTCTTATCCATATAAAACATGTTCTGGGAAAATAATGCCTAGAAATGCTGACCAATCCCATTCATCCAGAGCATATTCTGAAGGCTGCATAAAGTGACTTGACAGAAACACAGAACAAATGTTCTTAGGACATTTTTTCACATCTCCTGACAAACGTACCAGTCCACATTACCATTATACAATTTTTTACACCTCTCATACAGTGACAAACAGTGAGCTCAGGCTTTTATTTCCATATGAATAGGCTATTTTCTAACAAACAACCACATTTTTTTAAATTTTTGGTTGCAGGTACACCTCAAAAACTCCCCCATTTTATCAACAGTTCTTCATTGGAAGTATCATGAACATACCGACGACTCCTATAAGAATGAAGTTATTACCTTGTCTTTGAGCTGTTAAAGATTGTAGAAATATCACATTACAATTTTCTATCCTTTATCACACACTCTTCTGTCATTCAGTGTTGGTAGATGCAACAAAATTATGAATATGCATTGTCATTAGTAAATTCTTATGTTTGTTGAATAATAAAAGCGCACTGTAAACACACTGGCCATAATCTGTGTGAAAACATTGCAGTTGCTGCACAAGAGTACAAATTTAAAATACAGAAAGACAATCAAATAATCCAAAATAAGTAACAGAAAAAAAGGTAAAGAAAATCTTGTAAGGTTATAAAGCATTCTTTAGAAACCAAAACCCTGTCATTAATGACACTAGCTTACTGGAAACCGATCATCCAGGTTCAGCCTTGCTGCAATTCTATTGAAGGCAATAAAATTACACCAGATATGAATTTGCTTCATTATGCCCTCATTTGAGATCATCCAAGACCTCAGATTTTAATTGCAATATGAGAAATTTTAATAAGTAGACGTTGAGAAAGAAACTATGACCTTTCTAGGTTACTTTAGCTACTTAAAATCTAAAAAGAATATGTTCTTTGCATTTGATTTTCAGAGTTAGGAGAAGGAAGAGTGGATCAGTGGATACAGATAATCATTCTTGATCTTACTTTTTTATTTAATCATTGTTGATCTTGAAACTTGCTCAAGCTTTC